>NC_034178.2:24693968-25059802 GCF_002021735.2 Oncorhynchus kisutch | reverse complement strand
GTTCAGTAGCCTAACCAGCCGTTATCCGACTCGCTTACCTTTCGTAAAATCCACTGGGAGAGGATCACAATGGTCCAACCGAGTACCTTCATCGCAGCACACCTTCCGTTGCGGACCACCCTGACACTACGAGCCTCCTTGGGTTAACATACACACAGCAGCAACAGCAGGCAGGGAGCGCACACACAAAAAAAATCACAAAAAGTTTCGATATTATCAGTTTCGGTATTTATCAGTCTATTTTACAGTGTTTTCGACACGAACAACTAGTTGCAGGCTTAGCTTCTCCGGTCCGTTTCGTTAGTGTAATGCATATCCATAGTTTAGAAGGATGGATGCTGACGGAAGTCGGGAAGTTTGCGCGCAGAGGCAAAGTCACCTTCGCAAGAAGAGGACGCATAGGCTACGAGAGTGAAGATCACGAGAGCATCTTCTGTTCCACTCAAAGCTAGAGAGAAAATGTCGTTGGTTTGTTTGCTCTCTCTCTCTCTCTCTCTCTCTCTCTCTCTCTCTCTCTCTCTCTCTCTCTCTCTCTCTCTCTCCTCTCTCTCTTGACTCGACAGGTAGCCTACCGTTTTACTTCTCCCTCACCTGTATGTAAATACAAAATACCAGCCTTGTGTAGCCAGCTGAACTGGTGTGTGCTTTTTACAAATATATTCCCAGAACTGTCGGTAAAAGTTGGCATAAATCTGGAGGCGAAAGAACCCTTGAACTATTAAAGGAGAGCCGCATACTCTAGGAGCTCAGATGCAATAATTGAATAACCTAACAGCCAACGTTTCGACAGACAAGCTGTCTTCATCGGGGTATAATATATAAATATATGTTTGTCGAAACGATGGCGGTTAGGTTATTCAATTATTGCATCTGAGCTCCTAGAGTGTGCAGTTCTCCTTTAATGTTTCAAACGTTTTATTATATCATTTACACATTTATTTAGTTTGAATTGCACCCCCCAAATACTGGAAGAGGATCTTGGTTCACACTAGTTAGTCATCATGGGAGGTTATGGCCGAGATGATTGTTAGGCTGTGCACATTCGTTTTCTCGATGTTTGCAGTCAGCAGACCAGGATATTCTAATTATCTCAGACCTTAGTCCTGCTTGACACTAGGCCACTCTACATGTCTGTAAACTATAGCTTTTATTCAAACGACACACTTACAATTACACATGGAAATAATAAAGCAAGCAAGCCAGTAGGGCTAATGTTAACATTCATATAAACATTTATACTTTAGGCTCCTATGAGATCATTAGTTTGAGTAGAAAAGGTGAGGTGAGAGAATTTTCTTTCCCTTTTGTCCCTTCAACCTTTATTCCTTTATTTCCTTGTTATTCCTTTATTTCCTTGTTATTCCTTTATTTCCTTGTTATTCCTTTATTTCCTTGTTATTCCTTTATTTCCTTGTTATTCCTTTATTTCCTTGTTGTTCCTTTATTTCCTTGTTGTTCCTTTATTTCCTTGTTATTCCTTTATTTCCTTGTTGTTCCTTTATTTCCTTGTTATTCCTTTATTTCCTTGTTGTTCCTTGTTCACCATCACCTTGGCCTGCTGTCTGTCTTATGCACAACAGCCCATCCCTTTCTTTCTTTCTGTCTTTCTCAATTTCTCTTTCTAGTGTTATTGATCATGTACGGTTATCTCATGAAAAAGAGGGAGAACAAAGTGTTTTTTGTCTAACTAAATTTGCCACCTTCTGAAATGCAATTTGGCACCTCAATCTTCAAAAAAAAACTATAACATATCAAGAAATGTTCCATTTTAGGACAGATTTGACTATCTTTGTTCGCAATTAACTAATGTGTAGAGAAGGCTATACAAAATTAGCAGTATCTCGGCTTGCAGTCGGTAGTGTTGCTTTAAACACTGTGGTAAATACAGGAAGGAACTCCACATCACCCTGAGAGGATGATTCAAAACTCCATTCTCTGTAAACAATTTTGAAATATTAATGTTCAATGGGTATAGGGCATGGTGACCTCAGATCTCTCTTCATTTACAGTCAAGCTATTTGCAGTTTTACCATCCATGTCTGTCTGTTAACACACACACAAACACACACACACACACAGGCCCTTACAGACCTGAAGCCAATTTCTAATTTTACAATATTGATACGGAGGGTCTTTGGTGTATGTAAAGCACTTACGGCCTATGTGCTACTGTTCCTTAGTGACTGTGATGGAGAACATGGCTCAGCCTCACGGCACGGCATGATGCAGTATGTGTCAACCCCCAGCCAGGTTACCTCTGGCCAAAGTGCACAGCATGTCGATGAACTCAAAGAGGGTGCGTCCGACGTGGCACTCGTTTCTATACGTAGTGCACCACATACACAGTGCACTACTTTTCAAAAGCAGTGCACTGTGAAAGGGAATGGAGTGCCATGTCAGAGACAGTGGGGGCCAGAGTTTGAGCTAGCATGGGAGGAGCAGGGGTGCATGGAGAGCAACTCTTAGATGGAGAGGGGAGTGACAGACTGATAGAAATGATTTCATTTCTGAAATTGTAGGCCAAAAGTGTATTTTGTTGGATCTGTTGCTTGCTTGACTATGGAGCGTGAAAGGCCAGTGCATCTCCCCATACTGACAATGTGGCTCTTTACTGCCACCTGGTGAAGGAAACATGCCATTTGTTCGTTTTTTTTCAATTGTTTAAGCACAATTTTGAAAACAGGGCCGGTTTGTCAAAACACTACACACAATTAGCACCACCCTACACCAAAGTAGCACAACACTTCAGATCATTTGCAAAATGGAACACTTTTGTCAAAACTATACACGACTTCATAAAAATAATATTTTGTTACCATACGAAACACACATTTCATATGACTTCAATCTTTTTGAATCAGTTACACACTGCTGTTGCTAACCTAAAACACTTTTAGCAAGTCTAATTGTCAGTGATTAGAGTACTGTAAATGAAGTACAGAGAAAGTGCAACTATAAACACTACACAAGACCAATGCTGCAGACAGGAAAATATCATTTATTTCTCTTTATATACCCAAATCAGTCAACATGGAGAATCACAACAAAACATGTCCCAGTTTTCATGCTACTACATAACACTGTTAGCTCAGCAAGCAGACAAACGTAAAATACTATCCAGTACAGGTTACAATTACAGTACATAACAAAAACATTCTGAAAAAAACCTGACAATATTGTACAGAAAATACTACAGTAAACATACTATACATTATCTCTTCGCCTAGCTGGATCTGGCCAGAGAATTTCATCAACATCACAAGCTATATCGTCATTAGCAAGACAACGCGGGAATTGGTCACAGGCGTCCCCCATGGCCTGAATGAGGGGTACCTGAGCCTGGGGCCGGAGATCGTAAACCTTCCACCGCCATGCAGAGAAAAACTCTTCGATAGGGTTTAGAAACGGAGAGTATGGTGGAAGGTATAGTACTGTCAACTGTGGATGGTGTTGAAACCAGTTCTGGACCAAAGCAGAGCGGTTGAATGACGCATTGCCCCAGATGACCGTGTATTGCATCTGGTGCATTTCATTACCTGCTGTGACAGTCTAGGGAGTTTTTCCTAGCCACCGTGCTTCTACACCTGCATTGCTTGCTGTTTGGGGTTTTAGGCTGGGTTTCTGTACAGCACTTTGAGATATCAGCTGATGTACGAAGGGCTATATAAATAAATTTGATTTGATTTGATTTGATTTGTGACGATGTGGAGCAATCGGTCCAAAAATGCGAGAATGTGAGGTGTGTTGTAAGGGCCCATTTTGGCATGACGGAGGACAACCCCATGCTGTGAAATGGCAGCGCAAAGGGTGATGTTAATCCCCACGTTGCCCTGGGACATTGATTATAGCCCTGTGGCCAATGATATTTCTGCCTCTCCTTCTTGCTTTTGTGAGGTTGAACCCTGCCTCATCAATATATATTAATTCATGCAGGATTTCCTCAGGATCCATCTGCAAAACTCCCTGAAATACAGTGAAAGACAAGATTGTGTAGTTCAGGATAGGTCTAGTATACAGTCAATGTAAAAAAGTAATGTGTGCAGTGTGCAACATCAGTGCTAAAGTGAACAATACAAACCTCCACATACTCATGCCGCAGCCGTTTGACCCTCTCTGAATTCCGCTCAAAAGGCACTTGATAAAGTTGTTTCATTTGAACCTGATGTCTTTTCAGGATGCGTGCCAGTGTTGACTGAGAGACCTGATGGACATTATTGAAAATGACATGGTCACCGATAATGTTGGCTTGTAGTTCTCTGAGCCTGATAGCATTATTGGCCAAAACCATGTTTATTATCTCTCGCTCTTGTTCTTCCGTGAATATGGGCCCCCTTCCTCCTTGTCGTTCCCGACCCTCAATCCTATGTAGAGAATAATACATGTAACTTACTGTACAATGTCACAGGAAGGGGTATCACAAGTGCTGATATGGTGCATATAATAAGCGGCTGATTACTGTAACTGTTGACAGATCTTTAACCTGTTTTCCTGTCGAAAAGTCCTTATGACAGATGCCACTGTATATCTGCTAAGATTTGGCTGAACTCTCAGTCCAGCCTCCCTCAGCGTCAATCCATGGTTCACAACATGGTCCACTAGTGTTGCACGAATGTAATTTGATAAGTTTGGTCCTCTTCTTCTTTGTGCACGTTCTCCTCCTGCTTCAGGTCTTCCTCGACCTCTGGCTCGGCCTCTGCCTCTACTTCTACTTCCTTCTCCTCCTCCTCCTCCTCTGTGTACTCCTCCTCTCACACTCACTCTTCTTCTGACTCCTTCCATTGTGGTTGAAGGCAGGTGAACCTACCTGCTGCATTTTTATAGTGCTTAAACCTGATTGGTGTGTCTACAATTTAGCAATCATGTGTTTGTGCACCTGATGGCTGTGTTTAACAGATTGGCTCATAGGTGTGGTAATTTGACAGTCAGTGCTTTGGAATTGCAAGGAAGTGACATCATGATATACTTCTGTGTCTGATGTATACAAGTGTGTTTAGTGAAAAGTTCAATTTTAGTGTGTAAGCAATCGTAAAAAACTGTAATAGGGTAGATGATGGTACAGCTGCATAGCGCATACCCTCCAATACCGTGAGAAAAACAACAAACAAATACAAGCTTTCAAATTTTTAGCACCTAAAATGTTGGTAGTATTTTTTAAATTTAAAAAAAAAGTAAAGACAAGACAAGTGATATGGCAGTGTCAGGTCTCCTTGGCGATTACTGGTCACCATGTGACTGATACCAGTCAGTAGAGAGGCCTTTTGTTGCACCAGAAGGGAAAAGAAGATGAACTTCACTTAACATAATTTAGGCATTTGCTCAAATAGGCTATATCACTCACATCATCCTAATACGTCTTCACAACTTCACTCTCCATGATAATGTGATGAAGTGACAGACAATTCGGTGACAGACACTTCAGTGGCAGTCTTATGTAACAGAATTCTTCTATCAATCCTGATTTGTCTTCAAATATCTATGGAGAAGCTCTATTGGAATACTAAAGTTAGACTCAAAATGTAGTAGTGACAGACAGAGTGACAGAAACATTTTTCTATCAACCCTGATTTGACTTCAAAGTTATATTCCAAATGACAGTTGGAGTTATTTATGTTTTGCAACCCTGGCCTGGGCCTATTTCTCATTTCTCGTAGTCTCAATTTGCAATACAACTATGCATTTATTTATTCTATCTCTCTCTGCCGTGTTGCTTTGTAGGATTACAAACAAATGTCTCTTCTTCTTTCATTTCATCTCTTTCCCAGACGCGGTGCGAGACTACGGCCTTGCGGGGTTGCGGGTTGCTGCGAGTTGCAATATGTGATCAACATTGAAAGTGGCAGTTGAATTTCACCCAACTGCTGATGTGCTCTGTACCACTTAGTACAGCCACTCCTGCTCTACTCTGGTCCCTCTCTGCTCCACACGACACACTGCGCTGCTTAGCGCTGCGTGGTTAGGGCTAATGAAGGAACATGCTCGGGGAGAATGAGAACCATTTGCTATATAATCTCCACATAATTTAGCCCCTCCCCCTTAGTCCTCAGTCACCACTCCCAAACTGCATAGCTATTCAAGAATGATGAAAGGGAACGATGAAAGGGAATGCAATTCCAACTCTTGTCTCAGTTTCAGTAACCCTCTATCGTAGGCCAATTATGACATAATCCTGTATTATTGGGCCATGTGCTAGCTGTTAACTGCTTACTGTGTTTGCTTAGAAACAGGTACATACAGTGTTCAGGATGTCTTGCATGTGTGTGGACTCCCAGTGTGAATTGAATTTATTTGGGTAAAAAACATATACAACAAAACACTTGTTTCCAGCGTGGACTGGAGTGGCAGCGTGGACCGGAGTGGTCCTCCAGTGTGGACTCCAGAGTAGTAGGCAGTACAGTCAGCATTTAGAGTGCCTTGTTTTTGTGTAGACTACCAGTGAAGTCGAGAGGAACAACAGTAGCAGGTAGATAGCAGCAGTAAATCACACAGACAGGACAGACCAACCTGGCACATCACTAATTACATCAACACTATCTCAGCTACACATCCCACACAACAAAAGCATGCACGCACACACACACACACACACACACACACACACACACACACACACACACACACACACACACACACACACACACACACACACACACACACACACACACACACACACACACACACACACACACACACACGACAGACACACACACACGACAGACACACACACACGACAGACACACACACACACACGACAGACACACACACCAGACACACACACACACACGACAGACACACACACACGACAGACAGACAGAGCAATGCCTCTCTCCTACAACATTGGGAACAATGGTAGGATCAGTTCAATTACAGAATCCCATTTACCCTAGTACAATATTTGAAATAGTGTACAAGACACACACACAGAGCAAAAGTGTGCATGGGAGAAAGATCTGGAGAGAGGAGAGAGATAGAGGAGCAGAGAGAGAGAGAGCTTGAAAGAGAGGGAGAAAGATTGAGAGCGAGAAAGAGAGAGAGCGAGATTCCTAGTGAGAGGGAAAGACAGTATTTCTGGTCTTCTTCCAGTAGAGCAGCTATAAACCACCCAGGTACACAGAGGATTACAGCACAGAGCCCGTCCTCCCCTCTCACTTGTCCCGAATGACACCCTATTTCCTCCCTATATAGTGCATTACTTTTAAGAGCCCTATGGCCATTCAATAGGGTATAGGGTGCTATCTGGGACATATACCCAATCCCCCCCTTCCCAGCCCGTCCCAGGGTGCCCTGTTCAGGGGCCAGGCGTCACAATAGCACCAGGTCAGCCACAACTAATGGAACCTTTTGTACCGTGGAAACACTCATTTCCCTCTGTAGTGAGGAGCTATTTCAGACATCACCGTATGTGTGTGTGTGTGTGTGTGTGTGTGTGTGTGTGTGTGTGAGTGTGTGTGTGTGTGTGTGTGTGTGTGTGTGTGTGTGTGTGTGTGTGTGTGTGTGTGTGTGTGTGTGTGTGTGTGTGTGTGTGTGTGTGTGTGTGTGTGTGTGTGTGTGTGTGTGTGTGTGTGTGTGTGTGTGTCAGTCAGTCAGTGGTGATATGAAACCAGGTCGTTTGTTTTCCTTCTGATTGATTTGAGATTGAAGAACCCAGGGAAGGAAAGGGGAGCGGAGCTGTACGGAGCACTAGTCAGGGAAATGTTGGTAGGGATGTTATAGGATTATGCCGTTGTCATTCAAATGTTTTGTTGCAGGGGAGAATTTCAAAGAATGAGTAATGACTGTTAATGGGCAGCCGAGGGAGGAGAGGAGCGCAGAGGAGAGGAATAATTTGATGTGATTCTATCTGTCTGTTAGAACATGATGCTGCTGTACAGGGTTTTTGACAGTCACACGTTGGTGATCCTCTGTAGTTGACCATTTTAAGCTAGCACGTCGACCTTAATAAAACAAAATTAGTTTGGCTAATCACACAGACAAGAATTTTAGAAATGTGACTTCTCATGCGGGCACAGTGACAACCTCTCCTCCCTCCTCCTCTCTGGTTCAGCCGCCAGGAGGCATAAGCAATGACAGGTACCAGCCCTCTCTCTCGTTTGGGGTCTGGGCAGGGGAGCGGGGGTGAGAAGGGATGGGGGATGCTGAATGGGAGTGTGTGTCTGTTTGTGTGTGATGTGCTGAAGTGACAAGGAGGGGAGTGTGTGTGTGTGTGTGTTTGTGTGTGTGTGTGTGTGTGTGTGTGTGCGTGGTGCTGAGGTGACGAGCAGGATTATCAACTCAAAGATGCCTTCCTGCAGATAAGAGGTCTCCAGGGAGGAGTCTGAGATGGTAAAGTCTGTTTAACGGTGGGGCTGTCACACACACACACACACACACACACACACACACACACACACACACACACACACACACACACACACACACACACACACACACACACACACAAACAAACACAGTCCTAACTCTTAACTCTCACACTGGTCTGTACTCAGAAACTAGTAAATCTACACATTTCTGACCCCCTAAAGCAAACATCCAGCTCCTCAGAGCTGCAGTGCAGTGTGGCGGTAAACAGGGGCTCATCCCCCTGGTTCCTCCCTGGTTGTACCATGTTAGCAGAGCTCAGTGAAGTCCCCCCACCAGTCTCCACTGAGCTGACCCTTCTAGTGCTTAGGTTGTATCCCAAATGACACCATATTCTCTATACAGTATATTTACACTACTTATGACCAAGGCCCTGTTGTGTGGAGCTAACCTTCCTATGTAGTTAGGGGCCGATTCAGACTAAGCACGCATTACCTACGCACTTCTCAGTAGTTGGTATTCAGACTTATCTGAAGGAGGTACGTAATGAGGTTTACGGGTATGATTCTGTTGCAGGCACTGAATACATTTAATTCAACCCCAGAAAACACCCACTCGGTAGCCTACCAATTTGATCATGGAGTTTTTGTTAAATTCGTTTTTCTGTTAATTCATCTAAAGCAATCCCTTTAAATATGATGTTCTTTTTAATTAGAATTTGATCGGCACAAGACTTGAATGTAGACTATGGAGAATGGCTTCAGAATATCAAATCAAATCAAATTTTATTTGTCACATACACATGTTTAGCAGATGTTATTGCGGGTGTAGCAAAATGCGTGTATTTCTAGCTCCAACAATGCAGTAATATCCAACAATTTCACAACAATACACACAAATTTAAAGTAAAGGAATGGAATTAAGAATATATAAATATTTGGACGAGCAATGTCTTAGCGGCATAGACTAAGATACAGTAGAATACAATACAATACAATATATACATATGAGATGAGAAAAGCAAAATACGTAAACATTATTAAAGTGACTAGTATTAGATTTTTTTCAACCTTTATTTAACCTATATTTAACTAGGCAAGTCAGTTAAGAACAAACTCTTATTTTCAATGATGGCTTAGGAACAGTGGGTTAGCCTGTTCAGTGGCAGAAGGACAGATTTGTACCTTGTCAGCTCGGGGATTTGAACTTACAACCTTTCGGTTAGGAGTCCAACACTCTAACCACTTGTCTACCCTGCCGCCCTGTTGCCAGTGATTTCAAGTCTATGTATATAGGGCAGCAGCCTCTAAGGTGCTACTGATGGCTATTTAACAGTCTGATGGCCTTGAGATAGAAGCTGATTTTCAGTCTCTCTGTCCCAGCTTTGATGAACCTGAACTGACCTCACCTTCTGGATGATAGCGGGGTGAACAGGTAGTGGCTTGGGTGGTTGTTGTCCTTGATGATCTTTTTGGCCTTCCTGTGACATCGGGTGCTGTAGGTGTCCTGGAGGGCAGGTAGTTTGCCCCTGGTGATGCACCCTCTGGAGAGCCCTGCATTTGTGGGTGGTGCAGTTGCTGTACCAGGCTGTGATACAGCCCGACAGGATGCTCTCAATTGTGCATCTGTAAATATTTGTGAGTGTTTTAGGTGCCAAGACAAATTTCTTCAGCCTCCTGAGGCCTCCTCAGTGCTGTTGCGCCTTCTTCACCGCACTGTCTGTGTGGGTGGACCATGTCAGTTTGTCAGTGATTTGTACCCTGAGGAACTTGAAGCTTTCCACCTTCTCCACTGCTGTCCCGTCGATTTGGATGGGGGTGCTCTCTCTGCTGTTTCCTGAAGTCCACGATCAGCTCCTTTGCTTTGTTGACGTTGAGTGAGAGGTTATTTTCCTGGCACCACACTCCCAGGGCCCTCACTTGATTCCTCTAGGCTGTCTCTAAATTTTTGGTAATCTGGCATACTACACTCAGGAAGTCCAAGACCCAGTTGCACAGTGCGGGGTTCACACCCAGGGCCCCGAGCTTAATGATGAGCTTGGAGGATACTATGGTGTTGAATGCTGAGCTATAGTCAATGAACAGCATTCTTACATAGGTATTCTTCTTGTCCAGAAGACAAAGGCGATTGAATCGTCTGTGGATCTATTGGGGGTGGTAAGGAAATTGAAGTGGGTCTAGTGTGTCAGGTAAGGTAGAGATGATATGATCCTTGACTAGTCTCTCAAAGCAATTAAAGATGACAGAAGTGAGTGCTTATGGGGCGATAGTCATTTAGTTCAGTTACCTTTGCTTTCATGGGTACAGGAACAATGGTGGACATCTTGAAGCATGTGGGGACAGCAAACTGGGATAGGGAGAGATTAAATATGTCCTTAAACACTCCAGCCAATGTTATTCATTGACGCTACCCGGGAACATATCCCATGATATGTTCAAGATTGTGATCAAAACAATATTGAAGTATGTATTCTTATTGGTCAGACCAGCATTCCACAGCACGGATACTTCCTGTTTGAGTTTCTGCCTATAGGAAGGGAATAATAATTTTGCACGCCCAATTTTTCAGTTTTTGATTTGTTAAAAAAGTTTGAAATATCCAATAAATGTCGTTCCACTTCATGATTGTGTCCCACTTGTTGTTGATTCTTCACAAAAAAATACAGTTTTATATCTTTATGTTTGAAGCCTGAAATGTGGCAAAAGGTCGCAAAGTTCAAGGGGGCTGAATACTTTCTCAAGGCACTGTATCACACACTGCATTTGAGGAAGAATGGGAAAGTAACTGTGCTTTCAAAGTTGATAAACTTGTAACCTCACTTTTGAGAAAATGGCCTTTGAATGTGTTGGTGTCAACTGGAGGGCTCTCCTTTGTCTACACCCATTCAGCAATTGCCACCCATCTCTTTAAGGGTTTACATGTGAGGTCATGTGCTAAACAGTGAGTAGTTTAGTAAAGATTAAGACCAAAAGTGCTAAAAGTAGTAACGTACAATAAGGAAATATACCAGATGAACAGAAAGTGTCCAGATAAAAATATTTTATAAATATTAGATTACGCTTACCCAGACACACTTGTCTAAATTGATGGGTCATGTGAAAGAAAGGCTATAACCCCCGGCCACATCTTTCTAAGTGGATGGGTCTCTACAGAAGGTGTAACGTTACAGCGAAATGGTTACTTGCATAATAGCAATATCAGAAACAGATATAATATACAGTATGTAGAAGAACAACAATATAAGTGATAGATGAGGTGCATACAATCAGGAGTAAAGTGGCTGAGCAGCAGGATAAAAAAATAGTAGCAGCAACGTATGGCGTGTGTGTTAGGAGAGAGTCATTTGAATAGAGGCACTGCAGCTAGTACTCGCCCCCAGTGATGAACTGGTCCGTCCGAACCACGTATGAACAATAATCTATATTCGGAGAGGCTGTTGCTGTCCTGCCCTTGACTTTGGTGCAGTGCATGTGATGTCTGTTAAGCGGAGTGACACAGGGAAACCCAAGAGCAGACTCGGATGAGGAAACGGGGATGAATGAACCAACATATTTATTGTTACAAAGGAAGATATGGAGTGCAGATCCAGGGAAGCTCGGATGAGTTGCAGGAAAACCAGATGTGGAGACTGAGGTTGGAGTTAGCTGAGTAGAACAGGGTAAACAGGTCCTGAGGGGAATCCAAGTGGTGGTGAGTAAACTCCAGTGCAAGGTAGTTGGGTGGTGAGATGTGGAACAGGAGACAGGAGCCAGAGACAGAGCGGTAACTGCAATGAGAGAATGAACAGTGTCAGGCAGGGAAACAGGCACAGCAGAGTAACAGGATCTTGAATAATCATAAATGGCTAGAATCATGAACTGACCGAGCAGAGATTACAATCTGGTAGAGTGGAAGTGGCAGGACTAAGTATTTGTAGAGGTCTTGATTATGGAATGAGTTGCAGCTGGTAGGGATCTGCTCTGACTCCAGCACACCTGTCTCCAACCACACAATCACACAGAGAGGGAGAGGGAGAGCGAGAGTGTGCAGGGGAAGTAACTGCAGGTAATTAGACATTGGATGAGGGTGTAGCAGGACCAGATGTGAAAGTGTCCATAGCCTCTTCGTCACAAAACTCCCTGATCTTTTCAAAAATATCTGTCTATATATAGCTAGTTAACCCACTGTTCCTAGGCCGTCATTGAAAATAAGAATTTGTTCTTAACTGACTTGCCTAGTAAAATAAAGGTAAAAAAAAGATAATGCAATAGTATTACCAGGACACCATCGTTCTGCCTGTTCAGGGGCAGAACAACAGATTTGTACCTTGTCAGCTCGGGGATTTGAACTTGCAACCTTCCGGTTACTAGTCCAACGCTTAACCACTAGGCTACCCTGCCGCCCCTTCTTCTGCGTAGTTGTTGATGAAGTTCGCAACTCGCTGCAAGTCCTCGTTCAGGTGTAACCTGTGCTTGCTTGGGCCAGCTCTCTTTTTGATGGGAGGCATAAGACCATTCTCCTTGTATGACTGGTGGAGGAGAGACAGGCGTGTTCTACTGATGCTGAAAGACAAATTCCAGATACAAATATTTTGGCATTATTACACAATAGGTAGCCGTAATCACCATCAGACACACCTGGCTAACTTGATGGGTCATGTAATCGTCAATAGGCTATAACTAGCAATGAGAAATGGCATTCTGAGATAACATTAGTACACACAGCTCATAAACTTAATGTTAGCTAGAGAGCCAGCTATCTATCGTCAGCTAGCTAGCTAATAGTACATTTTAACTTGGGATCTTTTGTTTATTCATGTAGCTAGCTAGCAATGAACCATAATCACAATCTATAGAGTACTAGCAATGCAAACCGATTGTGATAGATAGCTAAATATAACCAAATAGGTTCAATGTTAGATAGTTAGCTAGCTAACATTAGGCTATAACTAGCAATGCGAAATGGCATTCTGAGATAACATTACTACACACAGATCATAAATGTAATGTTAGCTAGCGAGTCAGCCATCTAACTTCAGCTAGCTAGCTAACAGTAAGCTTTAACTTTCAAAGAAAACAACTTTCTGACAAAATTAGAAATGCATGTCTAAAACTGTAGCTAGAGTCTTACCCGTATACATGGATGAACGCTTCACGACAGACTGCAACCCCTTTCAATAGATAAGACGTCCTGTGTCATTTCCATTTTGTTTGTACAGCTTGCTTGGCCCGGTGTGTCAAGTCACTCTGGTTCACACTGACCGTGTGCAATGGCATAAGAATAATCTTAAACTTTAGCCCCTACCCAAAGTTTGACCATTTTACTCGACCTAGCAGAGCTGGTTAGGCTGTGTTCATGTTATCCAGAGCTTTGGTGACTGCAACTGTGCTCCTTGCAACAATTGAATTACACTTTTTTGCCAACATTTACTGACAACGGCCATATTCAACTGTTGTTGAGCGTTTGTAAATTCATCAGTTATTCTGAGCTCTGGCACACTCAGACGAGAGTGCTCTGAACCAGTTGTTGCAGTGACATTCTATTGAAATGGATACTTGCATAGTGGAGTATTTTGTTAAGTTTTACCACATGATCCATTTTTTTTTTAAAGCAGTGTTAGACAGGATTACATAAACATACTGACCAGCTCAAATAGACAGAAGCGTGCTATAAGGCAGACCAATCCAAACTCATCTCTCGACATGTCCAGTCCACTCATTATCTCAGCCAAAAACGTTCAAATGTTCAAACGGCTCTCCTGTGAAGTAGTGACCTGTGACATATGCCTAGTTTCCTGAAACGGGTCACAAATAATCAAAGAGAAATTACAGTCCATCATTACTTTAAGACATGAAGGTCAGTCAATCCTGAAAATTTTAATAAAGTTTCTTCAAGTGCAGTCGCACAACCAATCAAGCGCTATGATGAAACTGGCTCTCATGAGGACCGCCACAGGAAAGGAAGACCCAGAGTTACCTCTGCTGCAGAAAATAAGTTAATTTAAGATACCAGACTCAGGAATTGCTATCCAAATAAATGCTTCACAAAGTTCAAGTAACTGACACATCTCAACATCAACTGTTCAGAGGAGACTGTGTGAATCAGGCCTTCATGGTCTAATTGCTGCAAAGAAATCACTACTAAAGGACACCAATAATAAGAAGAGACTTGCTTGGGCCAAGAAACACAAGCAATGGACATTAGACCACTGGAAATCTGTCCCTTGGTCTGATTAGTCCAAATTTTTGATTTTTGGTTCAAACCGCTGTGTCTTGGTGAGACATGGAGTAAGTGAACGGGTGATCTCCACATGTGTAGTTCCCACAGTGAAGCATGGAGGAGGAGGTGTGATGGTGTGGGGGTGCTTTATTTAGAATTCAGGACACAGATGACTTCTCCTCCACAATCACCTGACCTCAACCCAATTGAGATGGTTTGGGATGAGTTGGACTGCAGAGTGAATGAAAAACAGCTAATAAGTGATTAGCATATGTGGGAACTCTTTCAAGACTGTTGTAAAATATTTACAGGTGAAGCTGGTTGAGAGAATGCCAAGAGTGTGCAAAGCTGTCAACAAGGCAATGTGGCTACCTTGAAGAATCTCAAATTGTCACAATCGTGTGTAAAGGTGGCAGGGAAGTCAGGCGCAGGAGAATTGAACTTGGTAAAATTGAGTAATTTAATAAAACAAAACATAACACCAAAACCATAAGTACAAATTAAACAAATTGGGTACGAGGACCCATCGCGCACCAAATACAAAACAACACGAACTGAACATAAAACAATCTCTGACAAAGACATGATGGGAAACAGAGGGTTAAATACACAACAGGTAATGAATGGGATTGAATTTGACAACAAGAGATGATTTGTTGTTGAATTGTTACATGTAGTAGCCAACCTTAAAATTTGCCACGACTCTTTGCCTTGTCCTTCATTTTGTCTTGCGTCCTCAAATCCAATCCCTGCAAGGCCATGCAATACATATATTTGTTTATAGCATTCATATTTTTTTGTGCTTCAACAGTATTTAAATGAGCTCACAATGCATTTCAAGGGCAATGAAAGGGCCATAGACTTACATCGGGAAAATTTGGCAACCCAACTCCTCATGCCGTTTAAGCTACCAACACTAAACCAACGTTGAGATGTTCAGACGGACTCAACTTAGATTGCTCGCATTCTGAATTTGTTTAACAATTTATACTTTTGAACTATAACCATTTTAAATGAGTTCTCAATACATTTCATTGGCAAAAAAAGGCCCATCGACTTAAATGGTATTGAGATGTTTAAACTGAAGTTACAGTGGTCCTTCCTTTAAAAGTTGCGGTGTACTGCAGCACAGCTTGCAGGGTGCCGCAGAATTCTATGGCATGTTATTTAAGTGTCACCTATAGTTGCCAGACTGACGCAATTTACCGCAATTTGCCACAAATGGTCATGGCATAAGTTCAAGATTTTCAAAGGAAGAACCACTGCACTTAGAATGAATGCAGTCAGAGTTGTAATACTATTTATACTTTTTTTAACAATAACCAGTTTAAATGTTCATAAAAGCTCCATAGGCTTGAATGGGAAGTATTTGGATTTACTACTGTTTCTACGCTGTTTAAGCTATCAATGTCAAACTATCGTTGAGATGCTCAGACTGACCCAACTTAGATTGTTTGCATTCAGAGTTTTGATACTATATATACATTTGAACTATAACCATTAAAAATGTGCATAACTTAACATAACTTAACATGGGTTTGATACAGAGGTAGCTATACAAAATTCTACTCCTTGGCCAATTAAGCTACAATACCAACTTAAAAAAATTCAGGCTATCCTAAATTCAAATTCTTTAAAATCATTATCAACTACAACTATATGCATTTGCATACATTTGCCTACATTTGCAAAAGAACTCACCAACAGTAACTCTTGAACCGTTCAAGTTTAAAGACACCAAACCAACTTTCACATGTTTAGGCTATCCTGTCTTATCCTGTTCATTCATTCAATCTTTCCATCTCCCTACTTTTTCAATTATAACAAGTCACTACCATTACTATAACTTATTTCACAACCATAAATACTTTATAATAAGTTAGCAAGAAGAACACGTTTTCTTCAGAAAATGTACTTTTCTAGTTTACCTAGCTCTTACCAATAGCTCTTATCATATCAATTTATAAATTACAGTGCATGGGGAATGCAGTTATTTCTATCGCAAAAAAAATTATGCTTTTTCCACTTGGAACCGACAGGTTTGTTCGACCTTATTCGTGGTTTCCTCATACATAAAGGTGGTGGAATTATTAGGGAATTAAATCAAGTTTAGAATATGACACAACTCCGCCACACCTCAATTTCTTTGATCTCCACCCCAAACACGTACCTTTCTGACACTGGCAAATCTCGCCATGCTTAAATTCAAGATCAGAATACACATACAGGTAAAAGTGCAAAAAAGGGAATAAAGTTCCATTTACGTACATAAAGTTCAGTTTCTCCTTTAATGAGGTGGTCGAGTTAGACAGGCCTGGCTAATGCCTTCACACCTCTCTGATTAGTGTGAACCTCCCCAAGGGCTCCAGCTCCTCTCCCACAGCAAGATACTCATTATCCCCAGGGACCAGAGAGGGGGCCATGGACTCACTCAGCCCAACAACGTGGCCTGGTCTAGTGGGAGAGAGACCCACTCACGCTAGGAACACTAGACCTCCATGCCATGGCACCATGATGACATCACAATTACCCACAGACTCTAGACTAATAGCAATAGTATTAGGTCATTATTTCTAGGCTCCTAGTCCTACAACTGAACATGCAGAATGCAATCACTACAGTTTTAACTGATCAAACAAACAACATCCCTGTTGGTTAATTTGTCCACTTGATGTAAAGTAAGTTAGTCTCACAATGCTAATAGCTCCTTGGTTGTGTCCTAATGTTAAGGATCTAAATGCTGTGACACTAGTTGGTTGTGCAGTGCATTGACACAAATACATTGGCTGATTAAGAAGTCGTGTTGGTTTTGTAAAAGTGACTAAACAGCAGGGTAGTATAACCAGAGTATAATGAATCATAGAGTCTATCATTAATTCAACCTCACATGTTAACCACAGAAAATACCACTAACGATCATCCAAACATTAGAGAAATGTTTTTTATCTTCTCATCTTTCACACAAATGTTTAAACACTAGACATCAAGATGGCACAACCAATTAAACATGTTAGAGAGCCAGAGCACAGGGAGATTTTAATTGCAAGGGGAAGTTCAAAAACAAAGGGAAAATAATAGAGAACCTTCGTAATGAAGGAATACAAACATTTTTATATGTTTTTATAAGTCACTCTGGAAAAGAGCATCAGCTATACTGAACAGAAATATAAACGCAACATGTAAAGTGCTGAAATAAAAGATCCCAGAAATGTTCCATACACACAAAAAGCTTATTTTAAAGATTTTAAATATTTTTTTATTTAACGAGTCAGACGCGAAGGATTTACTTCAGACACACGACAAGGCCCAAATCCCCATCATTCGCATGAAGAAGAGACAAAGATATCGGGGACGTAGGTCGGGGTGCCTTGTAAGGATCCGACGGCAAGTGAGTAATCTGCCTTTACCATCAGTCCTATTAGTCAACGTGCAATCCCTGGATAATAAAATTAAGACTATCCTATCAACTGGTCATTACAAATTGTAATATCTTACGTTTCACTGAGTTGTGGCTGAACGACGACATGGATAACATACAGCTGGCTGGGTTTTCAGTCCATCAGCAAGATAGAACGGCTGCCTCCGGTAAGACAAGGGTCTGTCTATTTGTAAATAACAGCTGGTAAACAAAATCTAGTATTAAGGAAGTCTCTTGGTTTTGCACGCCTGAGGTAGAGTATCTCATGGTAAGCTATTTACCAAGATAATTTTTATGTATATTTTATGTAGCTGTCTATTTACCACCACAAACCGATGCTGGCACTAAGACGGCCATAAGACAACAAGAAAATGCTCATCCGGAGGTGGAACTCCTAGTGGCCGGGGACTTTAATGCAGGGAAACTTAAATCAGTTTTACCTTATTTCTACCAGATTTTACATGTGCAACCAGAGGGGGAAAAAAACTCTCGACCACCTTTACTCCACACACGGAGACGCGTACAAAGCTCTCCCTCAACCTCTATTTGGCAAATCTGACCATAACTCTATCCTCCTGATTCCTGCTTACAAGCAAAAACTAAAGCAGAAAGTACTCGCTCAATAAGAAAGTGGTCAGATGACACAGATGCTAATCTACAGGACTGATTTGCAAGCACAGACTGAAATATGTTTCGGAATTCTTCTGATGGCATTGAGGAGTACACTACATCACCACTGGCTTCATCAATAAGTGCATTGATGATGTCGCACAGTGACCGTACATACATACCCCAACCAGAAGCCATGGTTTACAGGCAACATCCACACTGAGCTAAAGGGTAGAGCTGACGCTTTCAAGGAGCGGGCCTCTAAGAAATCGGGCGCTTATAAGAAATCCCGCTATGCCCTCCAATGAACCATCAAATAGGCAAAGCGTTAAAAATGGCCTAAGATTGAATCGTACTACACCGGCTCCAATATTTGTCAGATGTTTCAGGGCTTGCAAACTATTATGGACAACAAAGGGAAGCACAGACGCGAGTTGCCCAGTGACACGAACCTATCAGATGAGCTAAATAACTTCTATGCTCACTTCGAAGCAAGCAACACTGAAGCATGCATGACAGCATCAGCTGTTCCAGACGACTGTGTGATCACGCTCGCCATAGCCGATGTGAGTAAGACCTTTAAACAGGTCAACATTCACAAGGCTGCAGGGCCAGATGGATTACCAGGACGTGTACTCAGAGCATGCGCTGACCAACTGGCAAGTGTCTTCACTGACATTTTCTACCTGTCCCTGACAGTCTGGAATACCAGCATGTTTCAAGCAGACCACCATAGTCCCTGTTCCCAAGAACACCAAGGTAACCTGCCTAAATGACTGGTCAAGGTTCACATAAACACCATTATCCCAGAAACCCTAGACCCACTGCAATTTGCATACCACCCTAACAGATCCACAGATGATGCAATCTCTATTGCACTCCACACTGCTATTTCCGAACATGGACAAAAGGAACACCTACATGAGAACGCTATTCATTGACTTTAGCTTCGTGTTCAACACCATAGAGCCCTTAAAGCTCATTACTAAGCTAAGGACCCTGGGACTAAACACCTCCCTCTGCAACTGGATCCTCGACTTCCTGATGGGCAGCCCCCAGGTGGTAAGTGTAGGTAACAACACATCTGCCACATTGATCCCCAACACAGGGGCCCTTCAGAGGTGCGTGCTGTGTCCCCTCCTGTACTGCCTGTTCACCCGTGATTGCATCGCCAAGTACGACTCCAACACAATCATTAAATTTGCTGACGACAACGATGAGCCAGTCTATAGGTAGAAGGTCAGAGACCTGGTAGTATGGTGCCAGGATAACAACCTCTCCCTCAACGTGATCAAGACAAAGGAGATGATTGTGGATGGCAGGAAAAGGAGGACAGAGCACTTTCCCATTCTCATCGAAGGGGTTGTAGTAGAGGAGTTTGAGATCTTCAAGTTCCTTGGTGTCCACATCAACTATTATGGTCAAAACAAACCAAGACAGTTGTGAAGAGGGCACGACAATGCATATTCCTCCTCAAATCTTTAAATGTTCTATAGCTGCACCATCGAGAGCATCCTGGTTGAATCACTGCCTGGTATGGCAACTGGTTGACCTCCAACCGCAAGGCACTTACAGAGCGTAGTGCGTAGGGCCCAGTACATCACTGGGGCCAAGCTTCTTGCCATCCAGGGCCTCTATCCCAGGCGGTGTGAGAGGAAGGCCCTAAAAATTGCCAAAGACTCCAGCCACCCTAGTCATAGACTGTTCTCTCTGCTATCGTACAGCAAGCGGTACCGGAGTGCCAAGTCTACGTCCAAAAGGCTCCTGCGTTACAAGTGTGACCAGTTTGGAATTTTGTACTAAGAGTTGTGAAAATGTACCACATACTGGTAAAAATAGTACCAAAGCAAAAACAGACTCTATTTTTCCTTTTGATGTGGTGTTGGTTACAGAGCTTGTTGACCTCCTCTCCTACTACAATGGATGGCATACATATATGTATTATGATGGAAAAACACACAGCTCACTGTACGCAGGATAGAATATAAACTAACCACTAAGCATGTTGGAGGTTGAAAGAGTCAAAGGGATGCAAAAGATACTCCCCCACAGTTCCAACCACACACACACACACACACGCACACACGCACACACACACACACACACACACACACACACACACACACACACACACACACACACACACACACACACACACACACACACACACACACACACACACACACACACACAGTCATTAGCATGCATTCTCTTCTTCTCTGGACCGGAGTGCAGTCAGTGCTCAGGTCCTTCATTTGGATAAGAGAACAAAAAGGTAGAAGGAGGGGGGATGGGAGAGAGGCCAGGTTATTGGGTCTATGTTGGTCTACACTGTGGCAGTTAATGAGGTCCTCAGTGTGTTACACACACACACACACACACACACACCTTCCCCACATGCTTTCCCTCGGCTGGGAGAGGAGGAGTGGGTTTCAGACAACCTGCGATCTCGTTAGGAAGCATTTTGGTTTAAACTATCATCCTCCCTCTTTTTTTGATTACAACACCTCCTCTCCCTCCTCCTCTCCCTCCTCCTCTCCTCTCCTCTCCCTACATGCCTCCCTCGCTCTCTTTCCCTCCTCTCCAGTTATTCAGAACAGATTTCTTATATTCAAATCCCCCTGAAGTTGGCAGCAGGTGAGGATTCCCCTGGGGGATAGAGAGATCCAGATCCAGACGCGTGTTAAGAGCAGGTTGACAGTGAGTACTGAGTGGCACCCAGACAGCTTGCGGTACAGAGCAGGGAGGTGGAGAGGAGAAACACTGCCTGTGTAAGTGTTGGGAACTGTCATGATTCCATTCATGGTGTTTCAGTGAGGAAGGAACTCATGTTTAATGAGATGCTAATCAACATTCTAATTCTCAAATAATAGTTATATTATAGAGAGGATAATAGGGTAATGGGGATTAGAAAATTATAATATCGTAGAGGAATTGGCAGAAGATAATATCATACTATAATGCCTATAATACAGAGCCAGAGGAATGTAAAAAAGAATTGGATTTACTGAAGAGGAAATATTATCTAAACTCTCCCCTCTAGTGTAAACTCAAAACTGTGGTCACTCCTCCTTACGCAATCAAAATGGCACCATTTCAAATTATGCCATGTAAAGTTGAAAGGACAAGTTCACTTTTTTTTGCCAAATCTCTTGATGTAAATGACATGTTATACGAGCAGTTACTTTTTGGGTGATTTTTCACTTTGTTTGAGAAACTTACCCCACCGGCAATAGAATTCCTCTTTGCTCGTTCTCTAGTACGAGGGGCAGAGTTAAAACATGAACAAAGGCTCCAAAAACACCCTTTTAGAAACAGCAACACTCTCGGTGTAGCAATGCAGGCCTTCAAATGTTGTACATATGAAAGGAAGTCATTCCGAACTTTATCCGCAACGTTATATTACATTTAGTTGGACTCGAGCGGTACATTTACGTGGGTGAGCATGTGCCGGCTTTCTCGTTCCCAGTGTGCTGATACGAGAAACGAGAAAGCATGCTCACACATGGAAATGTATTGCTCGAGTCCAACAGTAAAAGGTATATAACGCTGCGGATCAAGTTTGGAACGACACAATTGAATTGCATGTGTACGACATCTAAAGACCTGCATCACCATGCTGAGAACTTTGCCGTTTCTAAAAGGACGGATTTAGGTGTTTTTGGGGAGCCTTTGTTCATGTTCTATCTGTGCCCCTGCAATTGCAGTACGAGCGTGAGGAAGTCTTTCACCGGATGTGCTAAGATCTGTCCTGTTGATTGTTCACATAAAACAACCATCCAGCAGTGATGAGCTTTAGATCGGGCACGTTGTTTGTCATTTCACTATTCTCAGTCCCTACACATTGGCACGCTGTCATCTGCAAATGCAATTGCATGGCCTTAGGCTAACATAGTTGTTGGGAGAGAGATGAGTGGCTGAGTAGCAAGGGAGAGGACAAACCCAATGAGAGTTGTTGAAAACACGTACATTTGTGCACATCGCAGACACGAACAGGCACGCATGTTCACACACACATACACACACACACGCACACACACACACACACACACACACACACACACACACACACACACACACACACACACACACACACACACACACACACACACACACACACACACACACACACACACACACACACACACACACACAGGCATGGAAAGCAGGCATGCAATACGAACAGCTGTATGACTTATGTCAAATAAAAGATGCCTGGCAGCTCAACTACTCTACTATAGCTATGCTGGCATGTAGGGAAACTACTAGGGAGGCCCTGGCCATTTCCACATGCCCAGCCTTCATCATTACCCATGCTGGAGCATTCAACACACACACATTACCAATTTAGGAGGTTTCTCTGCCGGAGTACCATGGGACTCATTACTTTATTGCTTTGAGATGCCAGAGACATAGATGGAGCTGTGTGAGCTGTGTGTAGAAACAGACCTACCTCTGACCTACTGCCGTCATGTTGATGTGGTGTCTGTCAAACAGAGCTAGGTGGAGTACAGGGGTGGAAGGGGGAGATAGGGCAAGCACGGAGATGTGGAGTCCTGAGGGTGGACAGGTGGCAAACACTACTGTGGTATAATAATTAATGTTTATGTATGTGTGTGTGTGTGTGTGTGTGTGTGTGTGTGTGTGTGTGTGTGTGTGTGTGTGTGTGTGTGTGTGTGTGTGTGTGTGTGTGTGTGTGTGTGTGTGTGTGTGTGTGTGTGTGTGTGTGTGTGTGTGTGTGTGTGTGTGTGTGTCTGTGTCTGTGTCTGTGTCTGTGAGTCTGTGTGTGCTTGTGCTTGTGCTTGTACTTGTGCGTGTGTGTAAAAAAAGGCAGTCCTGCTCCCCTCCTCTCTTCCTAAATTTCCTTCAGTCCCCTTAGTTTGACTGCTCAGCCTACCTTAGCTGTCACTCACCAATCATAGCTCCTCCATTTCCAACCATTAACCACTCAGGTTAGAGTGTTATCGTAGTCCGAAGGGCACATGTTTCTGAGGACTGTTCATTGTAGACATTAACACGAAAACCTGAATGTCGTGTGTGCATCGAAATGTAAGTTGCATGGGGTTCTAATTGGGGTGGGTTTACATGCTGTGTAATAATGGGTAAATACCACTAATTACTTCAAATTAGTTTGATAAGTTTGCAGACATATTTTCTACTGTGTAGCTGTTACTATTCTGTAATGTTAGTGTTCCGATACTGTTCTGCATATTGTCTACAGTTCATTGCCTATTGCCTATTTGCCATAAGTGTCATTATTGCATTGGTTGCACAAATTGTTATGCAGAAGTTTGTTGTCTCTAGCTTGTATTGGTAAACAGTCTGTTCTATGCCCATGCTACCGCAGCGCTTTCCATGTTGCTCTTCCGTGGACAAGCTTCTAGAATCTTCGAGATGGTTCTTGGAGTATGCACATGCACAGAGTTATTTCTGACCTTTAGACACTGGGCAGATCAGAAAAGATCTCTAGCTGCAAAACTTATCAATGTAACTTTAAGCAATTAGCGGTAGTTACCCATTATTACCCCCCCAATAAGAACCCCCTGCACAACATTCAGCTATTTGTGTTACTGTCCACAGTGAACAGTCCTCAGAAAAACGTGGCTTTTCCTTTCGGACGACGATAACACTCTAACCTGATTGGGCCGGTGCAGTGTCCACGTGTGCATTTTCAAGCACTCTGATTGATTGGTAATGGAGGGGCTATGATGTGTGAGCGACAGCTAAGGTAGGCCAAGAAGCTAAACTAGTGGGACCTAGGGAAACTAAGGGGACTGTGAGGGAAAGTTAGGCAGCGAGGACGGAAGCAGGACAACCTTTCTTGCAGGCGACCCAGTATTTCTTACGGAAATATTAACGTCCACGAAAATTCCTATAACCTGAAGGGCACAGTTTCTAACACACCTATTCCTATCTGGAGGGACAGCAGGGCAGAGGGGCAGAGCAGAGGGGCAGAGCAGCGAAGGGACAAGGCAAGTCAAGTCCTAGTATGTTTCTGGCCAAACCAAAGTGTGTGAGTGCCTAATGTGTGGTGGTGAAGAAGGAAAAACAATAAAACCCCTGAAAGGAGAAGCATCTGGGTTAAGTCAGAAACAGCTCAAGTATACTAGCATGTGTCACCACACACATGAATCCATCGCATCCCAGAGGAAGATGAGCTGCAAGGCACTACACCCCTCCCTGATTGTACTTTTGACCAGCCCTCATCCAGGTCTCCTCTGTGGTCATAGAGTTGAGCTGCAGAGGGACTACGTGTATCTGATCAATGAGACCAGTGATCAGGGGGGGCGGGGGGGGGGTGTATTCTAGGTCCTCCCAGCCTGGTCATTGCCGCGGCAGCATTGGTACCGCCTCTACTCTCCTGACCACCACCACTCTAGGATCCCCTGGCTAGAGTAATCATTGATGCTCCACAAGACGGTTCAGCTACTCCCCTGAGTGTCACTACTCCAGAGCATTCATCACCTCCACAGGACCGTTGGGACTTCCACTATGTCCCGAGGTGGCCCAGTTATTCAACAGATCGTCATCGCTCCAGCGATTTGCATGAGGTTGTAAGTAGCAAGAACATTTCCCAGGACATAGACATATCTGATATTGTCAGGAAGCTTAAATTCTTAATAATCTATAATCTAACTGCACTGTCCAATTTACAGAAGCTATTACAGTGAAAGAGGAGAGTGCACAGTTAATATTCCAATTAGGCAAATTTGGGCAGTCTTGATACAACATTTTGAATAGAAATGCAATGGTTCCTTGGATCAGTATGACACTTTGCACATATATTGCACCTGGAATGGAATAATACATTATTGCCTTTCTCTTGCATTTCAAAGATGATGATACAAAACAAATGTAAAAATCATTTGGTTTATTCTTTGCATTATCTTTTACCAGGTCTAATGTGTTATATTGTCCTACATTCATTTCACATTTCCACAAACTTCAATGTGTTTCCTTTCAAATGGTATCAATATTATGCATATCCTTGCTTCAGGTCCTGAGCTACAGGCAGTTAGATTTGGGTATGTCATTTTAGGCGAAAATTGGAAAAAAGGGGCCTCTGCCACGGGGCTGTTCTGGCTGCCATTGCGGATTTGTTCTCTACTCCCTATGAGGAGTCCCTACTGGTCAAGGCAGTCACTCGGGTGCCTGAGGTTTGACTATCTGCTACCCTGGAACCTTCAGCCACAAAGAACCTTCCTCGTAAGCTACTCCCTGCTCCTGGCCCAGAGTCCAAGCCAGTGGTGGATTCTTCACCCACTCCTAGGATGGAGCAACAGCCTGCAGCTAAGTACAGCCCAGAAGTTGGGACCCTCCAGTCACGGCCTGGTAGGATGAGCTCCTTCTGGTCTTTCAAGTTCAGCCTGCAGCCACAATGGCCCCATCAGCCCCTGTCTGGTAGGACCTGCCGGTCCCAGGCCTGGGGTCCCTGCTCACACGTGAACCACCAGAAGTCACCCCCAATGTATCCCTTGTCCTAGACACCCAGTTCCCTGTCGTCCCGATAGGGTCAGAGCTCCCTACCCTCACGGTCGGGTCAGAGTTCCCTTCCTCTCCGGTCGGGTCAGAGTTCCCTTGCTTGCAGGTAGGGTCAGAGTTCCCTCTCTTCCCGGCAGGGTCAGAGTTCCCTTCCTTCCCAACAGGGTCGAAGTTCACCTACTTCCGGCTAGGGTCAGAGTTGCCTGCATCCAGGATAGGCTCAGAGTTCCCATCACCACAATAGGGTCGGAGTTCCCTTCCCAGTAAGGTCCGCGTTCCCTTCCTTCCCGGTAGGATCAGATTTCCCCTCCATCTTGGTAGGTTCAGAGTTCTGCGGCTCCCTGGTAAGCCTTCAGTGTCCTGCCCCTCAGGTAGTCTTTGAGTGTTCTGCCCCTCAGGTAGGCTTTGAGTGTCCTGCCCCTTCTGGTAGGTCAATATTATCCTGCCCCTTGGAGAGGTCAAGTCTCCCAGCTGGCCAGCTGTTGCCACTAGGCTCAGAGTTACCAGTCTCTCCAGGAGGCCCAGAGCTCTCCTACTCTCCAGGCCCAGAATCAGTTTCCATGGCAAATCCTAAGTCAGTTTCCCTGTCAGGCCCAGAGTCAGTTTCCCTGTCAGGTTCAGAGTCGTTCTCCCTGTCAGGTCCAGAGTCAGTTTTGAGTTAGGTCCAGAGTCTGTTTCTCTGTCAGGTCAAGAGTTGTTCTCCCTGTCAGGCGCAAAGTTGTCTGTGCTAGGCTCCCAGCCTTCAGCCATTTTAGTTTCACTGTCTACAGCCCTAGTCAGCTCTCAGTCTGCTGCTCCGCCAGGCTTTAGGTTCTCTGCCCAACTAGCTCTCTGCCTTCAGTTTGTTAGCAGCCCCCAGCCTCAGTTAGACCGCAGAGTGAAGGAAAATCATCCAACAAGTGCTGAGCATATGTGGGAACTCCTTCAAGACGGTTGGAAAAGCATTCCAGGTCAAATCAAAATCAAATCAAATCAAATTGTATTGGTCACATACACATGGTTAGCAGATGTTAATGCGAGTGTAGCGAAATGCTTGTACTTCTAGTTCCGACTCTGCAGTAATAGCTAACAAGTAATCTAACAATTTCACAACTACCTTATACACACAAATGTAAAGGGGTAAATATAAATATATGGATGAGCAATGGCCGTGCGGCAGAGGCAAGATGCAGTAGATTGTATAAAACAGCATATACATATGAGATGAGTAATATGTGATATAAACATTATTAAAGTGACGTTATTTAAAGTGACTAGTGATACCTTTATTAAGTCCATTTATTAAAGTGGCTAGAGATTGCGTCTGTGTGTTGGCAGCAGCCTCTCTATGTTAGTGATGGCTCTTTAACAGTCTTTAACAGTCTTATCCCCTTGTTTTTCAATCCCCTTGTTTTTCAATCTCTTGGTCCCAGGTTTGATGCAACTGTACTGACCTCGCCTTCTGGATAATAAGAGGGTAAATATATGCATATACTGTATATATACAGTGCCTTGCGAAAGTATTCGGCCCCCTTGAACTTTGCGACCTTTTGCCACACTTCAGGCTTCAAACATAAAGATATAAAACTGTATGTTTTTGTGAAGAATCAACAACAAGTGGGACACAATCATGAAGTGGAACGACATTTATTGGATATTTCAAACTTTTTTAACAAATCAAAAACTGAAAAATTGGGCGCGCAAAATTATTCAGCCCCTTTACTTTCAGTGCAGCAAACTCTCTCCAGAAGTTCAGTGAGGATCTCTGAATGGGAAGATGGATGGAGCCAAATACAGGACCATTCTGGAAGAAAACCTGATGGAGTCTGCAAAAGACCTGAGACTGGGACGGAGATTTGTCTTCCAACAAGACAATGATCCAAAACATAAAGCAAAATCTACAATGGAATGGTTCAAAAATAAACATATCCAGGTGTTAGAATGGCCAAGTCAAAGTCCAGACCTGAATCCAATCGAGAATCTGTGGAAAGAACTGAAAACTGCTGTTCACAAATGCTCTCCATCCAACCTCACTGAGCTCGAGCTGTTTTGCAAGGAGGAATGGGAAAAAAATTCAGTCTCTCGATGTGCAAAACTGATAGAGACATACCCCAAGCAGCTGTAATCGCAGCAAAAGGTGGCGCTACAAAGTATTAACTTAAGGGGGCTGAATAATTTTGCACGCCCAATTTTTCAGTTTTTGATTTGTTAAAAAAGTTTGAAATATCCAATAAATGTCGTTCCACTTCATGATTGTGTCCCACTTGTTGTTGATTCTTCACAAAAAAATACAGTTTTATATCTTTATGTTTGAAGCCTGAAATGTGGCAAAAGGTCGCAAAGTTCAAGGGGGCCGAATACTTTCGCAAGGCACTGTATATATACATTGTCACTTTAACCATATCTACATGTACATACTACCTCAATCAGCCTGAGTAACCGATGTCTGTATGTAGCCTCGCTACTTTTATAGCCTCTCTACTGTATATAGCCTGTCTTTTTATTGTTGTTTTATTTCTTTACTTACCTATTGGTTTTGCACTATTGGTTAGAGCCTGTAAGTAACCATTTCACTGTAAGGTATTCGGTGTTGTATTCAGGGGACGTGACAAATAAACTTTGATTGGATTTGATTTGAACAGGCAGTGGCTCAGGTGGTTATTGTCCTTGATGATCCTTTTGGCCTTCCTGTGACATCGGGTGCCTTAGGTGTCCTGGAGGGTGGGTGATGTGTTGTGCAGATCTCACTATCTCGCCTTGCGTTCGAGGGCGGTGCAGTTGCTGTACCAGGCGGTGATACAGCCCGACAGGATGCTCTCGATTGTGCATCTGTAAAAGTTTGTGAGTGTTTTAGGTGACAAGCCAAATTTCTTCAGCCTCCTGACATTGAAGAGAAGTTGCGCCTTCTTCACCACACTGTCTGTGTGGGTGCACCATTTCAATTTGTCCGTAATGTGTACGCCGAGGAACTTAAAACTTTCCACCTTCTCCACTACTGTCCCGTCTATGTGTAAGGGGGGATGCTCCCTCTGCTGTTTCCTGAAGTCCACGATCACCTCCTTTGTTTTGTCACGAACCGGCAGTCACGAACCGGCTCGAACCACGTATCAAAAAAGGAGACAATGTGGAGGTAAGGAATAATAAAAATATATTTATTAACTGAGGTAACCTATGTACAAATAAACAATGGTGTGTGTAGTCAGTAATCAGTAGTGTAAGTGAGTGGTTGCGTGTATAGATGTGATAAGGAGGAGTGTTGAAAGATGCCAAAGCAAGCAACAAAAATGCCACAACCGAAATCAAACAGTGTGTCTGCATGGAGAGAGTCTCCTCAATGAATGGGGGAAGAGGTGTATTTATCCCAGGTCACACCCGGGCCCAAGTGTGTCCCATTTCGCTGACGACCCTCCTGGCTCCGCCCACCGACATCCTAATATAGAAAACAAGAGCAAAGATAAAGAATACAGCAGACAGGGTGGGAGGTTATTTTCTTGACACCACACTCTGAGGGCCCTCACCTCCTCCCTATAGGCCGTCTCATCGTTGTTGGTAATCAAGCACTACCACTGTAGTGTCGTCTGCAAACTTGATGATTGAGTTGGAGGCATGCATGGCCACACAGTCATGGGTGAACAGGGAGTACAGGAGAGGGCTGAGAACGCACCCTTGTGGGGCCCCAGTGTTGAGGATCAGCGGGGTGGAGATGTAGTTTCCTAACTTCACCACCTGGAGGCGGCCCATCAGAAGTACAGGACCCAGTTGCACAGGGTGGGGACGAGACCCGGGGTCTCGAGCTTAGTGATGAGTTTGGAGGGTACTATGGTATTAAATACTGAGCTGTAGTCAATGAACAGCATTCTTACATAGGTATTCCTCTTGTCCAGATGGGATAGGGCAGTGTGCAGTGTGATGGCGATTGCCCGTCAGGAAGTCCAGGACACAGTTGCACAGGGCGTGGTTCAGACCCAGGGCCCCAAGCTTAATTATGAGCTTGGAGGGTGCTATGGTTTTGAATGCTGAGATATAATCAAAGAACATTCTTACGTACTTTAGGTTATTCCTTTTGTCCAGATGAGATAGGGCCGTGTGCAGTGTGATGGCGATTGCATTGTCTGTGGACCTATTGGGGCGGTAAGCAAATTGGAGTGGGTCTAGGATGCGCATGCTCTGAGGACGCGGCTAGGGATGCCGTGTGGTCCGGCAGCCTTGCGAGGGTTAACATGTTTAAATGTTTTACTCACGTTCGCCACGGAGAAGGAGAGCCCACAGGCTTTGGTCGTGGGCCGTGTCAGTGGCACTGTATTGTCCTCAAAGTGAGCAAAGAAGTTGTTTAATTTGTCTGGTAGCAAGACATCGATGTCCGCAACGGGGCTGGTTTTCTTTTTGTAATCTGTGATTGACTGTAGACCCTGCCACATACGTCTCATGTTTGAGCCGTTGAATTGTGACTCTACTTTGTCTCTATACTGAAGCTTTGCTTGTGAAGCTGGTGGGAGAATGCCAAGAGTGTGCACAGCTGTCAACAAGGCAAAGGGTGGCTACTTTGAAGAATTTGTTTAACACTTTTTTGGTTACTACGTGATTCCATATGTGTAATTTCATGGTTTTGATGTCATCACTATTATTGTGTAATGTAGAAAAGAGTTTTAAAAAATAAAGAAAAACCCTTGAATGAGTAGGTGTGTCCAAACTTTTGATTGGTACTGTACGCTTGATTGTAAATTTGAAAGAACAGAACAGAACATACATTTGTCGACGCATGGACTGTACAAGGTTTTCGAAAGCTTTCCATATGGATGCTGGCCCAGTTTGACTCCAATCCTTCCCACAGTTGTGTCCAATTTGCTGGATGTCCTTTGGGTGGTGGATCATTCTTGATACACAAGGGAACTGTTGAGCATGAAAAATTCCGCTTGCAGATCTTGACACACTCAAACCGGTGTGCCTGGCACCTACTACCATACCCTGTCCAAAGGCATTTCCATGTTTTGCCTTGCAAAAATTTGATTAACAAGACACGTAATAAATTGCATGGAGTCTCTCTGTTTGCAATAACAGTGTTTATTTTTTGTTAAAAAAAGTTATAAATTGCTGAGGTGTACTCCCTTTTGAGGACACAATCTCAAGTGATAGTACAAATAAAATATATGAAAAATTTGAAAAAGAATGTGATTTTTTTTCTATTCAACAAAAGTGGGGCAATATGGCATGAAATTACTGAAATGCTTCCTAAATATAGTAACAATACAATTATAATTATTATCAAAATATTTCTTATAACTGTAAAATAAATATGGTCATACTTAGTGACAGTACAATAATGGCCCTATTTCATATAACTGTTGACATAGAATTTTCTCATAAACATCCACTGAGCGGTGCCGAGACACCATTCAAATGTGTGCAGACTCTGTTTCACTTCAGCTTTTGTCAGTCTGAGACCAAGAGAAAGTTGTCTTTCAATCCTATTAAATTATTTATTATTGCCTCACGTAGAGAGCTCTAAATTAAGTTGAGCATATCACAGTGAGATGAAACCACAATGTCTGGACTTGCTAGACTGTCACCGTTCATTTGCAGACTCCCTATGTCTGAAACCTGACACTTCAAGTAAGCTCCTCTTAGAAAATGGAAACAGAGAGCAGACAAATATTATCCCAGTTTAATATGCTACTTGTGTATCAATTCCTACATCATTTAAAAATAAAACGCCATCATGTTTTGGTCATGCCGAAAAAAACACATGGTTAGCTAGTTGTGGAATTGTTAGGTTAGATTACTCTTTGGTTATAACTGCACTGTCAGAACTAGAAGCACAAGAATTTCGCTACCCTCGCATTAACATCTGCTAACCATGTGTATGTGACAGATAAAATTTGATTTGATTTGATTTAGTTGACTACCGCAGGTTCTACTTTTTCATAGCCTATGGATCAGATAAAAATATATTTTATTGTCACATACACTGGATAAGTGCAGTGAAATGTGTTGTTTTAGAGAGTCAGCCATAGAAGTATGGTGACCTTGGAGCAAATTAGGGTTAAGTGCTTTGCCCAACTGCACATCGACAGATTTTTTTTACCTTGGCGGCTCGGTTATTTGAACCACCCAAACAGGCTGAAATTCCAGCTCCAGGGTGACAATATTTTTTCCCATGACATTTGTATTTATTTCCAAAATTCTAATTGTAAACTTAAGTTTACAAAAATACAATTCATTCTGCAATGTTGATAATCCAATAACAAGGTGTGAGGTGCAGTCTGCCATAGGAATAAATAATGAATTCGATAGTATTTTAAATAAATCTATTAAGGACAAATGTACATGTTTTAAAATATTTTTGTTGCAGTGGTGACAGTAACATTAGTACCTCCAAAAATGTTGACTTTATTGAAAATGTGTTCATATTTAAATGTTTATGTTTAGCTCACATAGTGTAATTGAAAAGTCTGCATTAATGTGTCTGAAATAGAATAAACGTGGCAACAACAAATGTAGACATTCATGAATGCATCTTCATAGTAATAAAATGGAGCCAGCATGGCTTCAAATCATTGCCTCCTGTCGGTCATCTAGTTTATACTGTATACTGTATCCTGAATATACAGAATACACATACATATAGTAGCAGTCAAAAGTTTGGACACACCTACTCATTCAAGGGTTTTTCTTTATTTGTACTATTTTCTACACTGAAGAACATTTTGTGAAGACATCTAAACCATGAAATAACACATATGGAATCATGTAGTAACCAAAAAGTTAAAAAAGAAAAAGAATATATATGATATATTTTAGATTCTTCAAAGTAGCCACCCTTTGCCTTGATGACAGCTTTGCACACTCTTGGCATTCTCTCAACCAGCTTCACCCTGGAATGGTTTTCCAACAGTCTTGAAGGAGTTCCCACATATGCTGAGCACTTGCTGGCTACTTTTCCTTCACTCTGTGGTCAAACTCCTCCCAAACCATCTCAATTGGGTTAAAGTCAGGCGATTGTGGAGGCCAGATCATCTGATGCAGCACTCCATAACTCTCCTTCTTTGTCAAATAGCCCTTACACAGCCTGGAGGTGTGTTGGGTTATTGTCCTGTTGAAAATCAAATGAAAGTCCCACTAAAAGCAAACCAGATTGGATGGCGTATCACTACAGAATGTTGTGGTACCCATGCTAGTTAAGTGTGCCTTGAATTCTAAATAAATCACTGACAGTGTCACCAGCAAAGTACCCCCACACCATCACACCTCCTCCTCCATGCTTCAAGGTGGGAACCACACATGCAGAGATCATTGTTGTGGAATGATCAGAATTAGTTGGTTAACATAGATAAGATGTGTTATTTTCATGATATGCTTATGAGTTATTTCTCATAAGAATGTATTTTGTTGTACTATAGTGGTGGCCAGTGGCAGTTATCTGTTCTATGTCAGGACTAAGTTGCATGAGGGGAGAGAGGGGAGAGGTCAAGGGGTCATCATGTGTAAACATATCTTTTCGGTGTGGCAGTGACTCCCTACTTTTCTCATGGGGGGAAAGGAGGGTGACAGTGTCTGGAATCATTCTATGCTCCCTCTTTGTTGACCTATAGGGTCACTCTCCTCTCCGTGAGTTTGTCCTCTGATTGGTTGTATTTAGAATTGGTTCTATCTAAATGACAATTTGATATATATCATAGGGTGGGGGTAATGTCTTGGTACCATTTTGTACCAAGGACGAGATAAGAGCTTTGTTTAGGAGACCAAACTGAACGATAATTTATAGCCCACTCTGTCTGACTAGGGGATATTCTCTCTGAAGTAAGGTTTTTTCTTTGTAAGTTCCTAAGACCTGTGTTTTGTCATGTCGTCTAGGAGGGGGTGGATCTTTGCTATAAAGGATCCCATTTGCCATTGTGTAAGGCACTATCAACTTTTCATTAGAGATACTGAACTGTTGAAAGTCAAAATGCTATTGCAAAAGCTTAATTATTATTAAAGGTGAAGATTAAGCATAACTCTGACTCGTGTGATTTGCTCTCTCATCAGTTGGTAATTAAGGAAATTTCCACGACATCATCTGTTCACCTACTCTGCGCCTCACAAAGACACGGTGGTTGGAACCAAAAATCTCAAATGTGGATTCATCAGCGAAAGGACAGATTTCCACCGGTCAAATGTCTATTGCCCATGTTTCTTGGCCCAAGCAAGTCTCTTCTTATTATTGGTGTCCTTTAGTAGTGATTTCTTTGCAGCAATTTGACCATGAAGGCCTGATTCACGCAGTCTCCTCTGAACAGTTGATGTTGAGATGTGTCTGTTATTTTAACTGGGTCTTCCTTTGCTTTGGAGGTCCTCATGAGCGCAGGTTTCATCATAGTGCTTGATGGTTATTGCGACTGCACTTGAAGTAACTTTTAAAGATCTTTAAATGTTCCATATTGACTGACCTTCATGTCTTAAAGTAATGATGGACAGTCATTTCTCTTTGGTTATTTGAGCTGTTCTTACCAGAATATGGAGTTGGTATTTTACCAAATAGAACTGTCTTCTGTATACCACCCCTACACAGCTGCTTGGCTCAAACGCATTAAGAAGGAAAGAAACCCCACAAATGAACTTTTAACAAGGTACACCTGTTAATTGAAATGCATTCCAGGTGACAACCTCATGAAGCTGGTTGAGAGAATGCCAAGAGTGTGCAACGGCTGGCTACTTTGAAGAATCTAAAATCAAAAATCTATTTTCATTTGTTTAACACTTTTTTGTTAAACACATGATTCCATATGTTATTTCATGGTTTTGAACGTTTGACTGATACTGTATATCAGTGGATACAAATAGTGAAACATTTAAACGTTATCCTTTTTAGATAAAACTATATTTCATGGTTTTGAAGTCTTCACTATTATTCTACAATGTGGAAAATAGTTTAAAATGTATTTTGACTGATACTGTATATCAGTGGAGTGTCCTCAGAGGTGGAAGGGGAAAATACAAATAGTGAAACATTTAAAAGTTATCCTTTTTAGATAAAACTATTCTAAATGTATTCACATGTCACAAAATAATTGATTAAAACACACTGTTTTGCAATGAAGGTTTACAGTAGCCTCAGTAGCAGCCCTCTGTAGGGTAGCACCATGGTGTAGCTAGCTTCTTTTCTCCTCTGGGTACATTGACTTCAATACAAAACCTAGGAGGCTTCTGGTTCTCACCCCCTTCCATAGACTTACACAGTAATTATGACAACTACTGGAGGACGTCCTCCAGCCTATCAGAGCTCAACATTTTTGAACAAAATAATTTCATACAATTAAAAAAAAAAAATCACTTTCACTTTTACTTAGCTAGTGTCAAATGTAGCTAAGTAGTTTAGCCTAAACAGGCGGGAGACTCCAGTAGCGCCGGAGTGAAGGACGACTCCGGCAGCACGGACAGGCGGGAGACTCCGGCAGCGCCGGACAGGTGGGAGACTTTGGCAGCTCCGGAGTGAAGGGTGATTCTGGCACCGCCTGGCTTACTGAGGGCTCTGGCGGCTCCTGGCTGACTGACGGCTATGGCGGCTCCTGGCTGGCGACTCCTGGCTGACTGGCGGCTCTGGCGTCTCAGGACAGACGGCGGCTCTGGCGGCTCAGGACAGACTGGCAACTCTGGCGGCTCTGGCGTCTCAGGACAGACTGGCGGTTCTGGCGGCTCAGGACAGACGGGAGACTCTGGCGGCTCAGGACAGATGGGAGCCTCTGGCGGCTCAGGACAGACGGGAGCCTCTGGCGGCTCAGGACAGACGGGAGCCTCTGGCGGCGCTGGAGAGGAGGAAGGCTCTGGCAGCGCTGGACAGGCAGGAGCACCTGTAGGGAAAAGACGGAGAGACAGCCTGGTGCGGGGGGCTGCCACCGGAGGGCTGGTACGTGGAGGAGGCACTGGATAGACCGGACCGTGCAGGCGCACTGGAGCTCTTGAGCACCGAGCCTGCCCAACCTTACCTGGTTGAGTGCTCCCCGTAGCCAGGCCAGTGTGGCGAGGTGGAATATACCGCACTGGGCTGTGCTGGCAAACAGGGGAGACAATGCGTAAGGCTGGTGCCATGTACGCTGGACCGAGGAGACGCACTGGAGACCAGATGCGTAGAGCCGGCTTCATGGCACCTGGCTCGATGCCCACTCTAGCCCGGCCGATACGAGGAGCTGGAATGTACCGCACCGGGCTATGCACACGCACCGGGGACACCGTGCGCTCCACCGCATAACACGGTGCCTGCCCGGTCCCCCTCGCTCTCCGGTAAGCACAGGGAGTTGGCTCAGGTCTCCTACCTGACTTAGACACGTGTGCCCCCTTCCAACAAATTTTTGGGGCTGCCTCTCGGGCTTCCAGCCGCATTGCCGTGCTGCCTCCTCATACCGGCGCCTCTCTGCTTTCGCTGCCTCCAGCTCTGCTTTGGGGCGGTGATATTCCCCTGGCTGTGCCCAGGGTCGTTTGCCGTCCAGAATCTCCTCCCAAGTCCAGTTCTCCAAATATCACTGCCTCTCCTGCTGCTGCCGGTTACCACGCTGCTTGGTCCTCTGGTGGTGGGTGTTTCTGTAAGGGTTGTCATCGGTGGAAGAAGGTGAGGACCAAAGCGCAGCGTGGTAAGTGTTCATGATGATGTTTAATTAACTTCTTGCGACTATCAAACCCGGATCCGGGAGCGTAATCATAGACTCAAACTAATTAGCATAACGCAGCGGACATAAATCTTCCTACAAAATCTTCCTAGTCATGAAAATCACAAATTAAATATATTGAGACACAGCTTAGCCTTTTGTTAATCACACTGTCATCTCAGATTTTCAGCCAACGCTAGACAAGCATTTGTGTAAGTTTATCATGGCATAATGCTATGCTAGGCTCTGCTGGCAGCAGGCAACATTTTCACGAAAATAAGAAAAGCAATCAAATTAAATAATTTACCATTGAAGAACTTCAGATGTTTTCACTCAGGAGACTCCCAGTTAGATAGTAAATGTTCCTTTTTTCCAAAAAGATTATTTTTGTAGGCGAAATAGCTCCCGTTTGTTCGTCACGTTTGGCTGAGAAATCGACCGGAAAATGCGGTCACTACAACGCCAAACTTTTTTCCAAATTATAGCTCCATAATATCGACAGAAACATGGCAAACGTTGTTTAGAATCAATGGTGTTTTTCAAGGTGTTTTTCACATAACAATTCGATAATATATCCGTCAGGACAATTGGTTTCTCATAAGAAGCGATTGGAAAAATCGCTACTTGTGTACTTTACGCAAGATTTTCTGCGGGAGCCATCATGTGACCACTTGCTAAATGTGGTCCCTTACGGCTATTCTTCAAAATAAATGTGTAAAAAGACGTCACAATGCTGTAGACACCTTGGGGAATATGTAGAAAACGTAAGCTTTCGTAGCTCATTCACAGCCATATAAGGAGTCATTGGCATGAGGCGGTTTCAAAAAATGCGGCACTTCCTGATTGGATTTGTATCTGGGTTTCGCCTGTAACATCAGTTCTGTTGCACTCACAGACAATATATTTGCAGTTTTGGAAACGTCAGAGTGTTTTCTATCCACAGCTGTCAATTACATGCATAGTCGAGCATCTTTTCGTGACAAAATATCTTGTTTAAAACGGGAACGTTTTTTATCCAAAAATGAAAATGCTGCCCCCTAGTTACAAAAGGTTAAAACTCAGAACACTAAACAATAAATTACAACTTGAATTTACCAAAACCGAAACAGTACCGTGTGGCCCAAACACTCACACGGAAACAAACACCCACAAACCAAAAGTAAAACCCAGGCTACCTAAGTATGATTCTCAATCAGGGACAACAATTGACAGCTGCCTCTGATTGAGAACCATGCTAGGCCGAACTCAAAAACCAACATAGAAAAACAAACATAGACTGCCCACCCCAACTCACGCCCTGACCATACTAAAACAAAGACAAAAACAAAGGAACTAAGGTCAGAACGGAAGTTTTCCAGACATTGTTGCACAAAAAAAGTTATCTGCCAGTTTCTGCATCCCACAGGGATTCTGTGGATTCCCCATTGTATCTGAAAACACCAGCAAGGATAAGGACCCCAAATGATGCATGTGAATGAGTTTGGTCCATCTCCTTCCATCTCTCTCAAAAACATGCCTTCCCTCCAAATTAGTGCAGTCCAGAATGATTTTCTGGATGGTGTCGGCGATGAGCAGTTCAAAAACATGACAACTAATGGAAACACGGCTATCAAATCAAATTGTATTTGTCAAATGTGCAGAATACAACAGGTGTAGATCTTACAGTGAGATGCTTACTTACAAGCCCTTATTAACCAATAATGCAAATATTTTTAGAGGCCGAAGTGTGACAAGAAATAACTGCAACGAAAGACCTGCACTGTAGTGTTGTTTTTAGCTCCTTCTCTGTGAGTCTCTTCCTGTTTTCTTACAGTTTTTATAAGTACCAGAAAGGTCCACTAGGGGGGGGGGATAAACACCATGGAACACAATGAAAATCCATCTTAACCACTGTAATAAAATAATATTTTGCCTTAAGGATGGCAGCACAGGACCCATGCCAAATCTTTTCAGTCTCCTGAGGGGGAATAGGTTTTGTTGTGCCCCCTTCACGCCTGTCTTGGTGTGCATGGACCATGTTAGACTGTTGGTGATGTGGACGCCAAGGAACTTGAAGCTCTCAACCTGCTCCACTACAGCCCCATCAATGAGAATGGGGGCGTGCTCAGTCTTGCTTTTCCTGTAGTCCACAATCATCTCCTTTGTCTTGATCACGTTGAGGGAGATGTTGTTGTCATTGCACCACACGGTCAGGTCTCTGACCACCTCCCTATAGGCTGTCTCGTTGTTGTCGGTGATCAGGCATACCCCTATTGTGTCATCGGAAAGCTTAATGATGGTGTTGGAGTCGTACCTGGCCGTGCAGTCATGAGTGAACAGGGAGTACAGGAGGGGACTCAGCACGCACCTCTGAGGGGCCCCTGTGTTGAGGATCAGCGTGGTGGATGTGTTGTTACCTACCCTTATCACCCGGGGTGGCCCGTCAGGAAGTTCAGGATCCAGTTGCAGAGGGAGGTGTTTAGTCCCAGGGTCATTATCTTAGTGATGAGCTTTGAGGGCACTATGGTGTTGAACGCTGAGCTGTAGTCAATGAATAGCATTCTCACATAGGTGTTCCTTTTGTGCAGGTGGGAAAGGGCAGGGTGGGTTGCAATAGAGATTTAATTATCTGTGGATCTGTTGGGAAGTTATGCAAATTTGAGTGGGTCTAGGGTTTCTGGGATAAGGGAGTTGATATGAGCCATGACCAGCCTTTCAAAGCACTTCATGGCTACAGATGTGAATGCTCGGGTCGGTAGTCATTTAGGCAGGTTACCTTAGTGTTTTTGGGCACAGAGACTATGATGGTCTGCTTGAAACATGTTGGTATTACAGACTCAGACAGGGAGAGGTTGAAAATGTCAGTGAAGACACTTACCAATTGGTCAGCGCAATCTTGGAGTACACGTTCTGATAATCTGTCTGGCCCTGTGGCCTTGCGAATGTTGAGCTGTTTAAAGGTCTTACCCACATCGACTGCGGAACACACAGTCATCCGGAACAGCTGAGGCTCTCATGCATGTTTCAGTGTTACTTGCCTCAAATCGAGCATATAAGTTATTTACAGTAGCTCATCTGGTAGGCTCGTGTCACTGGGCAGCTCTCGGCTGTGCTTCCCTTTGTGGTCCATCACATTAGCAGCCATGCTGGCTGGCTCATTCCTTGGGCAAGAAGTTTAAATTTTTTTAAATCCATATTTCTACTGCAGGCTGCTGATGAGCTGGTTGCTGACCAGCTGGTCCTGGGGCTAGCTCATGACGGGCTGGTCCTGGGGCTGGCTGAGGGCTGGCACGAGCCTACTCATCCAAGATGGTGTAGCAGTCAGAGGACTCTGTCTTCGTTTTGTTTTGTCCTTTCTTTTTATATATATTTTCTTCGCATATATATATATTATTGTTTTTTAAAATATATTTTTCTTAACCTCAACATACTCTTCTGCAATCCGCCTCACCCAATGTGGTATGGATCTGCTTTTTTCTTTACTTTAAATCCGGAACCCCCAACAGCAGCTAGCCAGCTAACTAGCTACTAGCTAGTTGTCAGATAGCCACTGCTAGCAGTCATCAGCTAACCTTAGCCCGGACAACTCTTGCCAGTCTGCACAGCCCAGAGCTCTGGCAAACCAGAGCATATTGGACTTATTTTTCTCCATATCTCCGGATTCCTACCGCAAGCTCTGAACCTTTCACCTGGATCATCGCAGCTAACTAGCTGCTATCCGAGTGGCCACTCCTGGCTAACATCTCTGTCCCAAAGCAAGCACCAATTAGCCTGGAGCTAGCCTATGCTAGGCCCATCTCCCGGCTAGCTGAAGAGGTCCATCAGCCACTCCTTGGGCTACAATACCTATTTTGCCAATTGGCCTGGACCCCTTTTACTGCCGATGCGGAGCCCCGCCGATCCATCACGGCTGGACTACTGACGTAATATGCCCGAGTAGGTTTATCAACTGGCTCATCCGTCGCATCGTCCTCTGAATGCCCATCTGCTAGCCTGCTAGCCGCGGCCCGCTAGCTGTCTAGAGCATATCGGACTGTTAGCTGAGGAGGCCCATCGGCCAATTACTTGGGCCACTATACCTATTTTGCCAATTACTACACCCTGCTGATTCATCAAGACTAGTCTGCCGATGTAATCCGCAGAAGGGGGCAACAACAGACTTCTTCTGTCGCGACGTCCCTCTAAGGCATGGGTGTCAAACTCTGGCCCGTGGGCCAAATTTGGCCCGCGGGGTAATTATATTTGGCCCGCGAGACAATACCAAATTACTACTAGAGCTGGCCCGCCGGTATTAATACCACTAATATCACCACTAATACTACGAATCCCATAATGCTCTGCTGTTTTCGCGCGCCAATCAGGACAGGACCCAGAAACGCTCTCTCCTCTGTGACAGTAGTCATAGCAACATAGACGCTACAACTGTCAGCGAGCTAACCCTTCCCAAAAATGGCGAAAAGAAAGGCAGAAAACAGGAGCTTTCTGGACAAGTGGGAGGCAGAATATCTGTTTACATATGTAAAAGACAAACCTGTTTGTCTTGTTTGTGGAGTCAACGTGGCTGTAAGTAAGGAGTACAACATTAGACGACACTATGAAACGAAACACCATGACAAATACAAGGACCTGGACATGACTCAAAGGAGCCAGAAAGTAGAGGAGATGAAAAGAAGTTTGGTTTCACAACAGAATATGTTTAAAAAAGCCACATCACAGTCAAAGTATGATGCTGTGGGCGCCGCACAGTTTCCACGGTTCATCCCTGACACAATGCCTCAGCTCCGCACCCAAGCTGCTCAGATGCTCTCCATGTTCGGCAGCACTTATCTATGCGAGCAACTTTTCTCCTCGATGAAGATGACCAAAACAACTCAAAGGAGACGTCTGACTGATGAACATCTTCGCTCGATACTGAGGATTTCTTCAGCTCAGAGCTTGAGCCCAGACATTGATGAACTAGCATCCAAGAAGAGATGCCAGGTATCTGGCTTGGGCACATCAGATTAGACCAGTGTGCAATAATTAACTTTTTCTTTATGCATTTTTTCTTGCTACAAGGCATGGGCTTGAATGGTTGATTGATTTATTATCATTTTATTTGTAAAATTATTAGCCAGTGGAAAAAGTTTATTTTGGTATTTAAATCAGAAGGCTGCAAATAGAAAAGAGGCATACAATTTTTATTTAAATTTTATTTATTTAATAAATGAATGCCATTGATGTGTTTTTTCATTTGAAATTCGATTTTGCATGTCTCCACTATTAAATTATATATTGTGTGGTAATAAGCGATGCTTGTTCCATATTCAATGTTAAAGCAAAACTTGTTTGGGTCCATATTAAAAGGTTAATTTGTTCAATGTTGGCCCGTGACTTTGTTCAGGTTTTACATTTTGGCCCACTGGGTATTTGAGTTTGACACCCCTGCTCTATGGCCCTTCTGCTAGCTTGCTAGCCCTGGCTCGCTAGCTGTCTAAATCTCAGTGTCTCCAGCCCGCCTAGCTACTCACTGGACCCCTATGATCACTCGGCTACACATGCCTCTCCCTAATGTCAATATTCCTTGTCCATTGCTGTTTTGGTTAGTGATTATTGCCTTATTTCACTGTAGAGCTTCTAGCCCTGCTCAATACTCCTTAGCTAACCATTTAGTTCCACCTCCCACACATGCGGTGACCTCACCTAGTTTAAATTATGTTTCTAGAGACAATATCTCTCTCATAGTCACTCAATGCATAGGTTTGCCTCCACTGTATTCACATCCTACCATACCTTTGTCTGTACATTATGCCTTGAATCTATTCTACCAAACCCAGAAACCTGCTCCTTTTACTCTCTGTTCCAAACGTACTAGACGACCAGTTCTTCCTCTTTAGCCGTACCCTTATCCTACTCCTCCTCTGTTCCTCTGGTGATGTAGAGGCCCTGTGGTGCCTAGGTCCACTCCCATTCCCCAGGCACTCTCATTTGTTGACTTCTGTAACTGTAAAAGCCTTGGTTTCATGCATGTTAACATTAGAAGTCTCCTCCCTAATTTTGTTTTATTCACTGCTTTAGCACACTCTGCCAACCCCGATGACCTAGCCATGTCTGAATCCTGGCTTAGGAAGACCACCAAAAACCCTGAAACATCCTTAACTATAACATTTTCCGACAAGATATAACTGCCAAAGGGGTCGGAGTTGCAATATACTGCAGAGATATCCTGCAGAATTCTGTCTTACTATCCAGGTCTGTGCCCAAACAATTTGAGCTACTACTTTTAAAAATCCACCAGAAACAGGTCTCTCACTCTTGCCATTTGCTATAGACCACCTTCTGCCCCCAGCTGTGCCCTGAACACCATATATGAATTGATTGTCGCCCATCTATCTTTAGAGCTCGTGCTGTTAGGTGACGTAAACTGGGACATGCTTAACACCCCAGCCATCCAGAAATCTAAAATTGATGCCCTCAATCTCACACAAATTATCAATGAACCTACCAAATACAACCCCAAATCCGTTAACACAGGCAACCTCATAGATATCATCCAAACCAACCTGCCATACAAATACACCTCTGCTGTCTTCAACCAGGATCTCAGCGATCACTGCCTCATTGCCTGCACCCTTTAATGGGTCTGCGGTCAAACGACCACCCCTCATCACTGTCAAACGCTCTCTAAAACACTTCAGTGAGCAAGCCTTTCTAATCAACCTGGCCCGGGTATCCTGGAAGGATATTGACCTCATTCCGTCAGTAGAGGATGCCTGGTTATTCTTTAAAAGTGCCTTCCTCACCATCTTCAATAAGCATACCCCATTCATAAAATGAAGAACCTCGAACAAATGTAGCTCTTGGTTCACTCCAGACCTGACTGCCCTTAACCAGCACAAAAACATCCTGTGGCGTACTGCATTAGCAATGAATAGCCCCGGCGATATGCAACTTTTCAGGGAAGTTAAGAACCAATATACACAGGCAGTTAGGAAAGCAAAGGCTAGCTATTTCAAACAGAAATGTGCATCCTGTAGCACAAACTCCAAAAAGTTATGGGACACTGTAAAGTCCATGGAGAATAAGGGCACCTCCTCCCAGCTGCCCACTGCACTGAGGCTAGGAAACACTGTCACCACCGATAAATCATGGATAATTGAGAATTTCAATAAGCACTTCTCTACGGCTGGTCATGTTTTCTACCTGGCTACCCCTACCTCCCGGTCAACAGCCCTGCACCCTCCACAGCATCTTGCCCAAGCCTCCCCATTTCTCCTTCACCCAAATCCAGATAGCTGATGTTCTGAGCTGGTCATGGGTGCACCTCAGCTACGCTCAAGATCATAAATGATATTATAACCGCCATCGATAAGAGGCAATACTGTGCAGCTGTATTCATCGACCTGGCCAAGGTTTTCGACTCTGTCAATCACCACATTCTTATCGGCAGACTCAACTTCCTTCGTTTCTCAAATGACCACCTCACCTGGTTCACCAACTACTTCTCAAACAGGGTTCAGTGTCAAATCGGAGGGTCTGTTGTCCGGACCTCTGGCAGTCTCTATGGGAGTGACACAGGGTTAAATTCTCGGGCCGACTCTCTTCTCTGTATACATCAATGATGTCGCTCTTGTTGCTGGTGATTCTCTGATCGACCTTTTCGCAGACAACACCATTCTGTATACTTCTGGCCCTTCTTTGGACACTGTGTTAACTAACCTCCAGACGAGCTTCAATGCCATACAACTCTCCTTCCATGGCCTCCAACTGCTCTTAAATGCAAGTAAAACTAAATACATGCTCTTCAACCAATCGCTCTTCAACAGTTTTGACTTAGAATATGTGTACAACTACAAATACCTAGGTGTCTGGTTGGACCACAAACTCTCCTTCCAGACTCACATTAAGCATCTCCAATCCAAAATTAAATCTAGAATCGGCTTCCTACAACAAAGCATCCTTCACTCATGCTGCTAAACATACCCTCGTAAAACTGACTATCCTACTGATCCTTGACTTCGGCGATGTCATTTACAAAATAGCCTCCACACTCTACTCAGCAAATTGGATGCAGTCTATCAGTGCCACCAAAGCCCCATATACTGCCCACCACTGCGACCTGTATGCTCTCATTGGCTGGCCCTCGCTTCATATCCGTCGCCAAATCCACTGGCTCCAGGTCATCTATAAGTCTTTCCTAGGTAAAGTCCTGCCTTATCTCAGCTCACGGGTCACCATAGCAGCACCCACCTATAGCACGCGCTCCAGCAGGTATATTTCACTCTTCACCCCCAAAGACAATTCCTCCTTTGGCCGCCTTTCCTTCCAGTTATCTTCTGCCAATGACTGGAACGAACTGAAAAGATCACTGAAGCTCGAGACTCATATCTTCCTCACTAACCAGCTGTCAGAACAGCTCACAGATCACTGCACCTGTACATAGCCCATCTGTAAATAGCCCATCCAACTATCTCATCCGCATACTGTTATTTATTTAATTTATATTGCTCCTTTGCACACCAGTATCTCTACTTGCACACTCATCTTCTGCACATCTATCACTCCAGTGTTTAATTGCTACATTGTAATTATTTTGCCACTTTGGGCTATTTATTGCCTTACCTCCCTTATCCTACCTCATTTGCACACACTTTATATAGACATTTTCTATTGTATTGTTGACTGTATGTTTGTTTATTCCATGTGTAACTCTGTGTTGTTGTTTGTGATGCTCTGCTTTTCTTTATCTTGGCCAAGTCGCAGTTGTAAATGAGAACTTCTCAACTAGCATACCTGGTTAAATAAAGGTGAAATAACATATTTTTTAAATCTCATCCTCTTCTTCCAACTCACTGTCAAACTATGAATTGACAGAGACATGATCCTCATACTCAGAAAATACTTCATCTTCCAAAGTCGTAGACACTCCTTACAGACTAGCTTCTCTCTCTGCAAAAAATATTTCTAAAGCCCTCTGAGCAGAGATTATTTTTGCCATACTGATTGACTGTGGTAAGGAGCCACACATGCTAAGCTATTTATTAGTTGTGTCCCTCCCGCAGTTTGCACCTGCCCGGGGTAGAGTGTGGGAAAATACAGATTCTTTTTTACAATGTATCGAAATAATGTATTGAAATAATGTATTGTAATAACATTGTGCAGGCTCCCGCAAGACATTGTGTAGTTTCACACAATATAAAGGGTGAAGGGTGTGAGAAAAGGGGGAGACAGGCAGGGAGGGAGACAGACAGGTTCATGGTGCTATGTTGAAACAGCAGGCCCAGGGAGGAGGAAGACAGAGGGAAGGCACACAGCAAACCTTTCTGTTTAAAAAAAAAATCACCTACACACACACTTTTCCACACTTTTATTACCCTCTTGTCCAGTGGACCCGAACACCACATATGTCAAATAAATGTGTACAGTGTGCACTCAATGAAAATGTGTTCTTTTACATGTTTTTCACAGAAAATGGGCCAAGGCCAATGAGTCTCAGGTTGAAAAAATAATTAATTTTTTAATTTTCTTTTAGTAAACATTGAAAATGGGTCCCACAGACCCGAACACCACACACCGGGTAAACGGAGTGAAACAGGGATAAACATTCCTGAATTTGTCCAATACAAACTCTCCTTTGCAACTGTTGGACTAATGATTACACGCTAGATCAGCTAGATGCAGGCAAGAGTGTGCCAGGCAGTATTGAATTTGTCACTGTCTCACACCTTGATTACTCAAAATTCTCTAGACCTGTGCGCCTATGTTGCAAACTTTCATTCATAGGCTAGGTTGTAGTAACCTTATGATGGGCATAGGGGAAATTGTTGTATCGTGTAGTAGCCTAAACCTATTGCTGTTACATTGAGCTGGGTGAATGGAATATGAATGGCAGTCATCCAATATGCTGTAAAAGAAGTAAGGCCATGTTCATTAAAAAATGATCATCCTCACTCGGGGCTCCCAAGTGGCACTGCATCTCAGTGCAAGAGGCGTCACTGCAGTCCCTGGTTCAAATCCAGGCTGCATCACATCTGGCTGTGATTGGCAGTCTCATTGGGTGGTGCACAATTGGCCCAGCGTCGTCTGGGTTTGGCCGGGGTAGGCCGTCATTGTAAATAAGAATTTGTTCTTAACTGACTTGCCTGGTTACAGTCTTAAACGCCACTGATATATAGTATATACAGTATAAGGTTTTAATGTCACATGCGGAAGTACAGTGTAATGTATGCAGTATATATAATTTAACAAAAATATGAGCTGAAATAAAAGATCCCAGAAATGTTACATATGCAGAAAAACATTATTTCTCTCAAATGTTGTGCACAAAATTGTTTACATCCCTGTTAGTGAGCATTTATCCTTTGCCAAGAAAGTCCATCCACCTGACAGGTGTGGCATATCAAGAAGCTGATTAAACAGAATGATCACACGAGGCATGATAAAGGGCATTTCTGTCTGTAAGAAATACTTTTTGTGGGAAAAAAATATATTCTGATTGGCTGGACATGGCTAGGCCCATGCACAGTCATGTGAAATCCATAAATTAGGGCCTAATGGATTTACAGTTGAAGTTGGAAGTTTACATACACCTAGGTTGGAGTCATTAAAACTAGTTTTTCAACCACTCCACAAATGTCTTGTTAACAAACTATAGTTTTGGCAAGTCGGTTAGGACATCTACTTTGTGCATGACACAAGTCATTTTTCCAACAATTGTTTACAGACCGATTATTTCACTTTTAATTCACTGTATCACAATTCCAGTGAGTCAGAGGTTAACATACACTGAGTTGACTGTGCCATTAAACAGCTTGGAAAATTCCAGAAAATTATGTCATGGCTTTAGAAGCTTCTGATAGGCTAATTGACATCATTTGAGTCATTTGGAGGTGTACCTGTGGATATATTTCAAGGCAAACTCAGTGCCTCTTTGCTTGACATCATGGGAAAATCAAAAGAAATCAACCAAGACCTCAGGAAAAAAATTGTAGACCTCCACAAGTCTGGTTCATCCTTGGGAGCAATTTCCAAATGCCTGAAGATACCACTTTCATCTGTACAAACAATAGTATGCAAGTATAAACGCCATAGGACCACGCAGCCGTCATACCGCTCAGGAAGGAGACGCGTTCTGTCTCCTAGAGATGGACGTACTTTGGTGTGAAAAGGGCAAATAAATCAATCCCAGAACAACAGCAAAGGACCATGTGAAGATGCTGGAGGAAACAGGTACAAAAGTATCTATATCCACAGTAAAACGAGTCCTATATCGACATGACCTGAAAGGCCGCTCAGCAAGAAAGAAGCCACTGCTCCAAAACCGCCATAAAAAAGCCAGACTACGGTTTGCAACTGCACATGGGGATAAGGATCATACTTTTTGGAGAAATGTCCTCTGGTCTGATGAAACTGTTTGGCCAAAATGACCATCATTATGTTTGGAGGTAAAGGGGGAGGCTTGCAAGTCAAAGAACACCATCCCAACTGTGAAGCACGGGGGTGGCAGCATCATGTTGTGGGGATGCTTTGCTGCAGGAGGGACTGGTGCACGTCACAATATAGATGGCATCATGAGGTAGTAAAATTATGTGGATATATTGAAGCATCATCTCAAGACATTAGTCAAGAAGTTGAAGCTTGGTCGCAAATGGGTCTTCCAAATGGACAATGACCTCAAGCATACTTCATAAAGTTGTGGCAAAATGGCTTAAGGACAACAAAGTCAAGGTATTGGAGTAGCCATCACAAAGCCCTGTCCTCAACCCTATAGAACATTTGTGGGGAGAACTGAAAAAGCGTGTGCGAACAAGGAGGCCTACAAACCTGACTCAGTTACACCAGCTCTGTCTGGAGGAATGGGTCAAAATTCACCCAACATATTGTGGGAAGCTTGTGACAGGCTACCTGAAATGTTTGACCCTGTAACTGCTCTCACCCGGCAAATGCGGGGCGCTGGCACAGAGCGCACAGAGCGCCTGTGAATGCGCACTGGAGACACGGTGCTCATCACCACATAACACGGTACCTATCACACGCTCCCCACGTTTTAAGCACGGGGAGTTGGCTCAGGTCTAAACCCTGACTCCGCTAATCTCCCCGTGTGCCCTCCCCCAAAAAAATGTTTTGGAGCTGCCTCTCGGGCTTCCGTTGTTGACCTAACTCCTCTTATCGTCGCCTTTCCGCTCTCGCTGCCTCCATCTGCTCCCTTGGACGGCGATACTCTTCGGCCCACGTCCAGGGTCCTTCTCCATTCAGGATGTCCTCCCATGTCCACTCCTCCTGGCCACGCTGCTTGGTCCGTTTTTGGTAAGATCCTCTGTAACGGCTCTCGTTGGTGGTAGGAAGAGTAGACCAAAGCGCAGCGTGGAGAGTGTTCATGATTCTTTTATTCAAAAAACACTCAAACAAATTAACAAAAGCAAAAACGAAAGTGCACTGTTCTGTCAGGCTAAGACACTAAACAGAAAACAAGATCCCACAACCGAATGGTGGGAAAAAGGGCTGCCTAAGTATGATCCCCAATCAGAGACAACGATAGACAGCTGCCTCTGATTGGAACCACACTCGGCCGAAAACAAAGAAACAGAAAACATAGACTTTCCCACCCGAGTCACACCCTGACCTAACCAAACATAGAGAATAATAAGGATCTCTAAGGTCAGGGCATGACAGACCCAAGTTAAACAATTTAAAGGCAACTCTACCAAATACTAATTGAGTGTATGCAATCTTCTGACCCACTGGGAATGTGATGAAATAAATCAAAGCTGAAATAAATCATTCTCTCTACTATTTTTCTGACATTTCACATTCTTAAAATAAAGTGGTGATCTTAACTGACCTAAGACAGGGAATTTTAAGTAGGATTAAATGTCAGGAATTGCAACAAAAAAAAACGGAGTTTAAATGTATTTGACTAAGGTGTATGTAAACTTCTGACTTCAACTGTGTATATTTATATATATATTTATATGTGTGTGTGTACTCTATCATTGGTGTGTGTCCATCATGGTACATATATGTGCAGACTTACATGTCTGTCTGCCTGCCTGCCTGTCTATTGCCTGCATGTGTGTGTGAGGTTATTAGGTTATTAAAGTCAGAGTAAAGCATTCAGTGGATGGGGTAGGATGTTCTAGGGCCCAGAGAGAGAGGTGAGAATAAGTATGAGCACAGCAGAGCCAGTGGCTGACAGGTCCTGATGGAAGCAGATGGAAGCAGGTCTATCACCTTCCAGCTATCCCCATATGACTGTACAGACAGTATCACTGTGTCATGGATGAATCTGGTCGGCAATCAGGGCAGCAAAGTCAGGGAGGAGAAGCTGACCTGTTTGGGCCTTATGCATTATCTCCTTTTGGGGTGGAATGCTTCACCACCAGGAAACTTTAATGCATATTGTTTGGAGATAGCTTACTGGGTCTAACTCAATGCCCCTCATTATCGTAAGTTAACATCTCATGTTTATAAGTTATGAGAAACATTTTTTAAATTACAATAACTTACTTTTTGGGATGCTGTGTTCAACCTCCACATAAATGAGGCAGAGATCTGGGACTTAATTCTTTGCTGTAACTGAGAGATTCCTCCTTACTCAGTTGGTATTGGTCCTTGACAGAGTACATGACTTTTCACTATATGAGAGAAGCAACCCCATCATGTCCCAGCTCAACCTCATTTTGCTTCACTGCTACAGATTGGTTCTGCAGTCGCTATTCTTTCTCACACTGACTTTATAGTGGAAGAAATACACGAGTTAATTTTCTTTCTACCTGTACCCACTGTGCTCATGATGAAAACTTTGAACACCTTTAGAGATTAATGCACCCAGGTACCTTCCTAAAAACCTCCTACGCCAAAGAACATGACTCACACACACACGCACGCACGCACGCACGCACACACGCACACACACACACACACACACACACACACACACACACACACACACACACACACACACACACACACACACACACACACACACACACACACACACACACACACACACACACACAGAGAGTACTTTAAAGGAGTACTTTCCCACACACGATATTTTCAATCCATTTATTTTCATTTCAAATCACCACCACAAATTAATTGAGTTGAAATGGTATAGTCTATACTATATAATCTATACTAAAAGTGGCAATGAATGGAGAATATCTTGTTGTTTGACTTTATGGACATTCACTTCTACAACCATTCTTCAAGAGCTTTAAGAATGACCATAAATGCCCATAAAAAAAGAAATTTCACAACCTCATCAGCCTCATCGCTGATTTGCTTCGGGGGAGGTCGGTTTCTCACAAGAGCAAGTTTAATCAGAACACTACACACAGAAAAGGCACACAGGTGATGTAGAGGAACACAATGAGCTTTTTCAGCAAGACATCAAGGTAGACAGAGAGAGTGTGAGAGAAAGGGGGGAGAGAGAGGGGGGAGAGAGAGGGGGGGGGTGAGAGAGAGAGAGAGAGAGAGAGAGAGGTGAGAGAGAGAGAGAGGTGAGAGAGAGAGAGAGAGAGAGAGAGAGAGGGGGGGGGGGGGGGGGGGGGGGGGGGGGGGGGGAAGGGAGAAAGACCCAAATCAAGATCGATCTTGACCGATAGAGTATGTTTACATGCGCACTGATAATTCGACATTAAACTGATTATGGCAGTAGGCCGAGTATGGAAATACTCAAGTGAACACCGATTAAATCACCTGGATTTCTGAGCAATCTTTCGAATTATAAGGACACGTAAACAGTTGAATCATTTGTTCCAGAGAGACTTTTTAGTGGCAGCAATCTTTCGAATTATAAGGACACGTAAACAGTTGAATCATTTGTTCCAGCATTGTGTATTTGATCTGTGTATCTGCCTGCATCGGTAGCACAAGCCCCCCTGTTATGCAGGAGTGAAGTACAGAAAAGCTGAAAGTAGGAATCTTAGAAATAGTTTTAACATACAAACTTTCTATGTCCCCAAAAAAGTTTCACAAAATAACAAGGTCACTGTGGAAGAATGTTGATTTTAGCAAAAGTCTGATCGGTAGTCTGATTTCAGATGTATCCATGTAAGCAGGACCGATCAGGAAATCGTTCTTCTTGCAAAGCATGGAAATGTTTTAAACAAGCTATTCTATTAATCTGACTATCCACAATAATCATATTATTGTGTGCATGTACAGTACATTTCGGAAAATATTCTGACCCGTTGACTTTTTCCACATTTTGTTACAAGATTGAACTCCTTGGCTTGAATGTCTGGAAGAAACCTGGCACCATCCCTACAGTGAATGCTGCTGGCAGCATCATGCTGTGGGGATGTTTTTTAGTGGCAGGAACTGGGACACTAGTCAGGATTGAGGGAAAGATGAATGGAACAAAGTACAGAGAAATCCTTGATGAAAACCTGCTCCAGAGCGCTCAGGACCTCAGACTGGGACCAAGGTCCACCTTCCAACAGGACAATGAACCTAAGCACGCTGCCAAGACAATGCAGGAGTGGCTTCCAGACAAGTCTCTGAATGTCCTTGAGTGGTCCAGCTAGAGCCCGGACTTGAACCCGATCAAACATCTCTGGAGAGACCTGAAAACTCCCCAAATACAGGTGTGCCAAGCTTGTAGCGTCATACCCAAGACTCAAGGCTATGAGAGAGAGAGAGAGAGAGAGAAGGCTATGAGAGAGAGAGAGAGAGAGAGATTTGAAATCAGAGAGAACGAGAGACTAGCAACGGGCTATGAGCGAATGCAAAACCCCCCGTTTCTTCTCCTGATATTGTCATCCATAAATCTTCCAGTTCACTCCCAGTCTCATCATCCCTGAGTGGCGTGTAGGGGCCCTACCCCTGTCCCTCCATCTGGCTGCGGTCTGTCTTCACTGGGCAATGCAGGGCCAGCTGGTAGGGGGATGTCATCAGGACTCCATGGCACACTGTGCAGGGACCCAGCCTGTCACCTTCTGCCATTGATCAACAATAACAGAGTGGGGACGCGCTAAACTAGACACCTCTGTGCAGTATTTATACACAGGGATGACCGGACACACAGACGCCGGGCCTCACACACAGAAACACATGGACACACACGCTTCAAGCACATGCTCACACACCCGTGCAAGGACACACACACACACAAGCATAAAGTCTACATAGCTTACTATACATTTACTCATTTTCCATTCTGACAGAATCACTAATTCCCTCTATTTTTCTGTCTTGTTCTCTCTCTCTCTCTCTCTCTCTCTCTCTCTCTCTCTCTCTCTCTCTCTCTCTCTCTCTCTCTCTCTCTCTCTCTCTCTCAAACACACACACACACATTGTCTCAGCATTTACCATTTTTCATTGTCAAGAAGAAGCCCTGCGCAGGCTACAGAGGGTAGAGGAGCATGCTGATTTCAGCATGATATGGATAAAGAAATCTAACCTTCCCGCCACCTTTATACTGTCGTCTCTTTATCGTGTTCAATAAAATTTCCTATATACATTTTCCCCTGGATCTTATCCCTGGTTACTGTGCTGCTGTCATAATATGGAGTAATGTCGCCTGGATTCACACTGATACACACATCAGATCAGTGGGACTGCACGGGGGAAGTAGCTAGGAGGTGTTGATGTTGCTGCCTGGCTCCTGATTAGGCATACTGGTGGTATGTGGCTAGCTAGCATGATAATGATGATCATGAAGATGATTTAAATGAGGTCATATGAATTAAATCTTTACAAGACAATGATGATGAGGTGAGGAGCAGGAGGACTCTGATGATGATGATCATGTTAGGTATATTTTGCCTTTGATATCCATTGGAAGGTTTGTCCTGATATGCCATTATCCACTTTGTTTAAGAAGCTCTGATACTGCAACTGAAACTTGACAAATGTATCAACACTTGCTAATTGTTAACATTGATCTGAGCTGATTGCAAAGAGAAAACACATTTGAATCATTCTGTTTCTTTCAAAGCTTCTTTTTCATCCCGAAGAATTAAAGCGTTGTATAATAATCAACCAAACACATGCACACACCTGGCTGCCTTTTTGTCACGTCTGACCGTCACGCTTGTGTGTTGTTTTTGTTGATTCTAGGAAGTGTTCATTTTTTTATGGAGGAAGAGCGTGTATCTCTCTCTGGTATGCAGAGCAGAATGGTTCCATCATGAACATGTGAGACCTAGCCTCCGGGAAGAGAGAAGGAACAAAACACAATGCTCACTCACAGCCGCGGGTCAAAGATCGAACACGAGTTCTCACTTCCTGGATCTATTCCTGATGAGTACAAGTGGGAAAAAGTTTAACAAGCACGTGTTTATTTCTTTCTCCATCTATCCCCACCAACCAGAATTATTTCTCAGAGGTTGTTTTTTTTTTAATCAGAAAGAGGACAGCAAGGCAGACAATTAGTTTACAAAAGAAGGCTAGTTCAAAACTCCCACCACATCGCAATTAAAGGAGAGAAAGAAGAAAGAGTCGGACTATTTTTAATTGGAGTTGTGTGTCACAGATGCAGAGGTGTTGTGACGCTCTCCTTCCCTGCCCACCATCATCAGGTCTCTCTGTCGCTCCCTCTCTCTTTCCTTCTTTCCCGCCGCTGTGTGCTCATCTTAGTCTTGGCCAATCAGTGGTCCAATTATCTGACTTCATCCACCTCTCTGCTGTTGCTGGTTAATACCCAGTCATTTCTCAACACACACACGCTCACATATATGCACACATGAGCATTTATATACAGACACACACACGCTCACATATATGCACACATGAGCATTTATATACAGACACACGCACGCACGCACACACACACACACTCACACGCTAATACCCCAGTCATCTCCCAATTAGTGTTCCAGTAATTAGGAGTGACGAACAAGAGGTGGCTGACCACAGAGCTCATCATCGTGCTGCACGTCTGTAGTATGTGTGAACGCACGAATGAAAGAAAGAGAAGACAAAACAAAGAAAAGCACGAGAGGAAAAGAGACGCCATGGTAATAATCCAACATGCCGCACACATAACCTACCATGCAACAGATCTCTGTTGAGAAAAGCTGCCGTGTAGACACAGAGACACACATAAGAAGTCAAACAACTTCGAGTGACAACAACAGATCTTAAAGATTCCCCAAGCATCAACAACCCTCCCGAGCACCTTACCTAGCAGACAAAGTAGAAGCAATGACTCAAGCTGCTGATGTGTGGCTGCTCTGGTGTATCTGTGTGAGCTTTGTTTGAGCTGGAGGACGTGTGTGTTGTCTGTGTTGTGTGTGTGTGTGTGTGTGTGGGGGGGGGGGGGGGTGCTCTGGTGTAGCTGTGTGATCTTTGTTTGAGCTGGAGGATGCTCAATGAGACGCGGAGAGAGAGAGAGTGTCATTTCTCAGGCCCGTTCCCCGAGGCTCGCCGTGAGGGCGGAGAGGGGAAAATGGAATGTAGCAAACAGACTGTTCAATTAGGGGCAGAATGGTGTGAAATTGCCTCCAAATGATAAGCCACTATTATAGCTACTGCTATTGGGGCTGGTGTGTGTGTTTGTGGTGGGTACATCACTTTGTAGAGTACATCACTCGAGACAGGAGACACCCACCCCACAAGGGCCATAATGTAACAAATGGTGTAATAAGACTCTTTGTTTTCATATGCTATTAACCCCTACATATGAATCCGTTGTATTGTCTCACACAACCTTTCTCGTCACAGCTCTCATAACAAGGGGGGTGGAAATGGGAAAAAAGTCACTCTGGGAACTCACCAACGTAAAATTCTCATGATTCTGTGTAAAAAAAAAAATTACATTAAATTAAAAAGAGACACAAATGATTTGACTTTGGAAAATTCCCATGGGTTCCACTCCAATTCCACCCTTGGTTAGCGCTGCAAACGGACAAATGAGTCAGATCTCTCCTCCTGAGAAGGAGCAGCCAGGTCAGTACAGATAAGGCACCTGGTTGACTCAGGTCCCCTTCCCAACATTATGCCTGCACTGTGGTGTGGTGGCGAGTGAAACCCTGTTCAAACAATGGGTCGGATGAACGGCAACATGTACTGTGACTAATTGTCAAACTGGTCTCCTCTGCTTCACATAATAAGGAGGGAAGGAGTAATCAGTCAAAAATCTCTGGGTATAAAACTATAGTTCTGATATCCCTGATGGGATGTTATTAAGGGGAGGAATATACTCTCCTCTATAGCTCTTAAATAAACCGCAGTGTGGTTTGACTGCTGAAGAGATGCACAAAGAGTTCCTCCCCCTCCTCCTACTCAAGTGAGAAGGTGCTGGGTCATTCTGGGGCAGCAGGGTAGCCTAGTGGTTAGAGCGTCGACTAGTAACCGGAAAGTTGCAAGTTCACATCCCCGATCTGACAAGGTACAAATCTGTCATTCTGCCCCTGAACAGGCAGTTAACCCACTGTTCCTAGGCTGTCATTGAAAATAAGAATTTGTTCTTAACTGACTTGCCTAGTTAAATAAATAAAAAATCTCAGTAGTGCGTCATCATCCAGCCAGGCGTGTCCCTATTGAAGAATTTTAGAGGCGAAAGAAACGCTCACCTATTTAGGCGAGGTGCGGAGTAGAACACTTGAACTATTAAAGGAGAGCCCAGCTGTCTTTTGTCTCCTGGAAAATTGGAGAGAATTGAATGTCCCCCCCCCCACTCATCAAACCTGGATCTTTTCATCAGACCTCCATCATTCCATTTTCCCACACCTCCATCCATCGAAAAAAATTTGTTGCCATAATACTGCGAAACAAGACTGCTAAATAGCTAACCAAATGGCTCATGCCACTACTTCTATTTTTTATTAAATTTTTTATCTTATCCTTAACTTTGTTAGTCCACACCAGTTTTTTACGAAGCATGTGACAAATACAATTTAATTTGATTTGTTCCATCCCTCTATTTCTTTATCTTATGGGGAATCACATTCTCTATACTGAATTAGTGGCTTTGGGCCTGTCCCTTTACCCCTCTCCCTCCTCCGCCCTGTTACATGGTGGCTGTCTGAAATATCTATAGTATGATTTAGTGCACATATTGAGAGAGTTAGGGAGAAAATTATGAAGTATTGAGAGAGTCAGGTTCCCATCTTCATTTCCCTTTATCTCCCTGTTTGGAGTGTCAGTCTTACTAATGCTACTCTGCTCTGGACCCAGACCCAGAGCTAGACCCAGGGAGGAGAGAGAAGAGAGGGAGTAGAGAGACTAAATGAGAGAGAGAGAGAGAGAGAGAGAGAGAGAGAGAGAGAGAGAGAGAGAGAGAGAGAGAGAGAGAGAGAGAGTTTACATGCATACTAATAATTCGATATTAAACGGTTTACGGCAGTAGGCCGAGTGTGGAAATAGTCATGTAAACAAAAAGGAAAGAGAGAGAGGAAGAGAGAGAGAGAGGAGGTGAGAGAAGGGATGAGAGGGAGGGGAGAGAAAGGAGAGAGGACGAAAGAGGAGGGGAAGAGAAATTATAGAAATGAAGATAGAAAGATAAAGATAGAAATGTACAGAATGAGAGAGAAAGAGGGAGAAGACAAAGACAGCGAGAAGACAAGAGGAACACAGACTCCCAGAAAGAGAGCAGTAAATAAAAGGAAGAGAAAAGAAGAGAAGGAGGAGCTGTGGTGTGTGATTTATCGCCCAGGTTTCATTAGGCAGCATAACAAAAGGTCACAGCCGTTGAGATTGAGGCAGAGGGCCGTGTGACTGATAGAAAATGCAAACGGTCATAGGTATTAACCTTTTACATATCTCTCTCTTTTTTGACTGAACAAAAGTGTGTGTGTGTGTGTGTGTGTGTGTGTGTGTGTGTGTGTGTGTGTGTGTGTGTGTGTGTGTGTGTGTGTGTGTGTGTGTGTGTGTGTGTGTGTGTGTGTGCGTGTGTGCGTGTTAGTGTTAGTGTTAGTGTTAATGTGTGTGTGTGTGTGTGTGTGTGTGTGTGTGTGTGTGTGTGTGTGTGTGTGTGTGTGTGTGTGTGTGTGTGTGTGTGTGTGTGTGGCTATAACTGGACACTTATTAGACCAAGACCACTATCTTAGAGGTTTGAATATATCTCGCTCTCTCTCTCATTCCTTCAATAATGGGGCGGCAGGTAGCCTAGTGGTTAGAGTGTTGGGCCAGTAACTCAAAGGTTGTGAGATTGAATCCCTGTAGCTGACAAGGTAAAAATCTGCCGTTCTGCCCTTGAACAAGGCAGTTAACCCACTGTTCCTAGGCCGTCATTGTAAATAAGAATGTGTTCTTAACTAGTTAATAAAGGTAAAATAAATAAAAATATAACAATAATCATCTCTGTCACCACAATCATCTCCAAACTAGCGTTGACAGTGTTGTGTAGCGGTGCCTCAACCTGTAAGGTTGTTGGGGCTCAAGATTATCATATTACAAAATACAAGGTGCTAAAAATAGCTGTTCATAATTAATGACAACCAAAAAAAACATTAGCATTAACAGCTTAACACATCCTTTGTTGCTAATATATTATGAATTTGCGCTAATTATGTAGCTTCCAAACACCATTCTCTGAAGTGTCTCAAAACATGAAAAGAATCATCAAGGAACGGCATTTTGTTCGTAAACGTCATATCACCTAGATGTACGCAAAGCGTAGGCATTCTTTTTCCATTTGCAGTCACTGCGTTAAACAAATCCAAAACGAGCTCTGTTGTTTGAACGGAGGTCCTGAGGGGTTTATCGGATCACCACTTTTAAAACAGAACTCACTTCGATTCTTCAATTTAAGAGTAGCCATATTGGTAATTGATGATTGGTTTATGCTGCTGTGTCATTCGTTAGTTCATTAACAGGTGCTCTGGTACCTGCTAGCTGAGGGCTAGAGAGGAACATTTAGTCAAAATTGCCTCCGCAGCACCGTGCAGATATCACAACACCACCTGTTCTCCCCTTCCCTTCCATGCATGGGGAGAGGCTCTAAAACAATGACGCTGTTGCTGACAACTCATAGCTGGGCAATAATACACACACACACCATCATCATGTCTATAAAACAATGATGGTGCCTGCTGACAACCACTACAGCTAAGAGAGAACGTTGTGTAATTGACTCATCCTCATACAAGCCCTCTAACTAACCAACACATGTTGTGCAATTCCTCTTATAGTTGGCAGAAAGTGTTTGTTTGTGTGTTGCAAGTGTGTGCGCGCATGCGAGTATGCCTGTGTGTGATCCCCACACAAATGAGAGGGAGTTAGTCGTGTGTGATGGCTCATTGATTGGCGGGCCCCACAGAGAGCAGATGAGACCAGAGGCCCAATAAGGACTGGATGGATTACACAGCCATGGGTAACACGGTGAGGAGAGAGGATGCAGTCACAGCAACACACACACACACACACAGCAGATGGGCTGAGGGGGGAGGTAGTGTGTGTGTGAGTTTGGCCCATATGTTTGAGTGGCATGCATGCAAAGCGGGTAAAAGAATGTGAGAAGACGAGAAAGAGGAACAATAACAAACTATAACACAAACATAGCAATGTATTGTTGGCTAAAGTTTGATGCCACTTTGGCTTTACAAAGAAAGTGGTCAGAGAATGGAACTTTTGGGGTGGTTAAATTAAAAAAGGCAGGTCATTAGTGATTTGATTTCATTTGATTATACTCTATTCTATTCTATTTCCCAATAAATAAATATAAACACGAGTAAAATTGTCCCTCTTTCCAGTGAGAGTTCAGCAAGTTGAGTCTGTGTGAGAATGTGTCTGTGGCAGAGCAGCTCTGGTTGGGCTGCTCGACAAGGCTACAGATGGGAGTGTGTGTGTGGGAGTGTGTGTGTACCTGTGTGTGTGTGTGTTTGTGCTTGCATGTGTGTTGGTGTGTGTGTGTGTGACAAAGTGGAGCGCTGGCTGGCTGGGTGACCTTTCCCTGTGCGTAGAGGTGGCATCATTCTGACAGTGTGACAGAGGGAGACGTACCCTCCTTTTAATGGATGAGTTCTCTCAAGGTTACCACCTCTCCTCCTGCTCCTGCTCTAGCTCGCTCTTTCTCTCTCCCTCTTTCTCCTCGTCTCCTTCCCTCTCTCCCTCTTTCTCCTTGACTCCCTCCCTCTCCCTCCTTGACTCCCTCCCTCCCTCTTTCTCCTTGACTCCCTCCCTCTTTCTCCTTGTCTCCATTCCTCCATCCCTCTTTGTCGGTGTGCTTCTCTCTCTCTCCTGTCTCCTCTTGAATCAGACTATCTGTCGGTAACCCTTCTCTTTAGTCAGTCTTGTTTTTAGGGGGTTTTGTTGTTTCTTTTGCTGTGTTTTGTTGTTTGCAACTGTGTGTTTGGCAGTATGTTACTCTCCTCATCTAGAGCTGGAAAATATTCCTTCATCATCCCAGTGGTATAGTGATACATCTCCTCATTGTATCACTGTCACCCTGAGAGAGAGAGCAGACAGTGTTATGTTGCGCAAGATGCAGTGGTGCATCCGTCTAGTCTTGCCATGACAAACCACTGTCATGGAGTTCTGTCATTGTCATGGAGTTCTGTCATTGTCACGGAGCTCTACATAATGCAGCCCAGAAACACACAGAGTTCTACAGCAGAGTAAGTGGTTTGGTATGTCACTGAAGAGGATGAAAATCAATAAGAAGTCCCGATTTTCATGATTTGGGACTCGACACAGACTCAAGGTTTAGGGACTTGCCTACATCACTGAGAGGATTATATTCATTATATTCGTCACAATATTGTTCTGAACATTAGTTTTAGGACTGACGCCCAACTGATTTAATCAAAAGTGCATTTACGGTGGCTTGGAAACACAATTACATTTATAAAAGAGGCAAGTAATTAGTAGGAAAACCTTTTGTCAATTTGAAGACATGATCATGATGGTGAAGTTGATTCCCACAAAATATTTTCTAACCATGTGACATGACCAAGAAACTGCAAAAAGTATTTAAATATGGCTTTGATTCTGGGTCATGAGCAGAGTACCTTTATTGCAGGTACAGAAATGAACTCACCAGGTGTAAAATTGTTGGAGATCCTGCGGCCACTTCACTCTGAACCTAAACACATGGAACGTAATTCCTCCCGGCATGTCAATGTAGTCCTCCAATTACATCTATTGAGATCTGACTCTTCAAATGTCCAATCCCTCCATTCCTTTAAACAACTGTTAACAGTGGGATCGTTTATATTAATATCGCCGTTTGCATTTTGTAACTCGGCACTGCAAGTTAGTTCATTGTCCGATCATTAAGCGTTAATTGTATTATTAGGAGCCTGTGTGCTGGTTCAGCTCTCTACACCATCCCTGGCTCTACAGCACAGCAGAGAGATTCAAAGAAGATTGCATTTGTGACAAACATCCTGTCTTCCTCATCCATCACACGTTGCCAAACTTAGACATTCATTGCAAAGTTACGCCTATGCAGCCCCCCCACTCTCTCTCTGACATTCGGTTGTTGTTTTTTCTCTTCTTAAAACCCCAGCTCTAGCTTTTATGATTGTATGACATGACTGAATATTAGTTACATTCCCCGCTCTGCGTTGCTCAGCATTGTCGATGGAAAGATGCTGAGCAGCACTCTAACAACAGAGGCAGTACATTAATTAAATGCAGCAATTTGCTTTCCTCCCTTTTGTTAGAAGGGACAGCACTGGTAAGATTGATGGTGGTAGCGCTGAAACATGAGAACCCACTGCATCTATATCTGGGGCTAATTGAGATAAAGGGCCCATTAGGTGGCCAGTATATATTAAGATGTCAACTTTTATATTCTAATCTTCCTTGGCTTGTTTTTCTTTCCGTTTCGAAGTTATTTTGCATATGACGGTTGTTCCCCCCCCCCCCCCCCTTCTCCACGCTGCAATAATACTAATAGCAGCGAGTCGAGGCAGCCAAGCAGGCGACACAACAAGTGCTTTGAGGAAAGAGAGGAGAGGTGGAGTAGTGAACTGTCGGAGAAGCATGAGCCCTAGGGGTATTTTTTATTTTATTGTTTCTTTCATAGATTTGTATGTCTTTCATTTGAATGATGATGAGATGGAAATAATAATTGTAGTGTCTTGGTTATACTTTTTCTCTGAATACCGTCTGATTCATTGAAGTTGAGGTAGGTACAAAAATAACAATATTGTGGTTCTCTTGGCTGGCTAGCATCAGCAATGCAAATTTAGACCATTGTCAAACTAGGGGACAATAACTGTACTCCCAGGCTTGCTGGTAGGTTGGCTAGCCATAGCAAAGCTATTCTGAACATTAGTCCAGACATATTTCCTTCAATCTTTTTCATTCTGTCCCATAGGACATAATGTTACCATCCAAAGGTTTTACTCTGGCAGTAGAGACCATGTCAAAATAAAATAGAGTTACTCCATGGTCTGCCTCCCTCACTTGCTCCTCCCTCTCATCTCCATCCCTCTCTTTCGCTCTCTCCATTCCTCTCCTCCTCCCTTATCACCTCTCTCTTTCCCCCACTCTACTCTCTCCTTCTCACCTCTGTCCTCTCCTGCTGAGACAGCAACTTTCCTTTTTTCTCTCTTTCTCTCGCTACTGTGAGGGCAATTTCTGTTCAACCTTACTAATGCTTGTGTACGAATGTATCCTTCTTTAGGCCTAGGCATTGGGGTTGATATTGTTAAGGAAACTAACTCCTATAAGATGGAAAAGTGTGTGTGTGCATTAATAGAGGCCTGTTCTAACTGTTCTGTGTGTGTAGAATGACCCCATGATGTCTGGGAACTCAGCCAAGAATTGACAGAAACTGACCGGTTCCTCTTAAGTTAACTGGAGACAGAGTGAAGGTTATATCCTGCACACCAGTGACAGAGCTATTGTTCCGTTCTGGAGCCTGTTTCTGGGCGAAAGATTCATGTTTTGTGTGTGTCTGTGTGTGACCAGTACGACCATACATCATCTGGCACGACAGTCAAAGGCGCTTGCTTGCCCAACTTGGGGGAACCGTTGAGCTACTGTTAGAGCAAGTGCGTCTGGAGTGACTTCCTGTCATTCTGGCCCCTATCGCCCTCACTCAGTTGGGACAGACTGAGGCAACCTTTTGACCAATTTGTCGTCCCCCCCCCCCCCCCCCCCACACACACACACACATGCATAGGATTGCGTGTTTTGCAGATGCCTGCATGGGGTAGCTTGACTATATAAATGCTCCTGTACTCTGTATGCAGGAGGCTCTCACTCCGTCTCACCTGCGTGTTTGGGGCGACCAGCCTCCTTATTATACTACGTTTTTAATAAAAGCAACACCTTGATTGATTATTGACTTTGCCTCTCCTCGTTATTAGTTAAAAGGTAGAATGTCCACCACACTATTCTTCCTCCTCCCTCCCCTCTCTTCCTCTCTTACCTCTGTCCTCCCCTGCTGGGCCAACCTTCATCGTCATCACAGTAATGAGGGCAGGCAGACTTGGTTAAGATGTCACTAGAAAACATCCAAACTCAGAACACAATGACAGCATGCCATCGGGATCGAATAGCTCTCTGGCTCCAAAAACCTAAGTGGTCTAAATCGGTGCTCTGAAAAAGGTCAGGACTGCCTTGACACCTGGGGAAATAGTGACCCAGAGAGTGATACACACACTACATACAGTGCATTCGGAAAGTATTCAGACCCCTTGACTTTTTCCACATTTTATTACGTAACAGCCTTATTCTAAAATGGATTAAATAACTTGTTTTCCTCATCAATCTACACCCAATACTCCATAATGACAAAGCAAAAACAGGTTTTTAGTCCCACAGCTGACAGTGCATGTCAGAGCAAGAACCAAGCCATGAGGTCCAAGGAATTGTCCGTTGCGCTCTGAGACAGGATTGCATCGAGGCACAGATCTGGGGAAGGGTACCAAAACATTTCTACAGCATTGAAGGTCCCCAAGAAAACATTGGCCTCTATCATTCTTAAGTGAAAGAAGTTTTGAACCACCAAGACTCTTCCTAGAGCTGGTCGCCCAGCCAAAATGAGCAATCTGGTAAGACGGGCCTTGGATAGTCCAAGCTCCAGAGTTCCTCTGTGGAGATGGTAGAACCTTCCAGAAGAACAACCATCTCTGCAGCATTCCACCAATCAGGCCTTTATTGTAGAGGGCCCCTCTCCTTAGTAAAAATCACATGACAGGCTGCTTGGAATTTGACAAAGGCACCTAAAGTACTCTCAGACTATTAGAAGCAATATTCTCTGGTCTGATTAAACCAAGATTGAACTCTTTGGCCTGAATGCTAAGAATCACATCTGGAGGAAACCTGGCACCATCCCTACAGTGAAGCATGCTGGTGAACGCATCATGCTGTGGGCATGTTTTTCTGTGGCAGGGACTGGGAGACTAGTCAGGATTGAGGGAAAGATGAATGGAGCAAATTACAGAGGGATCCTTGATGAAAACCTGCTCCATAGTGCCCAGGACCTCAGACTGGTGCAAAGGTTCACCTTCCAACAGGACACCGACCCTAAGCACACATCCAAGACAACGCAGGAGAGGCTTTGGGACAAGTCTCTGAATTTCCTCGAGTGGCCCAGCTAGAGCCCGGACTTGAACCCGATCGAACATCTCCGGAGAGACCCAAAAATATCTGTGCAGCGACTCTGCCCATCCATCCTGACAGAGCTTGAGAGGATCTGCAGAGAAGAATGGGAGAAACTCCCCAAATACAGGTGCACCAAGCTTGTAATGTCATACCCAAGAAGACTCGAGTCTGTATTCACTGCCAAAGGTACTTCAACAAAGTACTGAGTGAAGGGTCTGAATACTTATGTAATATTAAAGTTTTTTAGGTTTGATACATTTGCAAAAAATTCTAAAAACATGTTTTTGCTTTGTCATTATGGGGTATTGTGTATATTGATGAGGAAGAGAAAAAAAGATTGAATCTATTTTGGAATAATAATAATAATGTGGAGAAATTCAAGGGGTATGAAGACCTTCTGAAGGCACGATATAAGACTTGTAAACCGAATGATTATGATGCAATACAATAATTCACAATAGCACTACACAGCTGATTCAAACCATGAATGTTTGATGGTGAGTTGGTTATGTGAACCAGCTGTGTAGTGCTAGGGCAAAAAAATAAACGTGCACCCAGGTGGGACCCCAGGAGTTTGGGAAACCCTGATCTAGACCTTCCTAAATTCATTCTTAATTGATTATTGGAAAACGTCTCTAATGTGTCACTAATGCTACCCTGTAGCCCACAAGGCAGAGAGTGGAATTGGGATTCACTTTGGTGAAATTTGGCACATTACCCTTGTAAAGTGAGAGAGGAGAGAGAGGGCGATTGAGATGAGACACATCGTAGAGAGCTTGTCCGCAATCTCTTATAAAAAAAAAACTTGAAACTCCAAATCAGAATAGGCCTACAACCGTATCTGTGAACAAGAATGGACTGTTGTTGTGCCAACATCAGCAGAAGGAGAGAAGAAAGGACTTAACATGGCCGTGAGCAGTAGAACAGCAGAACAGCATCTCTGAACGGTGAACCGTTCTGTCCTGTCAGTGAAAATGGAATGTAGTTCATTTCCAATAAGGTGATTAAGGTAGAATCCTAATCACATCTTTTAATTAGAATCCCCAGTTATTAAGGAGAGATAATCCAGGTAAGAATACCTGGGCTGGTCTCGGAGGAGAGAAGGAGCTGGTCTATGCTCCACATTAAAAATACTGCATCTGAAAGGGCAACTCATTCCCTATATAGTGCACAATTTTTGACCAGGGCCTATGGGCATACGGTGCCATTTGGGATGCACCCCTGTAGTCTCATCAGGGAGGGAGCTGGTCTAGTCTGCACACAGAGCACGTCCTCTGCATAGGGCAAATCCAGCAGTCTTCCCTTCACATGGAGATAGTGCTGTAGCCTAAACCAGGCCCAAGGCTGGGCGAACAGTAGGCCTGGTAATATATGAGCCTGTCAGCTTAACCTATTGTATCAGTAGAATGCTTGAACACACACTCTCCCCATCTCCTCTCCCCACCCTACTCGCAGGCAGAGAGGCGGCAGGGCGGGGAGAGGAGGAAAGAGCATTGTCTCACATCCGATGGTGCCACTCCTCCGCGACGCTCGTCCCTCAACCGATCTGTCTTTTGTAGGTCGTAGAACTCATATTAACATTTTCAAATTGAGCATATAGAGAGAACCTAGTTCCTAAAATGTTTACATCACTGCACTCTCATTTCATTCTCCATGAAATAGGCAGAATAACTAGCTAGCTAAATTAATACAAACATTGTGACAGTGATTTAATAGTTTGCTATTGTGCGAAAATAAAAACTAACGGGTGGTAACGAGATTCTGTGCAAGGACGTTGGTCGCCAGTCAGCTGTGTAGCTAACTGTTGTAACTAGCTAGCTTACTGACGTAACTAGCTAGTCTGCTAGCTCTTCCTTCACTGACGTAAAATGCGGGCTTAGCCTGTTTAAATTACATTGAAGTTGTAGACATGCAACCCTCCATATGTAGCCCTCCTCTATGGGATCGGTGTCGCTTTTCCAGGACGGTTGATGCTAACGTGCGCTATTGTGACTAGAATGACATTGTAAGTATCAGCAAACCTTCCAGGACATATATCTTATATGGGCAGTAAGCTTAAATTCTTGTTAATCTAACTGCACTGTCCAATTTACAGTGAAAAAAATACCATGCTATTGTTTGAGGAGAGTGCACAACAACTAAACCCTTGTATCATGGCAACTGGTCTGGTACATTCACCTCCCAAGGTAAATAATGTACTTACATTCAGTAATCTTGCTCTGATTTGTCATATTGAGGGTCCCAGAGATAAAATGTAGTATAGTTTTGTTTGATAAAATCTATTTTTATATTCAAATGTGGGAACTGGGTTCTACAGTTTGAACCCCTGCTGTCTCTGGCTCCACACCCTCCACACCCGGCCATCTAGATGTGTGAAAGTTAGTGTATAAACTAATGATCCATCATGTAGACATTCCTGGGAGTGTGTAAACTAAAATTCTGTATTACCATGTCACTTTTGTATGTTCTCTATAGTTATGTAATTGAAAACGTATCAATTGATAAATTTGGCACATTTGGGCAGACTTGATACAAAATACTGTGCAGTATTGCAATGCTCCACTGGATCAATCTCAAACTTTGCACACACACTGCTGCCATCTTTTGGCCAAAGTCTAAACTGCACCTAAACTGCAATATTATATTATGGCCTTTCTCTTGCATTTCAAAGATGATGGAATAGCATGTAGTTTTTGCATTCTCTTTTACCAGATCTAATGTGTTATACTCTCCTGCAATAATTTCACACTTCCACAAACTTCAGTGTTTCCTTTCAAATGTTATCAAGAATATCCATATCCTTACTTCAACGACTCATGGCAGAAGTACAGCTGGTTCATGAAAACTTAGATCTACTAGCTATAGTAGCTTGCAAGCTTGCTTTTGTTGGAAGATTCAACATTGCAGGTGCAGCATTAGCTAAGCAGGTAGTTGGTTGGTTAGCAACATCGTTTCAGTCAAAGATGATTTCAGTGACTGGCTCAGCTGGGCTCCGGATTGGCACAACGCTCTAAGGCACTGCCTTTCAGTGCAAGAGGTGTCACTACAGTTCCTGGTTCAAATCCAGGCTGTATCACATCCGGCCGTGATTGGGAGTCCCATAAGGTGTTGCACAATTGGACCAGCTTCGTCCAGGTTTGGCTGGGGTAGGTCATCATTGTAAATAAGAATTTGTTCTTAACTGACTTGCCTAGTTAAATAAAGGTAGTACAATTTTTAAAAAGCTGTTGGACACATTTATGTTAGATTTTATGCCCATAGTCAAAATTCAGAAATACTGCTCATTGAAGCACTATAATCCTTAGCTTGATGTAAAATGTGGCAACTAAGACTAAAAAACGGTGTTCAGCAGACGATGTCACTTAGCTAATATTTTCGAACGTCGCGGCAGCCCATTGTAACCGGACTACTTTTTATCTACGCCATGACCCTTTCCAAGATACGAGACAGATCAGTGCAGGCAGAATGGACATGCTACCTGATGTAAGACAATGAGGGGATACCGAATCTGATTACAGACCTTAACCATTTACACCTTCAGTAAAGATGGCGGCCAATCCACTCCCAGATCCCTGCACCGCCAAGGCAATTCAAATTTTTGTTCTTTTTCTTTCTTTCTTTTTCTTTCTTTCTTTCTCTTTCTTTCTTTCTTTCTTTCTTTCTTTCTTTCTTTCTTTCTTTCTTTCTTTCTTTCTTTCTTTCTTTCTTTCTTTCTTTCTTTCTTTCTTTCTTTCTTTCTTTCTTTCTTTCTTTCTTTCTTTCTTTCTTTCTTTCTTTCTTTCTGTCTGTCTGTCTGTCTGTCTGTCTGTCTGTCTGTCTGTCTGTCTGTCTGTCTGTCTGTCAGTCGCAGCAGTCAATTCATCCTGTCAGTACTAGCCGATCCCACTCTGATTATTGTTATGAAACGGTCAGGGGAATATTAACCAAACGCCACCATATATCTGTACACACACCTCAGATACAAAGAAGACAGAAAGTGTATAGAGAGAGCATGCAATTTCATGACATGAAATTGTTGAGCACACGCCATCAAGTGCATCTACATGTAAATGTGTATTAGAAATGAACAACAGCTAGCTTTGAGTTAAGGATTCCCATTTCGTCCCAAGGGTTTCTGACATTAAATTCCTTTATTTATTTGCAGGATCAATCAAGCAAATAATCACCTCATTAATTAGATCAAATTAAGGTCAAGTGCTGATAGTGAACATGGTTAAAGTTCACATGAGCTAGAGAGACCAGACAATATATTTTTTTCTGTCTCTCTGTTTCTCTGCCTGCCTGCTACCTTTTCAGGACACAATATTTATCCTAAAATCATGTATGCTGAATAATGCTTACTCAATCTACCTTAACTTTGAAGCAACCATGTGTTCCTGCACGGGCACTGAGATGGATACAGAAAAATGTAACATGTTGCTGAGATAATCTCTAACCCAGCCACAGTTGTAGTGACACTACTTGCCTTTTCTGCTCTGCTTGCATGGTAGGACAGCACTTTTACTGTGGGCATAGCTAGGTATTTGCCATTGAAAAAACTCCATAACTAGAAGACTAACTCAAATACAGGGTATTGATAGTGGTCCCTAGCATTCATCCTGATAGAGATAATATCCTCTACTTTAATAACACTGCTATATACACCACATGACCAACAGTATGTGGACACTTGCTTGTTGAAGATCTCATGGAGTTGGTCCCACCTGTGCTGCTACAACAGCCTCCACTCTTCTGGGAAGGCTTTCTACTAGATGTTGGAACATTGCTGCAGGGACTTGCTTCCATTCAGCCACAAGAGCATTAGTGAGGTCGGGCACTGATGTTGGGTGATTAGGTCTGGTTTGCAGTCGGTGTTCCAATTAATCCCAAAGGTGTTCAGATTCGTCCTGTCGGACCGCTAGATGGTGAAGTGTGATTCATCACTCCAGAGAACGTTTCCACTGCTCCAGAGTCCAATGGAGGTGAGCTTTACACCACTTCAGCCAACGCATGCCATTGCGCATGGTGATCTTGTGTGCGCTGCTCAGCCATGGAATCCCATTTCATGAAGCTGCAGACAGAACAGTTGTTACGTTGCTTCCAGAGACAGTTTGGAACTCGTGGTGAGTGTTGCAACCGAGGACAGACGAGTTTAACGCACCACATGCTTCACCACTTGGCAGTCCCATTCTGTAACCTTGTGTGGCCTACCACTTTGCGGCTGAGCCGTTGTTGCTCCTAGATGTTTCCACTTCACAATAACAGCACTTACAGTTGACGGGACAGCTCTAGCAGGGCTGGAATTTGATGATCTGATTTGTTGGAAAGGTGGCATCCTATGCCGGTGCTACGTTGAAGGTCACTGAGCTCTTCGGTCAGGCCATTCTACTCCCAATGTTTGTCTATGGAGATTGCATTGTTGTATGCTCAATTATATACACTTGTCAGCAACGGGTGTGGCTGACATAGCCAAATCCACTCATTTGAAGGGGTGTTCATATTTTTGTATATATAGTGTAGCTATGGTATTTCAGCACTAACATAGCATTCTCTCACACACTCTCTGCAAGTGCTTTCATTGCTTCTCCTTTTGTGTTTAAAACCCTCTTCTGTATTTATTGTTATCAGTCTGACCTGAACATTCATTCTTCATCTACAAGCAGCAGCAATGCGGCGGTCGGGCGGTAGCAATGCCTTTGTATTTGATTGCGTAGCTAGCTACTAATTGCATTAAGCCCAACGGGTAATTGAAGTTTCACTCCATAACTTGTGGTCACTGCAGTAAAAAGATAACCCAAGTCATGACCCCAATCAGTATACTGGGGAGAAGTGTGGATCGGTGTGGAGTAGCGAGCAGCATGGTGCCCATTACTGTCAGCTATGGGGAAAATATGGAGCTTATTTAATTCAGCAGGGGCTGTGTGTGTGTGTGTGTGTCAGAAACCGTGTGTGTGTGTGTGTGTGTGTGTGTGACGGTGAGCCGAGGGAGTTATTATTTGGTGTCATGGTTAAGAGATCTTGGGCTTTAGAGACTGGGACTGTATAGCAATACGATGCTGTTCTGGGCTTAATGACTTGACTCGGAGATGGCAGAGATCAACTTATTTTTTTATTTACTTATCTCTGCTTCTCGTTCTCCATTCCTCCATTGTGGCTTTTAGGAATTGTTATTACATTTAATGATAAGGCTTCATGAGCAGATCATTAATTCAGATAGAGGAGGGAGGGGAGAGTGAGTGGGATATGGGGAGGAAGGGCGAAAGATGGAGGGGTGTGAGTGGGCAGAGGAGTGAGGGGTGGAAGAATGACAACAAGTCATTATCTGTATCTCTCAGCCTCCAGTGCAGTACATTAGGTCCTAAAAACACACGCACACAACACGGACTCACGCACAATGTACTCGTGGAAGAAGGCAACATACGGGCTCTGTTAGCAGAGAAGGACAGTTTGGGGGGGGGGGGGGGGGTGAGAGGCTGAGACGAGGGACAAAGGGAAAAGCGAGATAGGGGTGGAGGCAGAGAAGGTGACCCTGTGTCTGGGAAGCCAATGTGTTCATTTAGGAAGGCAGGCAGGGAGCAGGCCAGTCAGTCACCAGCTACCCAAGAGACCTTGGAGACTAGGGCTCATGTCAGATGGAATCAGGGACTTTAGATTAAACAGAGAACAAGCTATTCTGGTTGTTGTTGTGTTGTTATTGTTACTTCTGCAGTTCTTGGAGTTACATTTGTGTACTGTGTGGGTGGTAAGATTTGGTCTTGAGGGGCCATCCTACATGTGTTTCTAACCTTAACAGCACAGCCCAGACAGGATCCCATTTGATATTAAGTCATAAATCTAAAAGAGAGAGGAGAGGTGGTAACAGGATAGAGGGATGGAGGTGGCGGAGGACAGGGTTGAATGAACTCTGTACTTGACTGGTTGAGGACAGTGGTTGGCTCTCTTCATTCTGCCTCTCTTCTCTCTCTCGTTGCTCATTTCAAGGGCATGTTAATGCTCAGAGCAGAGCTAGGTGTGTGTGTTCTATTGTGGGCTGTCTGATGCATTTATATATCCTGATTACTGCGACCAGCCCAGATAAGATCCCTGAGCGGGGCAGGAAGGATAGGGGCTGGCTAGAGTGACAGGGGTAGGTGTGTGTGTGTGTGGGGGGGGGTTGTTTGTTAGTGTCAGTGAATACCTGCAGACGTCAGCAGAATCCTCCAGGTTGTGACAGAAGATGAAAACACTGCCGTCACTCACATACAAACACACACACAAATCCCCCACGACCCCCAAGAGGTCACCACCTACAGCTCTGTCACTGGTCCAAATCTGAGACCACTCCCCTCCCCAGAGTAGTGTACTGCTATCCATTACTTATCTAATTAACTGAACCCCTTATAAATAAGTACTTGAGTGCTCACCAAGTACTCATCGAGTGCTTGATCATAAGTTGACGAGTTTAGAGGAAGCCAATGGGTCAGAGGACTACTTTCAGTGCTTGACCTCTCTCTCTCTCTCTCTCTCTCTCTCTCTCTCTCTCTCTCTCTCTCTCTCTCTCTCTCTCTCTCTCTCTCTCTCTCTCTCTCTCTCTCTCTCTCTCTCTCTCTCTCTCTCTCTCTCTCTCTCTCTCTCTCTCTCTCTCTCTCTCTCTCTCTCTCTCTCTCTCTCTCTCTCTCTCTCTCTCTCTCTCTCTCTCTCTCTCTCTCTCTCTCTCTCTCTCTCTCTCTCTCTCTCTCTCTCTATATATATATATATATATAGAATTACAGAGGAGCGCTTTCTCTTGCGTTCCTGTGTGCATGCGCGTGTGTAGGAACTCTTACCAATTATCACAGCTCTCTTGACTTGGAGGTATGACAGGCCAATTTTTCAAAAGGACACCAAACATCCCTTCTGACTAATTCATTTTCCTCCAATGTATTCTCTGTTACCCCCCACACAGACGGATACACAACCCACTGGGAAAAAAATTGTTGTTTCTACGTCATTTCAACAACAAAAAAATCTATGCGATGACGTTGAATCAACGTGGAAAACCAATTCGATTTGCGGAAGGTCATCAACGTAAGGGAATTTCATATGTTTTTCACCTTACTTTTAACCTAAATCCAATGACATTACATTTTTGGTTGACTTCACGTAGATTTCACATTAGCTGACAACTCAACCAAAATGTAATCAAAACTAGACTTTGAAATGACATCTGTGCCCAGTAAAAAAAAAATGCCAAGAATATCAACACCTTTTGAGGAAAAATATTTATGTCCTCTTCTTCCTCAATTGTGGTCATTTCCTCTGATGTTATACCGCTATAATATGTAACCTGTCTAGGTGTATAACGTAACTCTGACATTTTAATTGCCTGGCCCATCTCCTGACATTGGAGTCAGAATCTCACCTAATTTCAATAAAATTGTATTTGTCCCCTTAAGGCAATTAATATCTAGACTCTTAAACCCTGTTCCTGGAGAGTTACCATCCTGTAGGTTTTGCACCAACTCAAATTGTAACTCACCTGATTCAGCTTATCAACCAGCTAATTATTAGAATCAGGTGCGCTAGATTAGGGTTGAAGTGAAAATCTACATGACGGTAGCTCTCCAGGAATAGGGTTGGAGAGCCCTGATCTATACTCATATTAAGCATCTCCAATCCAAAATTCAATCTGAATCGGCTTCCTATATCGCAACAAAGCATCCTTCACTCATGCTGCCAAACATACCCTCGTAAAACTGATGTCATCTATAAAATAGCCTCCAACACTCTACTCAACAAACTGGATGCAGTCTATCACAGTGCCGTCCGTTTTGTCACCAAAGCCCCATACACTACCCACCATCGCGACCTGTACGCTCTCATTGGTTGGCCCTCGCTTCATACTCGTCGCCAAACCCACTGGCTACAGGTTATCTACAAGCCTCTGCTAGGTAAAGCCCCGCCTTATCTCAGCTCACTGGTCACCATAGCAGCACCCACTCGTAGCACGTGCTCCATTAGGTATATCTCACTGGTCACCCCCAAAGCCAATTCCTCCTTTTGTCGTCTTTCCTTCCAGTTCTCTGCTGCCCATGACTGGAACGAATTGCAAAAATCTCTGAAGCTGGAGACTCACATCTCCCTCACTAGCTTTAAGCACCAGCTGTCAGAGCAGCTTACAGATCACTGCACCTGTACATAGCCCATCTGTAAACAGCGCATCTAGCTACCTACCTCATCCCCATACTGGTATTTATTTATTTTGCACCCCAGTATGTCTACCTGCACACTTCATCTTCTGCCGATCTACCATTCCAGTGTTTAATTGCTATATTGTAATTACTTCGCCACCAAGGCCTATTTATTTCATTAACTTAGCTCATTTGCACTCACTGTATATAGACTTTTTGTTTTCTTTTGTTCTACTGTATTATTGACTGTATGTTTTGTTCATTCCATGTGTAACTCTGTGTTGTTGTATGTGTCGAAATGCTACGCTTTATCTTGGCCAGGTCGCAGTTGCAAATGAGAACTTGTTCTCAACTAGCCTACCTGGTTAAATAAAGGTTAAATAAATAAAATAAATAAAATACTAAACTATGAAGAAGATTAGGAAGCCAAACTATGCCACCTTTCTATTGAGCGGTGTTGTCGCAGTAAGAGGGCAACAGCGTGTTATGGCTGCTCAGATGTTCAAAGCCTACTTGAGAAGGGGGAGCTCAGCGCTCCCCCACCTGCCCCTGTCTCTCCCCGTCTCCCCCGTGTCTCTCTCTGTTTCTCCCAACCCTCCAGAGGTTTCCCACCCAGAATCTCATTCTGTCAGCCTGAGTCTCCTGAGGCCTATCATTTCAAACCCAGACACTTGAGCTGCTAAACCAAGGCATTCAAATCATCCAGTGACAACAAGAAACAAACACACATCAGCCAATTCCTTTCTACACCTACAAGCACCCACCTTGTTCTACACTAAAAAGCAACTGTTTTGGTGGGAACACATTCTTGCGACACGCATGCCCTGCCCACCTCAGGATCTCTCTTTTTCGGCCATCGATTTCCTGTGTTTGAGGGGTGCAAAATCCACTTGTCACTTAAATCTCGCGAGATTGATTGCTCTCATTTCTCTGGGGACTCTTTCCCACTCTTGTCTTGTGCCATTTGTTTTTTCCCGTTAACGTATCGACCGCGGAAACGTTTGTAATGACCTGTCAAACACTCTGGTAATGGCTGAAATGGGCTCAATGGAATACATTGACTTTCCGCTGCATCTATAAGAACTTTAACGCTTCGTCAGGAATTTAACGCACCGCCTCGACAGTTAAATCAGAAAAAAAGAGAAGAAAGATAACTTTGCTTTGATGGGTGTTGATTTTTTTGTGCAACTGGAAGAAAAAAAGGTAATGATTTAATACAGTTGAACATTTTCCAAGTTAGATGTGCTGAAATGAAAGCAACTTCCAAAGATGATTACTCGGATTATAGTGATATTGTGTCTAATCTCGCACACAATGTAAAGAATGTATAGATGTGTAATCTAGAGCCAAGCTTTTTAAATCGCACGAGTATCCTTCTCTTGACACACTTGTTGAATTATACAAGAGAATGTGACAACAGTTCATGAATCATTAACGAGGCAGTCTAGACAGCACAGGAGACCGCAGGTAGGCCTAGAGACAGATGCAAGGTTTTTGGTGGTCACAACCCTGTTCCACACCTTTATATTAATGTATTAATGAATGCAAATTCACATATAATTGTCTTTATTTTATCAGAATGCATGAAAGGCTATCAGAACAAGTTTGAAAATATAAATGTCTTTATGATACCTTGTGTAGAGATTTCAAAGACATGAAAATAAGATTGAACTCCTGGAAAGAGATCAATGAGGTAATGGAGATAGATGTGGTAAGAGGTCAATGGAAAGCAGACCATGGTGGATAGAAGGACGCTGGATTGGCACACATAAAATAAATCAGATTTTGTGTGTTTTTCAGTGTTTTATATATATTTCCACACTATGAGGTTGGAATAATACTGTGAAATTGTGAAAATGATGATCACGCCGTTTTAGTGTAAAATCAATCAATCAAATGTATTTATAAAGCCCTTTTTACATCAGCAGACGTCACAAAGTGCTATACAGAAAGCCAGCCTAAAACCACAAACAGCAAGCAATGCAGATGTAGAAGCAGGCTGGCTAGGAAAAACTCCCTACAAAGGCAGGAACCTAGGAAGAAACCTAGAGAGGAACCATGCTCTGAGGGGTGGCCAGTTCTCTTCTGGCTGTGCCGGCTGGAGATTATAACAGTACATGGCCAAGATGTTCAAACATTTGTAGATGACCAGCAGGGTCAAATAATAATAATCACAGTGGTTGTAGAGGGTGCAAAAGGTCAGCACCTCAGGAGTAAATGTCAGTTGGCTTTTCATAGCCGATCATTCAGAGTTAGAGACAGCAGATGCGGTAGAGAGAGAGAGTCGAAAACAGCAGGTCCGGGACAAGGTAGCACATCCAGTGAACAGGTCAGGGTTCCATAGCCACAGGCAGAACAGTTGAAACTAGAGCAGCAGCATGACCAGGTTGACTGGGGACAGCAAGGAGTCATCAGGCCAGGTAGTCCTGAGGCATGGTCCTAGGGCACAGGTCCTCAGAGAGAGAGAGAAAAAGAGAGAATTAGAGGGAGCATACTTAAATTCACACAGGACACCGGATAAGACAGGAGTAATACTCCAGATATAACAGACTGACCCTAGCCCCCCGACACGTAAACTACTGCAGCATAATTACTGGAGGCTGAGACAGGAGGGGTCAGGAGACACTGTGGCCCCGTCCGACGATACCCCCAGACAGGGCCAACCAGGTAGGATATAACCCCACTCACTTTGCCAAAGCACAGCCCCCACACCACAAGAGGGATATCTTCAAACCACCAACTTACTACCCTGAGACAAGGCCGCGTATAGCCCACGAAGATCTCCCCCACATCACAAACCCGAGGGGCAGGGAGATCATGTCAGTGACTCAACCCACTCAAGTGACGCACCCCTCCTAGGGACGGCATAGAAGAGCACCAGTAAGCCAATGACAGCCCCCATAATAGGGTTAGAGGCAGAGAATCCTAGTGGAGAGAGGGGAACCGGCCAGGCCGAGACAGCAAGGGCGGTTCGTTGCTCCAGTGCCTTTCCGTTCACCTTTACACCCCTGGGCCGGACTACACTCAATCATAGGACCTACTGAAGAGATGAGTCTTCAGTAAAGACTTAAAGGTTGAGACCGAGTCTGCGTCTCTCACATGGATAGGCAGACCATTCCAGAAAAATGGAGCTCTACAGGATAAAGACCTGCCTCCAGCTGTTTGCTTAGAAATTCTAGGGACAATTAGGAGGCCTGCGTCTTGTGACCGTAGCATACGTGTAGGTATGTACGGCAGGAACACATCGGAAAGATAGGTAGGAGCAAGCCCATGTAATGCTTTGTAGTTTAGCAGTAAAACCTTGAAATCAGCCCTAGCCTTAACAAGAAAGCCACTGTAGAGCGGCTAGCACTCGTGTAATATGATCTATGTTCTAGTCAAGATTCTAGCAGCCGTGTTTAGCACTAACTGGAGTTTATTCATTGCTTTATCCGAGTAGCCAGAAAGTAGAGCATTGCAGTTGTCTAGAAGTGACAAAAGCGTGGATTCATTTTTCTGCATCATTTTTGGACAGAAAGTTTCAGATTTTTGCAATGTTGTGTAGATGGAAAAAAAACTGTCCTTGAAACAGTCCTGATATGTTCGTCAAAAGAGGTATCAGAGTCCAGAATAACGCTGAGGTTATTAGTACTAGCATCACAGTTTTATTTCAAACGACTGTACAACCATCAAGATTAATTGTCAGATCCAACAGAAGATCTCTTTGTATCTTGGGACCTAGTACTAGCATCTCTGTTTTGTCCGAGTTTAAAAGTTAAACATTTGCCGCCATCCACTTCCTGATGTCTGAAACACTTTTGGGGCTTCACCATGTTTCCTCGAAATGTACAGTTGTGTATCAACCGCATAGCAGTGAAAGTTAACATTATGTTAAAAACAATAGTGGTCCTAAAATGGAACCTTGAGGAACACCGAAATTTACAGTTTATGTGTCAGGGGACAAACCATCCACAGACAAACTGATATCTTTCCGACAGATAAGATATTAACCAGGCCAGAACTTGTCTATGCAGACCAATTTGGGTTTCCAATCTCTCCAAAAGAATGTGGTGATCAATGGAATCAAAAGCAGCACTAAGGTCATGGAGCAAGAGGACAGATGCAGAGCCTTGGTCTGACGCCATTAAAAGGTTATTTACCACCTTCACGAGTGCAGAGTCTTAAACCAGACGGAAGCGTTTTCATATACATTGGATTTAATTGATTTTGGGTAACAGACATATACAACAGAATACATTATGTGGACCCAGAGGATATCACTTGAAAGTATTAATTAAAACACTTGTTTCCAAAGTGGTCCTCTATGGTAAAAACAATAACACATATAAACACACAATAGACCAGACAAATGTACAAACAACCATATGTACATTGATTTATATTGACGATTATGTTAGGTCACTGCCAAGTCACAGAAAAATTCAGTCATTTTTCCAGCCAAAGAGAGGAGTTCCAAAAAGCAGAAATAGAGATAAAATTCATCACTAACCTTTGATGATCTTTATCAGATGACATAGGACTTCATGTTACACAATACATATATGTTTTGTTGTATAAAGTGCATATTTACATAAAAAAATCTCAGTATACATCCAAAGACCTACTTTTGTTAGCACATTTGGTAAACAAATCCAAAATCATGAAGCGCGTTCCCTAGATGCAGACGAAATCTCAAAAAGTTCCGTTACTGTCCGTAGAATCTTGTCAAAATAAGTAAAGAATCAATCTTTAAGGTTGTTGTTAACATAAAACGTCAATAACATTCCAACCGGAGAATTCCTATGTCTGTAGAAAAGCAATGGAACGAGAGCTAACTCTCTCGTAACCCCACCTCAGAGCCTGTGGCACTCTGCCAGACCCCTGGCTCAAACAGCCCTTATGAGCCCCCACTTCACAGCAGAATGCTCAAACCAGTTACTAAAGAACTAGTTGACATCTAGTGTAAGCCTTAGGAAGTGCAACATAACCAATATCCCACTGTGTATTCAATAGGGGCTGGGTTGAAAATCGACCAGCCTCAGATTTTCCACTTCCTGTTTGGATTTCTTCTCAGGTTTTTGCCTGCCATATGAGTTCTGTTATACTCACAGACATCATTCAAACAGTTTTAGAGACTTCAGAGTGTTTTCTATCCAATACTACTAATACTTTGCATATATTAGCAACTGGGACTGAGGAGCAGTCCGTTTACTCTGTGCACCTTTCATCCAAGCTACTCAATATTGCCCCTGCAGCCATAAGAAGTTAATTGCACATCATACCGATCATTCAAATAAATACACCTGACCAGAAGTAGGGGGCAAAAGGGGCAGTGGAATGGTTTCTCTTATTTAGACAAACTTGTCCAAATAAAAAACTGTCTGCTATTTAAAGCTAGTTTTACTTTTAATTTGCTTGATCTCTAAGGGAAGGCTATTCCATAGACAAATGACTGTATGGAAAAACGTGCTAGTATAGCTATATAGTGTTACGATATAAACATTTCAATTTGTTTACCATTTTAGAAAGAATTTTAGCAGCAATCAGGTCCCCAGAAAAGGATTGATCTAGGGACACACCAAGATAAGATACACTTGTTTTAGATTCAATCTCCTTGGCTGCACAGTTTACCGTTATCTTGTCAGCCCTAAGCAATCTACGTTTTGTTCCAAACAAAGTCGATTCAGTTTTTCCCAAATGTAGTGACGATTTGCTGTCAGACAACCAATCGCTAACAAAATGCAATTCCTTAGGGTTTCCTCTACGTAAACTGTATCCTTCCCTGATACCAGTATGGCTGAATCATCAGGATAAAGTAAGAGTTTGCACTTTACTGTATCTGGCAAATCATTAACGTATGTAAGAAATAAGAGAGGCCCTAAAATGTATCCCTGTGGTACTACACAGGATATTTCTTTGGTCTATGACAGAAGATCACCAACATTACATATTTGTATTCTGTTGGTCAGATAAGACCTAAACCAATTCACTGCTACATCATTTAGACCCATGCATTTCAGTTGCATCAGGAGAATATCATGGTCCACAGTGTAAAAGGATTTCTGGAAGTCTAACATGATCATACCTGTATAGTTCCCTTCTGACTTTCCTGCTTAATGTGGTCAATCAACTATGCTTAAAGAGCACAAACAAAGTAACTGGCTGGATTCTTAAAGGATAGTTCTTGTGTCACTGTTAAAATGATAACACATATTGTAAACCCTTCTATTTGTCATGGTAAACAATTGTTTACAGACAGATTATTTCACTTATAATTCACTGTATCACAATTCCAGTGGGTCTGAAGTTTACATACACTAAGTTGACTGTGCCTTTAAACAGCTTGGAAAATTCCAGAAAATTATGTCATGGCTTTAGAAGCTTCTAATAGGCTAATTGACATCATTTGAGTCAATTGGAGGTGTACCTGTGGATGCATTTCAAAATGACAACAAAGTCAAGGTATTGGAGTGGCCATCACAAAGCCCTGACCTCAATCCCATAGAAAATGTGTGGGCAGAACTGAAAAAGTGTGAGCGAGCAAGGAGGCCTTTACAACCCTGACTCAGTTACACCAGCTCTGTCAGGAGGAATGGGCCAAAATTCAACCAACTTATTGTGGGAAGCTTGTGGAAGGCTACCCGAAATGTTTGACCCAAGTTAAACAATTTAAAGGCAATGCCAGCAAATACTAATTGAGTGTATGTAAACTTCTGACCCACTGGGAATGTGATGAAAGAAATAAAAGCTGAAGTAAATCAGTCTCTCTACTATTATTCTGACATTTCCTGTTCTTAAAATAAAGTGGTGATCCTAACTGACCTAAAACAGGGAATTTTTACTAGGATTAAATGTCAGGAATTGTGAAAAACTGAGTTTCAATGTATTTGCCTAAGGTGTATGTAAACTTCTGACTTCAACTGTACCTCATCTCTGTACCCCACACGTACAACTCACGTCAGAATTAGAAGTATCCATATAAGTATCCATATTTCTCAAGTGTCAAATTTCATTTCAGTGTTTCATGTTAAATTTGAGCATTACGGTTAGGGTTAAGTTTAGGCATTAACTCTGAATTGCTGAGGTAAAGGTTAAGGTTTGGGATAGGCTTAAAAAAAATGTTATCGCTGGATTCGTTCACACCCTCTTAAGCCTTAACCCCACCCATCTCTTTAAGGATTCACATGTGAAACCATGTACTAAACAGCCCGAAGATTTCAAGTCTAATGGCTGGGTTATACTACGTCTATCGACAGTTGTCACAGTGACATCATGAACATTATATTGTCATCCGACATCAAAAGAATAAACACAAAAACTACAGGCTGTATGACATCAGCAGCCTGGTGGTCCAAAATAGTATAACTAGCGCGTATTAACATCAATAATAATAATAATAAATAATAATAATAATAAAAATGGATTTAGTATGTCAATCTAGCAAACCAGGCAGCTAAAATAAACTTTCGAAACAATGTTTTGGTTCATCTCTAGCTTGTTAGCTAGCTAATGTTAAGTTAGCTGTCTAGCCAGATCAAATAATGACCATATCATATAGCTGACAATGTTTTCACTTTCGCTAATTTGTCTTCATTATGACAGGAAAATAATCTTAGAATCAAGAACATTATTTACAAGTTAATGGCGAGCCAATTACAGGGAAAAGTTACAGATGTGAGTGTAACGAGATAAAAGCAGGGCATTCTACAAAATAATTTTAGATACTGTCTCATTGTTATATCCTAATTTGACTTTGGTGCAGGTCATGTTCTTCACATAACCGTCTCTGGCAAACACATACTATATCAAGTAAAATCAAAGTTTATTTTTCACATGCACAGGATACAGAAGGTGTAGTGAAATGGTTACTTGAATAGTGAAATGTTTAGTTTAGACATAGCTAAACAATGAGCCATAACCCCAACTCATAACGTTACTACCCTGCAATAATCTGCAGGTAGCTAACCAACCAGATTCATTGTTAGCTAGCTAAAATGTGTAATCTGGAGACAGGTGTTTTACACAACAGCCTTCTCTGTGTTCCCTTTTCAACTCCCTCTGCATATTTGCAATCAAACGGCAGATTTTTCTCCATCTCCTTAGCTATCATGCTCTAATTCCACCAGGCATTCCACTGATTTCCAAACTCGGTCCCACAGAAAGTGGAGAGCAACACTTTGCAGTTCTTGTACATGATATCTTTCAAAAAAGCTGAGTTAGAAAGGATTCCTTACACATACTGACCAGCTTATGTTATAGCCTGAAGCATGCTACATGGCAGACCAATCCGAACTCATCTCTCGGCATGTCCAGCCCATCCATTATCTCAGCCAATCATGACTAGCGGGAAGGTTCCTGTATTTTTCTGTGGCTAAAACATAATTTGACAATGTATTAATATTTACAGATGGCATACAAGTGTGTTATTAAGGCAGATGAAAGTTCACATGTTCCAGAAGCCATTTATGACAAAAAAATGCATTTAGATTTTTTTTAAAGTTTACATTCAAATGCCTCTCCTGTGAAGTAGTGGCGCGCAACATATGCCTATTTTCTTGAAACAAGTCACAAATGTAAATTGAAAACATGGTATGTTAAAAGCACTTTTTGTTTGTGTGGGTGTCCCTAACCTTGCCAACAGACAAAGAGCTGTAACTAGATCAGTAGTTCACCAATGAGGGCCTTGGTGGACTCGGCCTCAGTAACTGGGGGGGGTGGGGTCTCTTGTAATGACCTATGAGACTCTTAAGGGAACGCTTGTTGGTTTGTTTTCCTATGAAAACACACACTCCAGAGTCCACAAACACACCATCATCTTGTCTTCTATTTTTCGACACTTCGTCCCTCTGTTTTAAGTACTTTCCTTTCCTTCAGGTACATGTAGGAAAACTGCATACTTGCTTTCAACCTCTCTTTTATTTACCATCTTCCTTCCCATTCTGCGAACTCTTCACTGTCTGCTTCTTCTACACTTCACTCTGTACAGTAGAGAGCAGCTATTTGCAAAAATGATTTGTAGCGATACGCTGGATCAATAGAGCTAATATAAAAGGTTCAAGAACCACTGCACCATCATTAGCATAACTGGGTTTGAATGGAAGAGCCACCCTGATTGTGATGAGAGGAAAAAGAGGAGACGGGGAAGGAGGAAATGTATTCTGAGGGTGTGTGGCTACCAGCAGCTATAGCAGCATCACCACCTGCCAACATGCCCTCCTCCCGCATCCTTTCTCTCCCCCACGCCAACACTGCCTTCCTCTCCATCCTCGACACTCCTTCCTCCCTCTCCTGAACACCACTCTCCTCCCTCATCCTACCTCTCCCCAACACCGCCCTCCTTCCCCATCCTTCCTCTCCCCAACATCCCCCTACTCCCCATCCTTCCGAGCCACAACCCCACCCACCTCCCCATCCTTCCTCTCCCCAACCACACCCTCCTCCCATCTCCAACTCCCTTGTATCTTTCCCTTTCCTCCTCTCTTTCCATTTCTCTCCCTTCCTCTTTCTTCTCTCTCTCCCAATCCCAATCCCCACCCTCCCCTCTTTGCCATTACATTCCCATCTGAAGCACCGTTGTGTGTCCAGACCATCTGCTGTGAACAGCCAAATAACTTGATGCAAAACAGTGGAGGGGAGAATGTGTATGTATGGGACAGTGATGTGGTTTCTTCACGCTCTGACAGTCATGGAGAGGAGGTATGAAGCATGATGAGAGACACGGAGAGAAAGAGCGAGAGAGAGGGGGAAAATTTGTATTATTTATTGGCCCAATAATTTACATAACTTTAGTACACTCTTCACATCATTGTAACAGTGCTAAAAGAGAAAGATACTGTTTAGTTAACCATCAAAGTGAAAACATGTGTAAATGTGCAGTAATCAGAAATGAAATGACAACTAAAAACACAGATGACATCAATGAAAATAACAAAAAGCACCACTGAAAAGATTGGACAACTAACATCAAATTGACTCAAAACATAGATTGGTTATTGATACAGCATTTGTAATCGAGCTTTATGCTACAGAGAGAGGGGGGAAAGAGAGAAAGGGAAGAAGACAGAGGGAGAGAAGGGGGAGAGAGAGAGCGAGAGAGAGAGAGAGCGAGAGAGAGAGATGATGGGATGTGATCCAAGGTGTTTGAGTTTATTTTGAGCTCCATTATCCCTGTAATGAATGGATACTTCCAGCGCCCCTGGAGTCAAGGTTACAGGTGACTCACTGGAAAACTCATCTCTCCTCCTCTATCTATCTGTTCTGGTCAGTTGATCTGATGGTCGGTCAGTCAGTCTTAATTCCGTCAAAAATATCCCATCTAGCACAATTGGAAGTTGTGGGAATATGTGTTTTTGGTTGCCCATTGGTTCTGGGAACGAAGCCAGAAATCTCCTGACTGGTAAAACATTCAGAGAGCGGAAGTGACATTTCCTCCTGTTCTGGGAATGTTACTTTTTAGGTTGCAATGAGGTTTTGAGAGCATTTCACTATGGTTCCCTGAAAGTTTCCCTGGGTGGTTTTATTAATGCTCTGAGACTGGAAATTATAGTTTATTTGTAGGTTTTTAATAACTTCCTTAAAACTTCCACTGAATGACATTAATAATTTTGATAACACTGCTAGCTTATTTTGGGCTAGCTTTTTTTTTTTATCTCCAAGCACAGATAAAACACTTGGAAACTCATTTTCTTAGGCGTTAATCATGCAAACACATATATTGTTCATTGTGACACTGCATCAGATTTGAAACTACAGTGCATTCAGAAAGGATTCAGACCCCTTGACTTTTTCCACATTTTGTTACGTGACAGCCTTATTCTAAAATCTATAAAATATTTTTTTCCCTCATCATTCTATACACAATACCCCATAATGTCAAAGCAAAAACAGTTGACATTTTTGCAAATGTAAAAAAATATATATATATGAAATATCACATTTACCTAAGTATTCACACCATTTACTGAGTACTTTGTTGAAGCATCTATGGCAGCGATTACAGCCTCGAGTCTTCTTGGAAATGACGCTACAAGCTTGGCACACCTGCATTTGGGGAGTTTCTCCCATTCAATCGGGTTCAAGTCCGGTCTCTGGCTCTTGGCTGTGTGGTTGGGCGCTGCCCTTGTGGTGAAAGTAGGAAACAACATCTCAACTTCGCTGCTCCTCAACTTTGGGGCCCCACAAGGGTGTGTGCTAAGCCCCCTCCTGTACTCCCTGTTAAACCCATGACTGCGTGGCCATGCACGCCAACTCAATCATCACGTTTGCAGACAACACAACAGTAGCGGGCTTGATTACCAACAACGACAAGACTGCCTACAGGGAGGAGATGAGGGCACTCAGAGTGTGGTGTCAGGAAAATAACCTCTCACTCAACATCAACAAAACAAAACAGATGATCGTGGACTTCAAGAAAAAGCAGAGGGAGCACCCCCCATCCACATCAATGGGAAAGCAGTGAAGAAGCAGCTGTACATTTCAATGAAACATGGTGAAGCCCCAAAATTGCCCTCGCTAGAGGCATGTGTTTCAGACATAAGGAAGTGGATGGCTGCAAACATTCTACTTTTAAAATCGGACAAAACAGAGATGCTTGTTCTAGGTCCCAAGAAGCAAAGAGATCTTCTGTTGAATCTGACAATTAATCTTAATGGTTGTACAGTCGTCTCCAGTAAAACTGTGAAGGACCTCGCCGTTACTCTGGACCCTGATCTCTCTTTTGACTAATATATCAAGACTGTTTCAAGGACAGCTTTTTCCATCTACGTAACATTGCAAAAATCTGAAACTTTCTGTCCAAAAATGATGCAGAAAAATTCATCCATGCTTTTGTTACTTCTAGGTTAGACTACTGCAATGCTCTACTTTCCGGCTACCCGGATAAAGCACTAAATAAACTTCAGTTAGTGCTAAATACAGCTGCTAGAATCCTGAATAGAACCAAAAAAAAAATATTATATTACTCCAGTGCTAGCCTCCCTACACTGGCTTCCTGTTAAGGCAAGGGCTGATTTCAAGGTTTTACTGCTAACCTAAAAAGCATTAAATGGGCTTGCTCCTACCTATCTTTCTGATTTGGTCCTGCCGTACATACCTACACGTACGCTACGGTCATAAGACGCAGGCCTCTAATTGTCCCTAGAATTTCTAAGCTAACAGCTGGAGGCAGGGCCTATAGAGCTCCATTTTTATGGAATGGTCTGCCTACCCATGTGAGAGACGCAGACTCGGTCTCAACCTTTAAGTCTTTACTGAAGAGTTATCTCTTCAGTGGGTCATATGATTGAGTTTAGTCTGGCCCAGGAGTGTGAAGGTGAACGGAAAGGCTCTGGAGCAACGAACCGCCCTTGCTGTCTCTGCCTGGCCGGTTCCCCTCTTTCCACTGGGATTCTCTGCCTCTAACCCTATTACAGGGGCTGAGTCACTGGCTTACTGGTGGTCTTTCATGCCGTCCCTAGGAGGGGTGCATCACTGATGTGATTTTCCTGTCTGGGTTGGCGCCCCCACTTGGGTTGTGCCGCGACAGAGATCTTTGTGGGCTATACTCGGCTTTGTCTCAGGATGGTAAGTTGGTGGTGTGGTGTGGAGGCTCTGCTTTGGCAAAGTGGGTGGGGTTATATCCTTCCTATTTGGCCCTGTCCGGGGGTATCATCGGATGGGGCCATAGTGTCTCCTTACCCCACCTGTCTCAGCCTCCAGTATTTATGCTGCAGTAGTTTATGTGTCGGGGGACTCGGGTCAGTTTGTTATATCTGGAGTACTTCCTCTGTCTTATCCGGTGTCCTGTGTGAATTTAAGTATGCTCTCTCTAATTCTCTCTTTCTTTCTCTCTCTCGGAGGACCTGAGCCCTAGGACCATGCCTCAGGACTACCTGGCATGATGACACCTTGCTGTACCCAGTCCACCTGGCCGTGCTGCTGCTCCAGTTTCAACTGTTCTGCCTGTGGCTATGGAATCCTGACCTGTTCACCGGACGTGCTACCTGTCCCAGACATGCTGTTTTCAACTCTCTAGCGACAGCAGGAGCGGTAGAGATACTCTGCATGATCGGCTATGAAATGCCAACTGACATTTACTCCTGAGGTGCTGATCTGTTGCACCCTCGACAACTTCTGTGATTATTATTATTTGACCATGCTGGTCATTTATGAACATTTGAACATCTTGACCATGTTCTGTTATAATCTCCACCCGGCACAGCCAGAAGAGGACTGGCCAACCCTCATAGCCTGGTTCCTCTCTAGGTTTCTTCCTAGGTTTTGGCCTTTCTAGGGAGTTTTTCCTAGCCACCGTGCTTCTACACCTGCATTGCTTGCTGTTTGGGGTTTTAGGCTGGGTTTCTGTACAACACTTTGTGATATCAGCTGATATACGAAGGGCTATATAAATACATTTGATTTGATTTGAAGAAGGTGGAAAGTTAAGTTCCTCGGCATACACATCAGGAGGCTGAAGAATTTTGGCTTGTCACCTAAAATTCTCACAAACTCTTACAGATGCACAATTGAGAGCATCCTGTCAGGCTGTGAAACTGCACTGCCCAACAACCACAAGGCTCTCCAGAGGGTGGTGCGGTCTGCACAACTCATCACCGGGGGCATACTACCTGCCCTCCAGAACACCTGATGTCACAGGAAGGCCAAAAAGATAATCAATGACAACAACCACCCGAGCCACTGCCTGTTCACCCCGCTACCATCCAGAAGGCGAGGTCAGTACAGGTGCATTAAAGCTGGGACCGAGACTGAAAAACAGCTTCTATCTCAAGGCCATCAGACTGTCAGTTAGCCATCACTAACACAGAGAGGCTGCTGCCTACATACAGACTTGAAATCATTGACCTCTTTAGTAAATGGATCACTAGTCACTTTAGTAATGCCACTTTAATAATGTTTACATATCTTGCATTACTCATCTCATATGTATATACTGTATTTTATACCATCTATTGAATCTTGCCTTTGCCGCTCGGTCATCGCTCATCCATATATATATATTCTTATTCAATCACTTTACTTAGATTTGTGTTAGGTAGTTGTTGTGGAATTGTTAGATATTACTGCACTAGAAGCAGTACAGAACTAGAAGCACAAGCATTTCACTACACTCACAATAACATCTGCTAACCTTGTGTATGTGACCAATAGAATTTGATGAAGGTGAACCTGTGCTCTGGAGTAGGTTTTCATTAAGCATCTCTCTGTACTTTTCTCCGTTCTTCTTTCCCTTGACCCTGACTAGTCTCACAGTCCCTGAGGCTGAAAAATATCCCCAAAGCATGATGTTGTCACCCCTATGCTTCACCGTAGGGATGGTTCCAGGTTTCCTCCGGAAGTGACGCTTGGCATTCAGGCCAAAGAGTTCAATCTTGGTTTCATCAGACCAGAGAATATTGTTTATCATGGTCTGAGTCCTTTAGGTGCCTTTTGGCAAACTCCAAGCGGACGGTCATGTGCCTTTCACTGAGGAGTGGTTTCCATCTGGCCGCTCTACCATAAAGGCCTGATTGGTGGAGTGCTGCAGAGATGGTTGTCCTTCTGGAAGGTTCTCCCAACTCTAAAGAGCAACTCTGGAGCTCTGTCAAAGTGACCATTGGGTTCTTGGGTCACTTCCCTGACCAAGGCCCTTCTTCCCAACTTGCTCAGTTTGGCCAGATCAAGGGAAAATTCTTGGTGGTTCCAAACTTCTTCCATTTAAGAATGATGGAGGCTATTGTGTTCTTGTGGACTTTCAGTGATGCAGAATTGTTTGGTGTCCTTCCCCAGATCTGTGACTCCTGTTTCAGGGCTCTACTAACAATTCCTTCTGCCTCATAGCTTGGTTTTTGCTCTGACATGCCCTGTCAACTGTGGGACCTTATATAGACAGCTGTGTGCCTTTCCAAATCATGTCCAAGCAATTTAATTTACCACAGATGGACTCTAACCAAGTTGTAGAAACATCTCAAGAAAGATCAATGAAAATAGGATGCACGTGAGCTCACTTTGGAGTCTTATAGCAAAGGGTCTGAATACTTATGTAAATAAGGTATGTCTTTTATTTTGTATACATTTGCAAAATATATATATTTTTAACTGTTTTCGCTTTGTCATTATGGGGTATTGTGTGTAGATTGAGGGAAAAACATTCATTTAATCCATTTTAGAATAAGGCTGTAACGTAACAGAATGTGGAAAAAGTCAAGGTGTCCGAAAACTTTCCCGAATGCACTGCATAATCTTTTGTTCTCTCCGTGGAATTATTCAACTGCACAACCAGGATGGAGCTAGCATGCCATGTTTTTTAATGCATACAAAGCTGTTCATTTTAGTTAGTCATACAGACACCATTTAAAAGGAAAATAAGTACACATTAATATCAGGTGTGACCAATTAGTGGGCACAGCAAACACAATAAGACAGAAGACAGAGTTTTGTTGATGCTGAGAACAGAATGTATATGGATTTTAAATCACTTTTAGAACATGCATAGAATGTCCTAAGAATGTTTTCTTGTGGTTTTTATGGAGCGTGTTCTTAACGTTCTGAGAACGGAATGTATGTTTTTAATTAACTTTCTCAAAACATTCTCTGTAAGTTACTAAAGTTTTCTTGTGGTTTTTATGGAAAGTTTTCTCAATGTTCTCAGAACAATTTGAGAATATATCTTTAAATAGAACCCTGAGGAAACCTGTAAGAAACATTGTACTGAAATTCCCACAGAAGAACATAGTTTTTTTTAACGTTCTTAGAACAATTTGAGAACATGGCTTTAAATACAACCATTGAGGAAACATTATACTTTAGTCCAGAAAATCCCAACGATTTTGGAACAATTTGAGAACATGACTTTAAATAGAACCATAAGGAGACCTGTAGGAAACGTTATGCTGAAGTACTGAAATTCCCACAGACGACTGTTGTTTCTTAAAGTTCTCTGAACTATTTGAGAACATTCCCAATGTCAAACCAGTTGGTTAACGTTTTTTTTTTGTCAAGTTCCATAAATGTGCTGAGACTGTTTCAAAGCCAAGCAACTATCCTACACCATTCCCAGAAAGTTGTGGGAAGGTGGTATGCAAAATAATAATACAACAACCACACTCTCGCAAAGGTCTAAGAATATGCTTTGCAGAACTTTATGTATTTGCTGGGATGTTTGCTGGAGGTACAGTACATGGCAAAAATACCAACAAAATAACTTTGTACGCGGATGTAAAAAGGGCTTCATAAAATACATTTGATTTATTGATTATTCCACATGCTTTTGAAGGCCACCGGTTGTTTGATCAATACCCAGAACAAGAATCAATCAGCTAGCCTCCCAATTTAATAGTGCTTATTTGAAACAAGAGAGAGACCAACAGGGGAAACAATTAAACATACTGCATGAAAACATGGTAGACAACTGTCACTCTACGATGGCTGCAGTCATCCCATCCATAACTAGGAGAAGAGCAGAGTTGTTAATGTCTGTACCAAAGCACCACTAAAGCTCTGAAATTATCTGCAATTGAAATGGGTTACTCTCCTAGGTCCTTATCCTGTCACATAATGATTCATGCCAACGTAATCCTTTGGACTTTGTGTTGCGTATTCACCCTATACAGTAAACTCTGCTGTCTGACATGGCATTAGTGTGATGGTTGCGTTGGAGGGGACACTGTCATGATCGTCTACTAATTTTTATTTTTATTTTTTTTATTTCACCTTTATTTAACCAGGTAGGCTAGTTGAGAACAAGTTCTCATTTGCAACTGCGACCTGGCCAAGATAAAGCATAGCAGTGTGAGCAGACAACAAAGAGTTACACATGGAGTAAACAATTAACAAGTCAATAACACAGTAGAAACCAAAGGGGGAGTCTATATACAATGTGTGCAAAAGGCATGAGGAGGTAGGCAAATAATTACAATTTTGCAGATTAACACTGGAGTGATGAATGATCAGATGGTCATGTACAGGTAGAGATATTGGTGTGCAAAAGAGCAGAAAAGTAAATAAATAAAAACAGTATGGGGATGAGGTAGGTGAAAAAGGGTGGGCTATTTACCAATAGACTATGTACAGCTGCAGCGATCGGTTAGCTGCTCAGATAGCTGATGTTTGAAGTTGGTGAGGGAGATAAAAGTCTCCAACTTCAGCAATTTTTGCAATTCGTTCCAGTCACAGGCAGCAGAGTACTGGAACGAAAGGCGGCCAAATGAGGTGTTGGCTTTAGGGATGATCAGTGAGATACACCTGCTGGAGCGCGTGCTACGGATGGGTGTTGCCATCGTGACCAGTGAGCTGAGATAAGGCGGAGCTTTACCTAGCATGGACTTGTAGATGACCTGGAGCCAGTGGGTCTGGCGACGAATATGTAGCGAGGGCCAGCCGACTAGAGCATACAAGTCGCAGTGGTGGGTGGTATAAGGTGCTTTAGTGACGAAACGGATGGCACTGTGATAGACTGCATCCAGTTTGCTGAGTAGAGTGTTGGAAGCCATTTTGTAGATGACATCGCCGAAGTCGAGGATCGGTAGGATAGTCAGTTTTACTAGGGTAAGCTTGGCGGCGTGAGTGAAGGAGGCTTTGTTGCGGAATAGAAAGCCGACTCTTGATTTGATTTTCGATTGGAGATGTTTGATATGAGTCTGGAAGGAGAGTTTGCAGTCTAGCCAGACACCTAGGTACTTATAGACGTCCACATATTCTAGGTCGGAACCATCCAGGGTGGTGATGCTAGTCGGGCATGCGGGTGCAGGCAGCGACCGGTTGAAAAGCATGCATTTGGTTTTACTAGCGTTTAAGAGCAGTTGGAGGCCACGGAAGGAGTGTTGTATGGCATTGAAGCTTGTTTGGAGGTTAGATAGCACAGTGTCCAAAGACGGGCCGAAGGTATATAGAATGGTGTCGTCTGCGTAGAGGTGGATCAGGGAATCGCCCGCAGCAAGAGCAACATCATTGATATACACAGAGAAAAGAGTCGGCCCGAGAATTGAACCCTGTGGCACCCCCATAGAGACTGCCAGAGGACCAGACAGCATGCCCTCCGATTTGACGCACTGAACTCTGTCTGCAAAGTAATTGGTGAACCAGGCAAGGCAGTCATCCGAAAAACCGAGGCTCCTGAGTCTGCCGATAAGAATATGGTGATTGACAGAGTCGAAAGCCTTGGCAAGGTCGATGAAGACGGCTGCACAGTACTGTCTTTTATCGATGGCGGTTATGATATCGTTGAGTACCTTGAGTGTGGCTGAGGTGCACCCATGACCGGCTCGGAAACCAGATTGCACAGCGGAGAAGGTGCGGTGGGATTCGAGATGGTCAGTGACCTGTTTGTTGACTTGGCTTTCGAAGACCTTAGATAGGCAGGGCAGGATGGATATAGGTCTGTAACAGTTTGGGTCCAGGGTGTCTCCCCCTTTGAAGAGGGGGATGACTGCGGCAGCTTTCCAATCCTTGGGGATCTCAGACGATATGAAAGAGAGGTTGAACAGGCTGGTAATAGGGGTTGCGACAATGGTGGCAGATAGTTTCAGAAATAGAGGGTCCAGATTGTCAAGCCCAGCTGATTTGTACGGGTCCAGGTTTTGCAGCTCTTTCAGAACATCTGCTATCTGGATTTGGTTAAAGGAGAACCTGGAGAGGCTTGGGCGAGGAGCTGCGGGGGGGGCGGAGCTGTTGGCCGAGGTTGAAGTAGCCAGGCGGAAGGCATGGCCAGCCGTTGAGAAATGCTTATTGAAGTTTTCGATAATCATGGATTTATCAGTGGTGACCGTGTTACCTAGCCTCAGTGCAGTGGGCAGCTGGGAGGAGGTGCTCTTGTTCTCCATGGACTTCACGGTGTCCCAGAACTTTTTGGAGTTGGAGCTACAGGATGCAAACTTCTGCCTGAAGTAGCTGGCCTTAGCTTTCCTGACTGACTGCGTGTATTGGTTCCGGACTTCCTTGAACAGTTGCATATCACGGGGACTATTCGATGCTATTGCAGTCCGCCACAGGATGTTTTTGTGCTGGTCGAGGGCAGTCAGGTCTGGGGTGAACCAAGGGCTGTATCTGTTCTTAGTTCTGCATTTTTTGAACGGAGCATGCTTATCTAAAATGGTGAGGAAGTTACTTTTAAAGAATGACCAGGCATCCTCAACTGACGGGATGAGGTCAATGTCCTTCCAGGATACCCGGGCCAGGTCGATTAGAAAGGCCTGCTCACAGAAGTGTTTTAGGGAGCGTTTGACAGTGATGAGGGGTGGTCGTTTGACTGCGGCTCCGTAGCGGATACAGGCAATGAGGCAGTGATCGCTGAGATCCTGGTTGAAGACAGCGGAGGTGTATTTGGAGGGCCAGTTGGTCAGGATGACGTCTATGAGGGTGCCCTTGTTTACAGAGTTAGGGTTGTACCTGGTGGGTTCCTTGATGATTTGTGTGAGATTGAGGGCATCTAGCTTAGATTGTAGGACTGGCGAGGTGTTAAGCATATCCCAGTTTAGGTCACCTAACAGAACAAACTCTGAAGCTAGATGGGGGGCGATCAATTCACAAATGGTGTCCAGGGCACAGCTGGGAGCTGAGGGGGGTCGGTAGCAGGCGGCAACCGTGAGAGACTTATTTCTGGAGAGAGTCATTTTCCAAATTAGTAGTTCGAACTGTTTGGGTATGGACCTGGAAAGTATGACATTACTTTGCAGGCTATCTCTGCAGTAAACTGCAACTCCGCCCCCTTTGGCAGTTCTATCTTGACGGAAGATGTTATAGTTGGGTATGGAAATCTCTGAATTTTTGGTGGCCTTCCTGAGCCAGGATTCAGACACAGCAAGGACATCAGGGTTAGCAGAGTGTGCTAAAGCAGTGAGTAAAACAAACTTAGGGAGGAGGCTTCTGATGTTGACATGCATGAAACCAAGGCTTTTTCGATCACAGAAGTCAACAAATGAGGGTGCCTGGGGACATGCAGGGCCTGGGTTTACCTCCACATCACCCGCGGAACAGAGAAGGAGTAGTATGAGGGTGCGGCTAAAGGCTATCAAAACTCGTCGCCTAGAGCGTTGGGGACAGAGAATAAGAGGAGCAGGTTTCTGGGCATGGTAGAATATATTCAGGGCATAATGCGCAGACAGGGGTATGGTGGGGTGCGGGTACAGCGGAGGTAAGCCCAGGCACTGGGTGATGATGAGGGAGGTTGTATCTCTGTACATGCTGGTAGTAATGGGTGAGGTCACCGCATGTGTGGGAGGTGGGACAAAGGAGTTATCAGGGGCGTGAAGAGTGGAACTAGGGGCTCCATTGTGAACTAAAACAATGATAACTAACCTGAACAACAGTATACAAGGCATATTGACATTTGAGAGAGACATACAGCGAGGCATACAGTAATCACAGGTGTTGAATTGGGAAAGCTAGCTAAAACAGTAGGTGAGACAACAGCTAATCAGCTAGCACAACAACAGCAGGTAAAATGGCGTAGACTAGGCAACGGGGCCAACAGATATAACAAACAAGCAGAATGGAGTACCGTGATTAATGGACAGTCCAGCGTGCATCAGCTATGTAGCCAAGAGATCAGTGTCCAGGGGGCAGCGGTGGATGGGGCAGGGAAGCTGGCCTGGCGAGTGTTATCCATGTTAAAAAAAAACTAACAATGACTAAATAGCTTGTAGCTAGTTAGCTGGTTAGCTTCTGGAGGTTCTTGAGTGTGTTCTAAAAATAAATAAATAAATAATAGCGATTCCGTATCACATTGGGTGAGGCAGGTTTCCGGAAGGTATAAACAAATTAAAAGTCAAAAGAGATAGAAAGTAAATATGGGTCCGGTGAGCGTTTGAGACGCGGCGATTCAGGCGGTTAGCAGGCCTGTACTAATGGTCTGTAAGGACTGGAAGGTTGAGCATGAGAGACAGAGAGATACAAGACAAAGTGAGAGAGAGAGAGCATCAGATACAGACAGACATATAAATAGGAAAGCACACTATGTATACAAGAGTATGTGGACACCCCTTAAAATGAGTGGATTCGGAAATTTCAGCCACAGCCGTTGCTTACAGGTGTATAAAATCAATCACACAGTCATGCAATCTCCATAGTCAAACATTGGCAGTAGAATGGCCTTGCTGAAGAGTTCACTGACTTTCAACGTGGCACCGTCATAGGATGCCACCTTTCCAACAAGTAAATTTGCACATTTCTAACCTGCTAGAGGTGCCCCGGGAAACTATAAGTGCTGTTATTGTGAAGTGGAAAAGCCTAGGAGCAACAACGGCTCAGCCGCGAAATGGTAGGCCACACAAGCTCACAGAACGGGACTGGCAGATGCTGAAGCGCGTAACACGTAAAAATGGTCTGTCCTCGGTTGCAACACTCACTGCCGAGTTCCAAATTGCCTCTGGAAGCAACATCAGCACAAGAACTGTTCGTCTGGAACTTCATGAAATGGGTTTCCATAGCCGTAGACAAGCCTAAGATCACCATACGCAATTCCAAGCATTGGCTGGAGGGGTGTTTAGCTCGCCACCATTGGACTCAGCAGTGGAAACCCATTCTCTGGAGTGATGAATCAAGCTTCACTATCTGGCAGTCTGATGGACAAATCTGGGTTTGGCGGATGCCTTGAGAACTCTACCTGCCCGAATGCATAGTGCCAACTGTAAAATTTGGTGGAGGAGGAATAATGGTCTGGGGCTGTTTTTCATGTTTCGGGCTAGGCCCCTTAGTTCCAGTGAAGGGAAATCTTAATTCTACAGCATACAATGACATTCTAGATGATTCTGTGCTTCCAAGTCTGGGGCAACAGTTTGGGGAAGGCCCTTTCCTGTTTCAGCCTGACAATTTCTTCATGCACAAAGCGAGGTCCATACAAAAATGGTTTGTCGAGATCAGTGTGGAAGAACTTGACTGGCCTGAACAGATCACTGACCTCAACCCTATCAAACACCAATGGGATCAATTGGAACGCTGACTGCGAGCCAGGACTAATCGCACAACATCAGTGCCCAACCTCACTAATGCTCGTGGCTGAATGGAAGCAAGTTCCCGCAGCAATGTTCCAACATCTTCTGGAAAGCCTTCCTAGAAGCCTTCCTGTTATAGCAGCAAGAGTGTGAACAACTCCATATTAATACTCGTGATTTTGTAAAGAAAGGTTTGACAAGCAGGTGTCTCCATACTTTTGTTAATGTAGTGTATATAGAGAAAAGAGAAAGATAGAAGAGAGATAGAAAGGACAATAAGTAAGATATAGCTGAAGATGTGTGAAACAGAAAAAGACATCTCCCTTACCTCAGTCAGGAAGTTACCGCCAGGGATTTAGACTATAGTCTAGAGATGAGCAGACCGATTAGGCTCCCCCCTCACTGCCGCCACACAGTCCCTTTTTCTTACTCCTCCTACCCCACACCCATCCATCAGTCCCTCTCTCTCACCTATGTCACCGCTGCCATCGCCTTCACTCTCAAGGTTAGCGTGGCAAGGTTAAATTTACTTTAGATTAATTAACTGTCAATTAAGGTGGTAATTGTTTCAGAGTGTGGTCTGCCCCAGAGACAGCGTGGGTGTGTGAACAGGGCCAGGGCTGTCAGAGCTGGTTTGGCTGTATAAGGTTGTGAGGTGCCTGACTGAAAGTCTTTAGGGAGAGAGAGGGAGTTAGAGAGAGACAAGGAGAAAGAGAGGGAGGGAGAGCGATAAAGATAGGGACGTCCTCCATTATAGCGTAATACCAGGTACTGTATGTCTGCCTGGTGTCTCTTTTCCTCCCCAGTGTGTGTGTGTGTGTGTGTTCCTCTCCGGTGTAATAAAGCTGTGGTCCACTCTGTGATGACACGATGATGACACCACACTCTCGCCCCAGTGTTCATCAGTATTCCGCTGGTGTTGAGAGGACTAATACCACTGTAAACCCTAGTGTGTTTTCACTCTGAGGTGAACCCTGGACTGCTGTTTACTCTGGGGGAGAGAAGGAAAAAGAGCTGGGAAAAAGAGAGAAGGGGGGAAGGTGAGAGAGAGAGGAAAGGGGAAGCGAGAGATGAGGCGGGGTGAAAGGGAGAGAGCGAGAGAAAGAGAAAGAGGACGGGAGACGGATCATGCATAGATGAAATGGTGATTGCCTCTCTCTTCCTAATGTGTGTCCTGGAGTGTTCTCTCTTCTCTCTGCTCAGTGAACATTCTCTTTTATTCAACTCTACATTAAACCCCTCCTCTGTTTCTTCTGTCTGTCTGTACTGGGGAACAGTAGACCAGTCAGCCTTACTGGCAGCCATGGTTAGGCGGCCAGAGGAGAGAATATAGCTTCTTATGGGATGTTTCCTATCAAGACTCTGTGTATGTGTGTCATACACAGAGACTTGATAGGATTCCCACCTGCAAACACCCACACCGCCTCTCTCTCCTTCCTCTGTTTCTCACCACCCTCTTGGTGTGCACAGTAAGGAGCAACAGAGTAACTAAAGATAGGTCGATCCGGAGATCAACTGATGGACTCGAGGAGAACAATGAATACTCCAAAGATGCATTGAAACAGATTACAGTTTTCCTACGTTTTAATTTATGACTCAGTGTCTCAAATCACTCCCAATTAATAGAGACATTTCTGACAATTTTGAAAATTATTTACACCAAACATCTATCTTGAACCTGGTTCTTGCCATAATATTTCAACCATCCCAACCACTTCAAAAAATCACTTTGATTTACATTTACCTCCCTTTCAAAAAAACTGTCTCTTAATAGTCCTCTTCTGAATGGCAGTGTGGATAAGCGTGTGTCTCTCCAGTGTTGTGTTGCTTTCTGTTGGTTGGTGTGACAAGACAAAGCTCTCCCTTCACGCCCAGCTGAGTGTCTGTGATTAAAGAGACGACAACCAAAACCATCTGCTTGTCACATTCATCTTTCATGGCAGAGCATTCGCCATCAGCAGGCCATCACTCAACACAGTGAGAGGAGGATGACAGAGAGGAGGGGGATGGGAGATGACGTGATGGGGGGAAGGAGGGTGAGAGAGAGAAAAAGTGAGTGGGCAAATACCATCAAGATGCTGGCCTGTTTTCTCTCTTCTCAATGTAAATCAATCTGTTGACATTGTCCTTCACACATGAGAGAGACTATAGTAGAGTGGTAGAGCCGGTGTGACTCTGGCCAAGTTCTGTAGCAACAAAAGGTGAAAAGTCTGTGGGAAAAGCAGACATGCGTCAGCAGACTGCACACTTCCTACCATCCAACCTTGTCTGCTTCTCTTTATCCCTCCCTCCCCCGTTCTCTCCTCCCGTGATGGTCTCTAATAAAAGTCACAGCCAGCAAACAGGCCCTAGGAGATCGTGGGAAAACCTGCTCTCATTCTTCATCCCCCAATCTCCCCCCCCCCCCCCCATCTGTATCAGTATCGATTTAGCGTGTGGTGTGATTGAGTCTAGGTGGTGTAATGTGGGCCCGTAGGTGTCTCCTGAATAGAGAGCCACATGAGTTATGGTCTCACTGACCGTAGTCTGATACTCCACTATACTTAACACCACACACCCAGTAACAACATCCTTGCTGCTTCTGACTCCACACCACACACCAGGTAATAACATCCCTGCTACTTCTGACTCCACATCACACACTCAGTAACAACATCCCTGCTACTTCTGACTCCACATCACACACTCAGTAACAACATCCCTGCTACTTCTGACTCCACACCACACACCCGGTAATAACATCCCTGCTACTTCTGACTCCACATCACACACTCAGTAACAACATCCCTGCTACTTCTGACTCCACATCACACACTCAGTAACAACATCCCTGCTACTTCTGACTCCACACCACACACCCGGTAATAACATCCCTGCTACTTCTGACTCCACACCACACACTCAGTAACAACATCCCTGCTACTTCTGACTCCACATCACACACTCAGTAACAACATCCCTGCTACTTCTGACTCCACACCACACACCCGGTAATAACATCCCTGCTACTTCTGACTCCACACCACACACCCGGTAACAACAGATGACAATGATCTTATCCTAGTAGTCTACTCCTCCTGACTCCACAGTACATAGCAGTAGAGACATTTGCTACCCACACAAACAATGTCTACATATTTAAATGGGACTGTAGCTCTTTGCTGGTACAGTATACTCCAAATCGATGTGTGCATTCTTTTTTTGTGCACTGACTCATTGTAATTCCTGAATCTTATTAGTTAGTGTCCTCAGAGTTGCTCAGAGAGGACCTGAGCTAAGAGCAAATAAATAATGGTAATGATGATGATCCCTCATCTTGTCACCTTCTCTCTCCCCTGAGGCCCGGGGCGGTGCCAGCGCAGGTGTGGGCTCACGGCCATGGGCCTCCCCTGATTGTAATTGCTTCCAGCCATCCTCCAGCCTTTTCTCTATGTGCCTTCTCTCTCTCTCTCCCTCTCTCTCCCTCTCTCTCTCTCTCTCTCACACACCCCCCCCCACACACACACACACACACACAGGGCAATAATGTGCACACAAGCACACCACTCCTTGAATGAGGTATCGGACTACCATCCGTTCCCCAGTAGCTTGGTATTCTTTGCCTCAGCCCTCTGTCCCATAGTTGGTCAGACCAGCACCAAGCCAGTCGCAGAAACAGATCCAGCCCTCTAGCTGTGTGGACGTCTGGACCTCTGGGGAAAAAAAGATAACATTTTGTAAATTGCAAGATTGCAATATCATTCTGAATGGCTGAGTAATAAAGATTAATAAATCAGACATTTCAGATTAGATCATTGAATTTTGTGTGTTACAAATGGCACCCTATTTCTTACATAGTGTACTACTTCTGACCAGGAACCCTCTACTGTATATACAGTACTATAGGGAATAGGGTGCCATTTGAGACAAGACTTAGTTTGCAGTGAAAAATGAGAGGAAATGGAAAAAGAGTTACACACGCCTTCAGAAGTGTATTGAAAATTAAATACATAAATAACATTTACATAATTATTCACACCCCTGAGTCAATACTTTGTAGAAGCAAGCACACATTTGGCAGCAATTACAAGCTGTGAGTCTTTCTGGGTAAGTCTCTAAAAGCTTTCCACACCTGGATTGTGTAATATTTGCCAATTATTCTCTTCAAAATTCTTCAAGCTCTGTCAAAATGGTTGCTAGACAACCATTTTCAGGTCTTGTCATAGATTTTCAAGTAGATATAAGTAACTCGGTCACTCAGGAACATTCACTGTCTTGTTTTTTTTCTTGTTTTTTTAACCTTTATTTAACTAGGCAAGTGAGTTTAGAACAAATTCTTACTTACAATGACGGCCTACAGTATAGATTTTGCCTCGTTTTAGGTTATTGTCCTGCTGAAAGGTGGAATCATCTCCCAGTGTCTGGTTTAAAGCAGACCGAACCAGGTTTTCCTCTAGGAAATTGCCTGTGTTTAGCTCCATTCTGTTTCATTTTTATCCAGAAAAACTCCATAGTCCTTAACGATTACAAGCATACCCATAACATGATGTAGCCACCACTATGCTTGAAAATATGGAGAAGGGTACTCAGTAATGTGTTGTATTGGATTTGCCACAAACACTGTAGTCAGAATAAAAAGTGAATTGCTTTGCCACATTTTTTGCTGAATTTCTTTAGTGCCTTGTTGCAAACAGGATGCATGTTTTCAAAGTTTCTATTCTGTACAGGCATCCTTCTTTTCACTCTGTCATTTAGGTTAGTATGGTGGACTAACTACAATGTTGTTGATCTATCCTCAGTTTTCTCCTATCATAACCATTAAACTCTATAACTATTTTAAAGTCATTGGTGAAATCCCTGAGCGGCTTCCTTCCTCTTCGGCAACTGAGTTAGCAAGGACGCCTGTATCTTTGTATTGTATGGGTGTATTAATAACTTTCAATGAATAACTTTACCATGCTCAAAAGGATATTCATTGTCTGCTTTTTTTCTTTCTTTTACCCATCTACAAATAGGTGCCCTTCTTTGCAAGGCATTTGAAAATCTCCCTGGTCCTTGTAAGAGATGAGGTAATCGTTCCAAAATCATGTTAACCACTATTATTGCACACATTATGAGTCCATTCAACTTATGTGACTTGTTAAGCACATTAAGTACTCCTGGACATATTTAGACTTGCCGTAACAAAGGGGTTGAATGCGTATTGATTCAAGACATTTCAACTTTTCATTTATTATTAATTTGTAAAACATAATTTGACAATTTGACAATAAAACACTTTGACATTATGGACTATTGTGTGGAGGCCAGTGACCAAACATCTCATCTTAATCCGTTTCCAATTCAGGCTGTAACACAACAAAATGTGGAAAAAGTCCAAGTCTGAATACTTTCTGAAGGCAGCGTATTCTTCGACAATTACTAAAATAATCATTTCAGGAGCTTTAACCTTATGCTTTAGAGGTTCTGGCATAATTTTTGGGGATGTGGGACATGTTTGCAGAAAGCAAGGGCGCATACATAGACGCATGTGGGCAACACACACAAATATAAAAACAATACCTCCAAGAAGAAGGAAAACTAAAAAATATAATACTACCTCAACTTAGCAAATGCCTAAATGTCGTTTTGTTGCTCTGAGAGGTTAGGAAAAGAAAAAACAACACAGGGAAGATAGTTCTAAAATCAATACCTGCTCTAGCAGGCAAAGAGGAACTGTAAAATATAGTTTCAGGATTTTATTACTATTATTATTAGTAGTATTTCAGGTGCATTTTTCTATGTCTTGCAGATACATTTTATACCTCTTTTTGTTTGATTCTGTGGGTCAGCCTGTTATGACCTGGCTTAGTGGCTTACCAGTTGGTTCTGAAAGATTACAATTCAATCTAGATGTACATGCTTTTTTATGCATCTGGTAGTATTCTGTATGAAAAACATTGCTCAAGATCAAATCAAAAATAAATGACCACAAGAAACCAAGGACTAAAAAAAGCCACCACATCATTTTAAATGTCAGCCCAGGCTTAGTTCACCAACCGGTTGAAGTCGAAAAGGGCCCTTCGCAAGACCAGTTTGGTGGAGGAGAGCCAAGGGGGGATGATTCAGCAATGTCCTTTCTGACCTGGATAGTCAAATTCTATATCAAGGTTACCATGTGGGTTCTCAGTGTTTTCACTAATGGATGAAATTCTATAGACAGACAGATCCATCCTCTTATTACTGTATACATCCTCTATATTACTGTGTGATGCTGGGTTGGATGAATATCTGGATTTATAGGTATAATAGCATCCTCTGGTGGAAAAAGTTATCACAGCAATCTCTGTAGCAATCTCTGTAGCATCAGTGTGAGTGTTTCAGATCAACTCATATTTGCCACATGCTTCGTAAACAACTCTCAACCAGTTGCAGAGGGAGGTGTTCAGTCCAAGGGTCCTGAGCTTGGTGATGAGCTTGGAGGTGTTGAATGCTGAGCTGTAATGAATGAACAGCAATCTTGCATAGGCATTCCTTTTGTCCAGGTGGGTGAGTTCAGTGTGAAGTGCAATAGTGATTGCGTCATCTGTGGATCGGTTTTTTGTGTTTTTTTACCCACCCTCTTCAGAGGACACATATACTTTTTTTTTTACACACTACTGGTCAAAAGTTTTAGAACACCAACTCATTCAAGGGTTTTTCTTTCTTTTTACTATTTTCTACATTGTAGAATAATAGTGAAGACATCAAAACTATGAAATAACACATGTGGAATCATGTAGTAACAAAAAAAGTGTTAAACAAATCAAAATATATTTTACATTTCAAATAGCCACCCTTTGCCTTGATGACAGCTTTGAATACTCTTGTGATTTTTTTAACCATTCCTGAACCTGTGACCAGAAACAAACTACATAGGGGAAATACCAGAATAAGTGATCTAGAGATTCCGTCTCTTTGCAACAAAATCTACAGAGCTGAGATTGTTGTATATTCTCCATATATATAGCATTCTGTTGGTGGTAAGAATGTTGTATAATTATTTAAATTGAAAAACTCTAAGTGTTGAATCAAGTGTTGTTTTTTGTATCAGTTCACAAACCATGTGCCAAGACGTCAATGCATCAAAAACCTCTTCCCATTTATTTTGCAACCTGTATGGTGGAGCTGTCAACATATTTCATATTTCACATGAAACTGGTATATTTGTCTATTTATGACAATTCTTTTCAGTCAATTTGTATCTTTAATATATGGCAGACAAACAAGTTCCCTCCACTTGCCTCCTCCATTTTTGTGGTAATGAAGCAATCAGTTGGTTACAAGTTTGGATTGAGCAGACATTACCATGTATTTTCGATAGCTGCATATGTGACATAACGCCACCGTTTCTAATAAGCACTAAAAGTGGTATTATAATAAATATAATACCTTTTTTTAAATTAATCAGTATATTTGAGTTTAACCATAATGTTTGTTGTAATATATGTTCTACAGGAAACACAGGTCTATTCAATGCTGGTCTGACCAATCGGAATCCATGCTTCAAAATAGTTTTGATCAAGAGGAATGGGAATTGTTCTGGGTAGCCTCTGAGAATAACATAGACTAATACACGGATACAGTGACAGAGTTAATCAGGAACTGTATAGGAGATGTTATACCCACTGTGAATATTAAAACCTACCCAAACTAGAAACCATGGACAGATTGCAGCATTTGCTCAAAACTGAAAGCGCGAACCACCGCACTTAACCACGGCAAGGTGACTGTGAAAATGGCCGAATACAAACAACATAGTTATTCCCTCTGTAAAGCAATCAAACAGGCAAAACGTTCAACATTCAACGGCTCAGACATGAGACGTATGTGTCAGGGCCTACAGACAATCACAGACTACAAAGGGAAAACCAGCCATGACGCGGACACCGACTTCTTGCTTCCAGACAAACTTAACACCTTCTTCACCCGCTTTGAGGTTAACACAGTTCCCCCAATTCGGCCTGCTACCAAGGACTGTGGGCTCTCCTTCTCAGTGACCAACTGAAGAAGACATTTAAGCGTGTTACCCCTGGCAAGGCTGCCGGCCCAGACGGCTGGAGAGTTTATGGACATATTCAATCTTCCCCTATCCCAGTCTGCTGTTCCCACTTGCTTCAAGACTTCCACCGTTGTTCCTGTACCCAAGACAGCAAAGGTAACTAAACTAAGTAACTATCGCACCGTAGCACTCACGTGTCATCATGAAGTGCTTGTGAGGCCTCTCATGAAGTCCTCATGAGAGGCTAGTTAAGGATCATATCACCACTACCTTTAAAAAATATATATATTTCACCTGTATTTAACCAGGTAGGCTAGTTGAGAACAAGTTCTCATTTAAACTGCGGCCTGGCCAAGATAAAGCAAAGCAGTGCGACACAAACAACAACAGAGTTACACATGGGATAAACAAACATACAGTCAATAATCCAGTAGAAAAAGTCTATATACAGTGTGTGCAAATTAGGTAGGATAAGGGAGGTAAGGCAATACACAGGCCATAGTGGCAAAATAATGACAATATAAGCAATTAAACACGGGAGTGATAGATGTGCAGAAGATGAATGTGCAAGTAGAGATACTGGGGTGCAAAGGAGCAAAATAAATCAAATAAAAAGAGTATGGGGATGAGATAGTTGGATGGGCTATTTACAGATGGGCTATGTACAGGTGCAGTGATCTGTGAGCTGCTCTGACAGCTCATGCAGTTAGTGGGGGAGATGAGTCTCCAGCTTCAGTGATTTTTGCAGTCTGTTCTAATCATTCGATGGCAGTTATGATCTCGTTTAGGACCTTGATCGTGGCTGAGGTGCACCCATGACCAGCTCGGAAACCAGATTGCATAGCGGAGAAGGAACGGTGGGATTCGAAATGGTCGCTGATATGTTTGTTAACTTGGCTTTCGAAGACCTTACCTGATACTGTAGACTCACTTCAATTTGCTTACTGCCCCAATAGATCCGCAGACGATGCTTACGCCATCACACTGCCCTATCCCATCTGGACAAAAGGAATAACCTAAAGTAAGTAAGAATGTTGTTCTTTGACTATATCTCAGCGTTCAAAACCATAGCACCCTGAAAAGCAGTTAATGTCTTGAGTGAATAAGTATACAAGCCCTTTGTTATGGCAAGCCTAAATAAGTTCAGGAGAAAAAAAATGGATTAATAAGTCGCATGATAAGTTTCACGGACTCACTCTTTGTGCAATAATGTTGTTTAAAATGACTTTTGAATGACTACCTCATCTCTGTACCCCATGCAATTAATTATCTGCAAGGTCCCTCAGTTGAGCAGTGAATTTCAAACACAGAGTCAACCACAAAGACCAGGGAGGTTTTCCAATACTTTGCAAAGGGCACCTATAGGTAAGTGGGTAAAAAAAAAGCAGACATTGAACATCCCTTTGATCATGGGGAAGTTATTAATTACACGTTGGATGGTGAATCAATACACCCAGTCAATACAAAGATACAGGTGTCCTTCCTAACTTGCCGGTGACTTTAACACAATTACAATTATTTAATGTTTGTGATAGGAAACAACATTCTAGTTATGCCACAATACTAAACTGACAGAGTGAAAACATTGCATCCTGTTTCTAAACAAGGCACCAATGTAAAAGTGCAAGAAATGTGGCAATGAAATTACATTTTATGTGCTGAATACAAAGCGTTATGTTCGGGGAAAATCGAACAAATCAAATCAAATCAAATGTATTTATATAGCCCTTCGTACATCAGCTGATATCTCAAAGTGCTGTACAGAAACTCAGCCTAAAACCCCAAACAGCAAGCAATGCAGGTGTAGAAGCACGGTGGCTAGGAAAAACTCCCTAGAAAGGCCAGAAACCTAGAGAGGAACCAGGCTATGTGGGGTGGCCAGTCCTCTTCTGGCTGTGCCGGGTGGAGATTATAACAGAACATGGCCAAGATGTTCAAATGTTCATAAATGACCAGCATGGTCATATAATAATAAGGCAGAACAGTTGAAACAGGAGCAGCAGCACGGCCAGGTGGACTGGGGACAGCAAGGAGTCATCATGTCAGGTAATCCTGGGGCATGGTCCTAGGGCTCAGGTCCTCCGAGAGAGAGAAAGAAAGAGAGAAGGAGATAATTAGAGAACGCACACTTAGATTCACACAGGACACCGAATAGGACAGGAGAAGTACTCCAGATATAACAAACTGACCCTAGCCCCCCGACACAAACTACTGCAGCATAAATACTGGAGGCTGAGACAGGAGGGGTCAGGAGACACTGTGGACCCATCCGAGGACACCCCCGGACAGGGCCAAACAGGAAGGATATAACCCCACCCACTTTGCCAAAGCACAGCCCCCACACCACTAGAGGGATATCTTCAACCACCAACTTACCATCCTGAGACAGGGCCGAGTATAGCCCACAAAGATCTCCGCCATGGCACAACCCAAGGGGGGGCGCCAACCCACTCAGTTGACGCACCCCTTCCAGGGACGGCATGAGAGAGCCCCAGTAAGCCAGTGACTCAGCCCCTGTAATAGGGTTAGAGGCAGAGAATCCCAGTGGAAAGAGGGGAACCGGCCAGGCAGAGACAGCAAGGGCGGTTCGTTGCTCCAGAACCTTTCCGTTCACCTTCCCACTCCTGGGCCAGACTACACTCAATCATATGACCCACTGAAGAGATGAGTCTTCAGTAAAGACTAAAAGGTTGAGACCGAGTTTGCGTCTCTGACATGGGTAGGCAGACCGTTCCATAAAAATGGAGCTCTATAGGAGAAAGCCCTGACTCCAGCTGTTTGCTTAGAAATTCTAGGGACAATTAGGAGGCCTGCGTCTTGTGACCGTAGCGTACGTGTAGGTATGTACGGCAGGACCAAATCAGAGAGATAGGTAGGAGCAAGCCCATGTAATGCTTTGTAGGTTAGCAGTAAAACCTTGAAATCAGCCCTTGCTTTGACAGGAAGCCAGTGTAGAGAGGCTAGCACTGGAGTAATATGATCAAATTTTTTGGTTCTAGTCAGGATTCTAGAAGCCGTATTTAGCACCAACTAAAGTTTATTTAGTGCTTTATCCGGGTAGCCGGAAAGTAGAGCATTGCAGTAGTCTAATCTAGAAGTGACAAAAGCATGGATTAATTTTTCTGCATCATTTTTGGACAGAAAGTTTCTGAATTTTGCAATGTTGGAAAAAAGCTGTCCTTGAAACGGTCTTGATATGTTCTTCAAAAGAGAGATCAGGGTCCAGAGTAATGCCGAGGTCCTTCACAGTTTTATTTGAGACGACTGTACAACCATTAAGATTAATTGTCAGATTCAACAGAAGATCTCTTTGTTTCTTGGGACCTAGAACAAGCATCTCTGTTTTGTCCGAGTTTAAAAGTAGAAAGTTTGCAGCCATCCACTTCCTTATGTCTGAAACACATGCTTCTAGCAAGGGCAATGTTGGGGATTCACCATGTTTCATTGAAATGTACAGCTGTGTATCATCCACAACACTTCACTGAGTACCACTCTTCATATTGTCAAGCATGGTGGTGGATGCATCATGTTATGGGTGTGCTCGTCATCGGCAAGGGAGTTTTTTGGGGATAAAAGAAAAGGGTAAAGAGAACTAAGCGCACGCAATGTCCTAGAGGAAGACCTGGTTCAGTCTGCTTTCCAACAGACACTGGGATTGAAATTCACATTTTAGCAGGACAATAGCCTAAAACACGTGGGGAGGACTTTTGTTTTCCGGCTGTAACACAAATTGCGGAATAAGTCAAGTGGTATGAATACTTTCTGAAATCACCCTACGTACAGTCACTGTGTGGTCGTCTCTAATGTCAAGTCATAAAGATGTGTAACTGAACATCCCCTAGCTTGGTTCCTTGGCAGTTGTGGGAATTTACATTTTTGGGAATGAAACCATGCTTTTCCTGACCGGTAAAAACATAACTTTTAAAAAAAATTCAGGGAATGGACATTTTGAGGTTACTTGAATGTTCTGAACATTTTACTATGGTTCTGAGAAAGTTTTCCTGGAAGGTTCTGTTAACGTTCAGAGAATGTAAAATTACAGATTATTGGAAGGAAATTAAATAACATTCTGAGAACATGTTTGAATAAGACAACACTGCTAGCTTAACTGTTAGGCATTAACTTTGCAAACGCGTCTTTATTGTTGCACAGCGTCAGTGAGATTCAAACCTATGTTCTTCTGTTCTCTACCCATGGAATTAGTCCACTGCGCCACCAGGATGGAGATAGCATGCCATGTCTTTTGAACTAATACAAAGCTCTTCAAACAGATCCCATTTCGAAGGAAACAAGCACTCATTAAGGTCAGGTGTGGTCAATTAATGGGCGTGGCCATCACACCTGAATACACTTAACAAGATTGAGGGAGTTTTGTTGACACTGAGAACAGAATGTATACATACCATTAGGAAGGTTTTCAGACCCCTACCCTTTTTCCACATGTTATGTTACAGGCTTATTCTAAAATGTATTAAATTAAACATGTTCCTCATCAATCTACAGACAATACAACATAATGACAAAGAGTAAACAGGTTTTTAGATTTCTTTTTGCAAAATTATTACAAATAAAAAACAGAAATACCTTATTTACTTAAGTATTCAGACCCTTTGCTATGAGACTCGAAATTGAGCTCAGGTGCATCCTGTTTCCATTGATCATCCTTGAGATGTTTCTACAACTTGGAGTCAACATGTGGTAAATTCAATTGATTGGACATGATTTGGAAAGGCACACATCTATCTATATAGGGTCCTACAGTTGACATCAGAGCAAAAAACAAGCCCTGAGGTCAAAGTGTTTTTTATTAAATTTTTCCATTTTATTTTGATTGAATATCCGAAACATACAATATACTTGCAGTGAAGCAGCTCAACAAGTACACCACACCAGTCTTCCAATAGATTCCCATTCTGAGCAACACACAGAAGCATCCAGGGCCAATGCCCTGCTTAAGGGCACGTTGACAAAAAAACGTGAACCCGAAACCTCAAAGATCCCCCCCACAGTCCCCCAATAGCTGTCCCTCAACCATTCGAGACCCCTCCCACAGTCCACAGCCCCAAGAAGATTTTTTTAAATAAAAATCAAAAATACAATTAATTCCATTCCCCACCAACAAGAACCCCCCAATGCACCCAACAACCAAGAAAATGAACGAAAGAGAAAAAAGACGGAAGAAAACAGCAAACAACAATGCAAAAAATTTTTTGGGAACAAAGACATCAAGGACAACTAAAATCATAACAGCAATACCAACTGTATATGTTTGTGTTCATGTCTGGCACTATTACATGTGTGTGTGTGTGTGTATATATATGTGTGTATTTGAATGAGAGTGTGTGTGTACAAACGTGAACAAACACCTGCACGGCATCAGCCTCATTAGCTGTAAAAACACTGCCCCTTAGTGTCATTCAAACATACTTTTGTATTGTTTTTGTTTTTTTAACTTTTATCTTTGACCATCATTCTATCTCCCGCACAGCAACACCACTCCCACTTGTCTCCAATTCCACATCTCAACCCTCAGCATCCTTCAACCCATCCCCCCTATCTCCGCTGGCCACCCTCTTTGGATTTCTAAGCAACGTTTATCTTTCAACTATGCTGGGATGTTTAGCGTACAACTGAATCTATCTAATCAAATAGAATCCACATATTGCAAGTTGAAGATAAATACTTTTGCTAAGAGTATTAATATATTTGTAATTGACTGACCCCGGTCTCTCCAGATTTCCTGACAGTACCATTTCTATGGTCAATTTTAGATCAATGCTAACCATTTTCAGCCATTCCTGAACCTGAGACCAGAAACAGGCTACCTGAGGGCAATACCATAATAAATGGTCTATTGAGTCTGTATCCTCACAACAAACTCTGCAGAGCTTCGATGATTCTATGCCCTAAATATTCAACATTTTATTGGTGGCAAGAATTCTATACAATCATTTTAGATGAAAAGCACCAAGTCTTGAATCTTGTGTCGTTTTATATATCAACCATGGAATCGGTACATCAAAAATCTCTTCCCAACTATTTTGCAATCTGCATGGCACAGTTGTCAACATCCTGGTCCTCAAAAGAAACTGGTATACCTTCCTATTTATGCTATTTTCATTCCACCGCCAGTTTTGATCGTTTATATTGGGCAGTTCCCTACATCTTCCCGCTGCCACCTGCCTCCTCCATTTTTGGGGTAATGCTGTAATCAATTGGTTGTATTCTAGGATTGATCAGACCTTCCCGTACAATTCTGATAACTACATGAAGGAAATAACTCTTCCATTCCAATTTACAATATCATTTAAGAAAAAAAATATCCTTTTCAAACATCTTTCCCATAAATACAAGTATCAACCAGAACATTTGAGTTCAGTCATAATATTTGTTGTAATATTTCTTCAATCTTTTCAGGGGGATGAAATTGAAATTGTATCCAGCTCTGCAATGCTTGTTTGAAAAAGAGAGATACTTTGAAAAAAGTATAATTTTCAATTAAATCAAAAATGAGACAGGGCAATCTGTACCAAGGCAAAAAGGTCATTTTTAAACAATGGATGAGCTTTTCTAGTAATCTACTTGAGAACCATTTAGGGTTTAAGTAAAACATTTGAATAAGTGAAGCTTTTAGAGAGAGGTTTACTGTTTTTATATTTAAAAATCTCAACCCACCCAATTCATATTCATTATTTTAACTCAGCAAAAAAAGAAAATGTATTTTTCAGGACTCAGTCTTCCAAAGATAATTAGTGGAAATCCAAATAACTTCACAGATCTTCATTGTAAAAGGGTTTAAACACTGTTTCCCATGCTTGTTCATTGAACCATAAACAATTAATGAACAATTAATGCACCTGTGCACCTGTGGAGCGGTCGTCAAGACACTAACAGGTAGGAATGAGCGTTACACCGAGGCCGTCCGTCATGGTCTGGGGCGGTGTGACACAGCATCATCGGACTGAACGTGTTGTCATTGCAGGCAATCTCAATGCTGTGCGTTACAGGGAAAAGAGAATTACGGGCATTTGAAAAATGCAAGCATTTATAAATAAAATCCATTCTTTATCAAATGCCTTTTCAACATCCACTATGAATACCAGGCATGGCTTCTTGGATGTTTCATGATGTTCTATTATTTCTTGTAGTTGTCGTATATTATCTCTAATGTATCATCCATGTAAAAAAAATATATGTTTATATTTTTATAATATATTCCTTTTCCTTTAGCCATGTAAAGACTGATCTGTTTTATAATCTGCTAAATCGTTACAATTAGAACTGGCTATACTTATTTCACCTATTACCATAACTAGATACTATTCTCAGTCTAAATTGACCATAATTAGTGCTTGTAAAGTTACTGCCATCAGAGGTATTATGAAGGTCAAAACTAGAGCTTCCAAAGGTCTGATGGTTCTATAATAGGTTCTAGCAATATTTGTTTTATTCCCTTGCCTGTTTGTCTGTGAGCCAATGCCACAGATGTTATTTGTGTAGTAAATCTGAGTAGGTTGATGTGTATGATATTGGATGTGATTTAGTGAGAGTATGTACAATGTCTGTATAAGAGTAAGACTATAATGTGTGCTGTCCAAATAAATAATAACTCCACCAATTTGCGTGGTTGTATCCTTAATATTCATGATGATAATTGTAATCCATATCGTATCACCGTCATAGTTGCATCATAATTACCTTTAACATAATTGAAAAACACATCCCAGCATTTCCACAGCAATTGACGTTTCACATGATCATGAAAGACTTTGCATTACTCTAGAGACGGCTTCACTACAGTACAACTGTTTTCCGTACAATATGTTATTCCCCAATGCCCCTATTCTGATTTCTTCCCCTTGCTTGATGTAAACATCTATACAAATACATTAAAAAAGACAGACAAACAAGAGACATATTAAATTATTAAACAGTTCTTGACAATAGAGGTGAGAGAGGAAGAAAAGAGAGAGAGAGTGAGAGCGAGATCAGGTGTGTGTGTGTGTGTATGTATAAGTCCGTATGTGTAAGTGAACATGTAATTGAGTACTTGTGTGTTCATATCCACGTCATAATGTTAAGATATTTTTACAGTTCCCATACTTTTTTTTAGTACAGCCATGGTGTTAGGGAGCTGTCTCGGGAATAGCTGTCTATCTATAAAGAGTTTGTCCACAATGAGAAAGGCACACTTACCCTTCTCCCTCTGTTGCCTCTACCGGATGCAGTCTCTTACGACGTTCGTTTATCTCCCTTGGAAATTGGTCTTTGAGACCGAATTTGGTCCCTTTAAGCTTCCTTCCCTTGCTTTTGATCAGCTCCTTTTGTTGGTAGTGTTCAAATTTCGCGATTATTGGTCGGGGACTTTTGGTCTTGTCGCTCCGAGCTCCAAGTCTGTGAACTCGGTGGAAAGCCATCTTGTTTACAGCCTCTATAGGAAGTTTCAAGGCGGATTGCATGAATTCTCTGATCGTGCCCTCCGGATTATTGGATGCGTCCTCAGGAATCCCAGAAAAAACTATATTTTCACGTATGCTACAACTTTGTATGTCTAGTAGCGACTCCATCACCCTGTTTTCCCTGAGTAGACAACCCATGTTGGAATTGTAGATTTTAACCTTGGCTGTGAGTGCCTTGTTCCCTCCTTGGAGTGTGAGAATTTCACTCAGGCTAAATTCCAAACTCCCCCTCAGCCCTGCTACCTCCTCACACAACTTTTCAAGTGTTGCATGGATTCCAGCCAGAGCACTAGCCTCTACTTCAACGGTAAGTAAATCGTCTGTCTGTTGATGAATGTTTTCCTTTTTTTTGTCAGGTTAAAGTTAGTTATTTTGTGAGGTTGTCGGATCTTTCCATGATGGAGTATATTTTTCCTCCATAGCGAAAAGCTGTTGGTCCTCATCGATTTCCCCCAGGATCTCCTTAGTACCCAGCAGGAACTGGGAGACTAGTCAGGATCGAGGGAAACACGAACGGCGCAAAGTACAGAGAGATCCTTAGGGAACACCTGCTCCAGAGCATTCAGGACCTCAGTCTGAGGCGAAGGTTCACCTTCCAACAGGACAACGAACCTAAGCACACAGCCAAGACAATGCAGAGGTGGCTTTGGGACAAGTCTCTGAAAGTCCATGAGTGACCCAGCTAGAGTCCAGACTTGAACCTGATCGTCCACCTCTGGAGACTTGACAATAGCTGTGCAGCGATGCTCCCCATCCAACCTGACAGAGCTTGATAGGATCTGCAGAGAAGAATGGGAGAAACTCCCCAAATACAGGTGTGCCAAGCTTGTAGCGTCATACCCAGGAAGACTCAAGGCTATAATCGCTGCCAAAGATGCTTCAACAAAGTACGGAGTAAAGGGTCTGAATGCCTATGTAAATGTAATATTTCAGTTTTAATTTTTTTATACTTTTTCAAAAAATATATATAGTTTTTCCCTTTGTCATTATGGGGTATTGTGTGCCCGATTTTCGAACATAACAAAATGTGAAAAAAAGTCAAGGTGTCTGAATACTTTCCAAATGCACTGTATGTTAATAAATAACTAATGTTAACATTACTAATGTTTTCTTGGAATGTTTTCAATGGTTTGAGAACATGACTTTAAATAAAAACATGAGGATATCTGTAGAAAACATTATGCTGAAATAATGACATTTCCACAGAATAATTTGGTTTCATTAACTTTCTCTGAACGTTCTGAAAACATGACTTTAAAATAATTTGAAATAGAACCATGAGGAAACCTACAAAAATTGTTATGTTGAATTACTGAAATTCTCACAGAAGAATGTTGTTTCTTTACGTTCTTGGAACCAATTAAGAACATTACTTTTACAATCTAAACATTATCCTGAAGTGATGAATTTCCCACCTAAGAAAGATATTATGGTTCTCTAAATGGTATGTGCTAACTGGGTATCCTGCACCATTCTCTGAATGTTGTGGGAAAGTTGAATGCAAAATAACCATAGGACAACTACGTTCTCACCAAGCTCTAAGAAACATATGGCTCTCAGAACATTTGTGCCAGCAGGGAATGTTATAATACTGAATTATCATAAAACTTGTTTTTCAAATGTTTCAAATGAATTTGACCCCCTATGAAACATTGAGTTGTGTGGCACACTTTCAACAACACAGCAAGAACCCACTCACACGGAGATGGATGAAAACATTTTGTCCTATGATTCTTCCACACAACTGCATAGACCTCAACTCACAGCCATGCCATTGTGTGATGGCCTATTGCCATGCTCCTGCCTGCCTCTTTTCTTGCTGCCTGTCTGTCTAGTGTGGCAGGGGTTAGAGGTCAGAGATGACATGACAGATGTGATGTCAAGTCTCCCCATCCTGGCGTCTCGGCAACGAGAAACGTGGCTGTTTCTAAGGGGAAGTGACCCGTGTCTGAAGGGTTCCTCTGTCGTCCAATCAGAAGGCTGCTCAAGCCTAGCGACGGCTACCTGTGTCAGATAGGTCTCTCTCTGAGGGGAGGCGTGACACAACAAGCCATTTTGACATTCTGTATGTGTGTCTGAGTATTACCGAGTGCTGAAGCTAATCTAATTAGGCATAGTAGTTTACATTACAACGACAATGAGGTTTAGGTGGCGAAAGAGAGAGTCATAGAGAAAGAACACCAAAGATAAGGAGTGAGAGAGATAACTAGAGAAAGAACACAAATGAGTGCAAGAGAGAGAGAGAGAAAACTAGAGGGGGATTGATTATAGAGGTGGAATGCCAATCTGTCCCTGTCTGTCTCTCTGTGCCCGTCACTCAGACTGAATATTATGCCCAATGGGAGGCAGAGCTGGCATTCCCAAAATTATCATCCTCTGACCCAACAACCACACAACTTTCACTACTGTTTCTTCTAACTCAGGGGTGGCCAATCGTTTTTTAAAAAGGCACTCTTACATGTACTGTGTCACATGTATTTAAAAGTATAGGATACTCCAAAGACTTTGGTGAAAGCAGTTTGATATTGGTATAACACACACACACACACACACACACACACACACACACAACTGTCCTTCGCAAAATCCACAGGAAATAAATGATCATACTTTACCAAGTAGTAAGCGCATTCTTCATAAAAACATGAGCACCATTATCACAAGTCTGATCCCATAGGACAAATCACAGTAAGGATGCTAGTAACTTCAGAAGTCATGGTAAGCAAAGCTAAAAGCTTGACCTACAGTATTGGGTGTGGTTAGCCTCTGTCTCTGTATTTTATACAAAAAGCCAAATACAAATCTGTTTATTACAGTGCCTCACAGTGTGCAGTGACATAAAGCTATGTTATGTGTTATGTGAGAAATAAGGGCGGCAGCGTAGCCTAGTGGTTAGAGCGTTGGACTAGTAACCGGAAGGTTGCGAGTTCAAACCCCCGAGCTGACAAGGTACAAATCTGTCGTTCTGCCCCTGAACAGGCAGTTAACCCACTGTTCCCAGGCCGTCATTGAAAATAAGAATGTGTTCTTAACTGACTTGCCTGGTTAAATAAAGGTAAAAAAAATAAAAAAGTGCCTCAACATTCTCAAACTGTGCTCCAGTCCAGTGGTTCTCAAACTGAAAAAAAAGATTGTATTTCTATGTTTTTCTATGTTTTTTCTTAAATCCGGAACTCAGTCTGGCTTGCAATTTACTGTTGAAAGCTGTGATAGGTGTGCATCATCAGTTGTCCACTTGTCATGTCAGTCATTACATACCTTAGAGAGCTATTCATGACTTGTAAGAAATGTCCAGATCAACTGGTCCGTGTCAGTTAATGTTTTTAGCCCATAGATTTTTGTCATGTTTGAGTCACTCAAATATCACAGGAATGCCAGTGTCAGTCTGTGTCGTTTAAGATGACGGAGGGCAATATTTTTTTTTAATGAGCATGGCCTTTTTTCTATTACAGCATATTGGATGGCTGTCATTCATATTCACCCAGTTCAATGTAACAGTGATAGGTTTAGGCTACTACATGATACTCCAATTTTTCTTATACCCATCCTGAGGTTGCTACAACCTAGCCCATGAAAAAAAGTTTACAAAAAGTTTACAAGTAGGTCGAAAAATGTGAGGTGACAGTGACACATTCAATACCGGCTTGCACACTCTTGCCTGCATCTAGCTGATCTAGGGTATAATCATTAGTCCAACAGTTACAAGAGTTTCTACTGGACAAATTTGGGTAACTACATCCTCTCACCTTTTTCCTTCTTGTGAAATTCAATGCAAAATGCATAAGCTATGTGACAAGGCAAAAAAAACTTTCCAAGACAAACCATATCATAACCACTACACACAGCCTACTTCATTGTCACCACATTAGCTAAAGTGACATCATAGTCAACATAGCTGATAGAACTACTGTTGACTAACCCCATTCCGAACAAATTTGCGTAACCACGGCATTCAAACGAGGCTGCAATGAAAACTAATGGGACTGTGTTGGCATCAAAATCTGCGGTGTGAACTACGTTTCTATTCAAGCGTCGATTGACATGGTAATGGCCCGATAGTATTGGAGAAAAGTTGAAAAAAACTGACCTCTGGCGCTGTACATTAAATTGTGACATGTCATGATGTAACGTACAGCACGCATAAAGAAACTCATTGTGTCGTACAGCCTCACTCCACCAGGTGTAGCGCTTCTCTCGCAGTTTTAAAATAAGAAAGAGACAGGGACAGGGTGAGGGGGGGGATACCTAGTCAATTGTACAACAGAATGCATTCATTTTTTGTGTCATCACTGCAAGCCATCATGACTCTCAAAAGCCAAGACAGCCGCTGTTCACTTCTGAAGGTAACTAAAAACCAGATTCAAATTTGACACAAACCTTCAAATAGGTATGTAATGTCAGTGTTTCATTTACGTTTTATTGACATTTTTGGACAGATTGGGTGAAAAAAAGCTGTTTCCCCACACAGCTCATCTCCTTCTTTCCCGCAGTAGGTTTCGCTTCCCTAAACGTCATTTTTTTTAAAGACACGACGGAGCTCATTGCCTTCTTCAAACATGCAGAGACCATAAAGGTCTCGTCATTGATTTTGCAGGAAAGGGGAGAAATTGTGCTTTTCAATGTTTTTCAATATTACAGTTGACCTGGAAGTATTACATTTCTTGGGTGCTAAAATAAGGTAAATTGTACATTACAGCGCGATGTACAGAAATGTGTTAGCTTACAGTAACGTGTCAGTAAACCTGCTACAATCATGCAGTACAGTGTACATTCAGCAAGCAGTTACATTGGTGGGCCCCGGTGGCAATACATTCGTAAAACCAAAAGCTTACCTTGGCTTGAAAGAGTTCCAGTGTTGTGTTTGTTAGTCATAGGCAGTTAGCTAATGTAGCATCCCTCCGTTTGAGCCAGGTGTTTGAGTAGGCTAAACAAGATAGCTGCATATGCTAGTTAACTGAGAGTGGGAAAAAAAGATGACATATCTCTATCTTGATTCTCCTTCATTTTTGAAGAAATTACTTTTTTCAAAATTGTTCAACTATTGTCTTTCTCTCTCTTTGAGTCAACTACTCAACACATTTAATGCACTGCAGTGCTAGCTAGCTGTAGCTTATGCTTTCAGTACTAGATCCATTCTCTGATCCTTTGATTGGGTGGACAACATGTCAATTAATGTGGCAAGATCTCTGCTAGGTTGGAGAACGTCCTCTAGAAGTTGTCATAATTACTGTGTAAGTCTATGTAAGGGGGTGAGAACCATGACCCTCCTAGATTTTGTATTGAAGTCAATGTACTTAGAGGAAGACGGAAGCTAGCTGTCTTCTGGCTACACCACAGTGCTACCCTAAGGAGTGCTGTTGAGGCTACTGTAGAACATTGCAAAACAGTGTTTTAATTATTTGGTGAAGTGAATATATTTAGTATAGTTTTATCTAAAAAAGGATAACTTTTTAAACATTTTATGAAATTCACTGAGGAGGAAGGTCCTCCCCTTCCTCCTCTGAGGAGCCTCCACTGATGAATACACATTAGACATGGCAAAATGTATAGAATTGCAAGAAAATATGCTTTAAACTGGCAACATATTCTCTCCACTAACAAGAGCAGTGTGAACGGTGCTTGTGCTCTTAGAAATAGACGTAGAGCGCGGGATGTTCCAAAATAATGTAAGGGGGGCCCTGAGTGAAAAGGTTTGGGAACCCCTGCTCTAGGGGGTCTCAGATCTCCAGAAGATTGGCAGGGAATAACCCCAGCTTCCATACAGTGTTGACTTTCAGATACCCATTCACCTCCTCTCCTTTCTTCACAAAAATCTGGGAAAACAGACAGAGGAGTGCTGATCTAGGATCCAGTCCATAAAATCTTATTCATTGGGATCTAAAAGGCATATCTGATCCTATATCAGCACTCCTATGCTGAGACCTTGTGAATAAGGGACCTGGACTAGAGGAAGAGGAACTACAGAAATCCACATCTATAATTGATTTCATATATAATTCAGTAGTATAGACTCAGCATGTGTCTTTAACCTCATGCATACGCCAAATCAATTCCCTGAATATATTTAGAAGGAGTAGCAGCCTTGGACAGGCTACAGTGATTCAAAACTGCCTGGTCAGTGTTTTGGGTCTGGTAATGGGGGTCTGGATTGGTCTTTAACTAAGACTCAGATAACACAATCCATGGCGACTCCAACCAACAGACATATATACTGTAGACCTGTGCCAAAGTGTGCCGACCTTAAAAATAATTCATACATAATTCAGCATTCATTGATCCAAATGCGAGCCAGGCAGACCAAGATCGAAGACTACAGTAGAACTTGCAATGTTACAAATTAATTACAAATTAATGGCAACATATCCATAATTGTAGAATACTATGTGCGTTATGTGCTGGAAGTGCAACTCTAGCTTGTGTCTTATGACAGAAAGACACTGCAAGACAGATTTACTGTTAACTCTTTAATACCAATGTAGCCAGAAGAATGATGCAGATTAGCTCAATATGTGTGTGTGTAATGCCCGAGAAGCCGGTGTTTTGTGGATATATTGGCACGGCTGCTGTTTGGTCTCGGGGAAGCAAACCGTGCTAATATATCCAACAAACACGGGCTTTGAGGGCATTATCACTTTTATACAACAAGGTTACCAACATAATCAAATAATTGTCGACATATTTTCATTAAAAAAACGTTATATTGATTAATTTATTCGTACCATTTCATCCTTCCACAACATATAGTCCCGACAGACATCTAGGGTTGCTAGAGACACGACCCAGTCGTTCGTTCTTTTTATTCTGTATCTATAGACGTGACCCAGTAGTTCGTTCTAAATGTTCCATTGCCATATTGACTGGCAACGGTCTTACCCCTTGCTTGCTAGCTAGCCAACTACGGCTAACTTGTAGTCACATCAAACAGTGCAGACAGAATAACAACAGTAGCTGCATTTGTTAAATCGGTTTTCTAATGACATTTACATTGGATACATCCATGACTATTGGAGGCACGATTTCGCTTGGCATAGAAAATGTGCTCTCTCGTTAGGACACTGTTGTTCAGAGGAGCTAGCAAACAACACAGCTAACACAATAACTTCAAACTGAAACTGGAAAGACTGTAAATGAGCTGCACTTCATTTCGTTTCACCTTTCTTCAATTGACATTTCTTTGTATATATCCATAAAACTTATGCTAGCTGATTCATAATTTCAATTGGCTGAGAAACGCTGCCTGCCTCTCTCTCTCTCTCGTCCCGACCCCTACACGTTCATTAAATTAATGTGGGACAGATGAAGATTGAGTTTGAATAGTGAAACAATGTTGCAAATGTCAGAGACAGACAGTAAAGTTTATACAAATCTCCATTGTTGAAAACTAAGTCTAAAAGAAATGTGAGATAATGTCTAGATGCTTTTTACAGTTGAGATGTCTGGGCTGATACAACAGTGGATTGCGCAGTCAGATGGCATATGTTTAAATAGGCATTTAAACGTCATATAGTGGGGAGAACAAGTATTTGATACACTGCTGATTTTGCAGGTTTTCCTACTTACAAAGCATGTAGAGGTCTGTAATTTTTATCATAGGTACACTTCAACTGTGAGAGACGGAATCTAAAACAAAAATCCAGAAAATCATATTGTCTGATTTTTAAGTAATTAATTTGCATTGTATTACATGACATAAGTGTTTGATACATCAGAAAAGCATAACTTAATATTTGGTACAGAAACCTTTGTTTGCAATTACAGAGATCATACGTTTCCTGTAGTTCTTGACCAGGTTTGCACACACTGCAGCAGGGATTTTGGCCCACTCCTCCATACAGACCTCCAGATCCCTTCAGGTTTCAGGGCTGTTGCTGGGCAATACGGACTTTCAGCTCCCTCCAAAGATTTTCTATTGGTTTCAGGTCTGGAGACTGGCTAGGCCACTCCAGGACCTTGAGATGCTTCTTACGGAGCCACTCCTTAGTTGCCCTGGCTGTGTGTTTCGGGTCGTTGTTATGCTGGAAGACCCAGCCACGACCCATCTTCAATGCTCTTACTGAGGGAAGGAGGTTGTTGGCCAAGATCTCGCTATACATGGCCCCATCCATCCTCCCCTCAATACGGTGCAGTCGTCCTGTCCCCTTTGCAGAAAAGCATCCCCAAAGAATGATGTTACCACCTCCATGCTTCATGGTTGGGATTGTGTTCTTGGGGTTGTACTCCTCCTTCTTCTTCCTCCAAACACGGGGAGTGGAGTTTTGACCAAAAAATATAATTTTTGTCTCATCAGAACACATGACCTTCTCCCATTCCTCCTCTGGATCATCCAGATGGTCATTGGCAAACTTCAGACGGGCCTGGACATGCGCTGGCTTGAGCAGGGGGACCTTGCGTGCGCTGCAGGATTTTAATCCATGACAGCATAGTGTGTTACTAATGGTTTTCTTTGAGACTGTGGTCCCAGCTCTCTTCAGGTCATTGACCAGGTCCTGACGTGTAGTTCTGGGCTGATCCCTCATGATCATTGATGCCCCACGAGGTGAGATCTTGCATTGAGCCCCAAACCGAGGGTGATTGACCGTCATCTTGAAATTCTTCCATTTTCTAATAATTGCGCCAACAGTTGTTGCCTTCTCACCAAGCTGCTTGCCTATTGTCCTGTAGCCCATCCCAGCCTTGTGCAGGTCTACAATTTGATCCCGGATGTCCTTACACAGCTCTCTGGTCTTGGCCATTGTGGAGAGGTTGGCGTCTGTTTGATTGAGTGTGTGGATAGGTGTCTTTTATACAGGTAGCGAGTTCAAACAGGTGCAGTTAATACAGGTAATGAGTGGAGAACAGGAGAGCTTCTTAAAGAAAAAAACGAACTGGTCTGTGAGAGCCGGAATTCTTACTGGTTGGTAGGTGATCAAATACTTATGTCATGCAATAAAATGCAAATTAATTACTTCACAATTCGATTCGATTTTTGTTTTAGATTCCGTCTCTCACAGTTGAAGTGTACCTATGATAACAATTACAGACCTCTACATGCTTTGTAAGTAGGAAAACCTGCAAAATCAGCAGTGTATCAAATACTTGTTCTCCTTACTGTATATTTAGCCAGTGGTAACTTTTAACCAAATCAGCATTTAGGATTAGGCCCACCCGTAAAAACACGCATAAATATGATGTACAAAGTATATTTTTTGTTGTTGATTGAATATCCAAAACATACAATATACTTGCAGTGAAGCCGCTCAATAACTACACACCAGTCTTCCAACAGACTCCCATTTAGAGCGGCACACAGAAGCATCCAGGGTCAATGCCCTGCTTAAGGGCACTGTAGTATCTGGGATCTACATCTGTTTATATTAGTTACTGTGCTGTTACTAAGCAGTAATGCATTACGGCAGTGTTACGTTACTACACCTAATAGGAAATGCACATGCACACTGGAATGCCGCGAACTGTAGAGCTCGAGGGGTTTTGACTAAACGAAAACTAACTGTACTCCCGTCTCCTGCCTGGTCATTTCTCCACAACACAAATATTACAGTGGCGACGAGGATGGGATTAAACTACATAAACGGACATTGCATGAAGGGAAGAATGTTGCGTGAGTAATGAAACTCAAAATAATTATGTAATTCGTCAGTTATATTTTTTTTCTTTCGCCAGTAGAGAAGGCTAAGCACTGCTAGCACTGCTAGTACAGTATTCAGGAGCTGCCAAGTAGCAAGACTATTGGAGTCCAGAATAGCGACACTGCCCTCTGGTGGTTAAATAAAATAAATTGTCATTGAACCCATTGGAATTAGTCGATCTAAGTGGAGAAATATTGTCAACAAAAAAAAGGAAGAAGGAACGTAACACGGTGTGTACATTATTACAAATGAGTGCAGTGAATGAAGTAATTGCAGAAACTTCTGAAGTGAAGAAGTAGATGAATATTCAGAAAATTAAAGAATATAAGGAAACTGAACAATTACCTGTGAAAATGGCAACCATTGGTCGAGTACCAGAGTTTGAGGCTACAAAAGAGGATTTTAATTCCTATTTGGAGCGTTTTGAGCATTGGCTGGCTGCAAATGAAATCAAAGATGGAAAGAAAGCAGACGTATTTCTCAGAGTTGAACTATGCAGAACTGACTGAAACTCTTTCAAGGTATTTCAAGCCTTAAGCCAATTCTCATTGCAGAACGTTTCAGATTTTACCAACGTCACCAGAGTCAAGGGGAAACCGTGGCTGACTACATCCTTGCTTTGAAAAGGCTGGCAAGTACATGTGAGTTTGCACGATTTCTTGATGATGCTCTCCGAGACAAGTTTGTATGTGGTCTCACAGGTGAAGCATATCACAGAAGGCTCCTGTCAGAGAAGGACCTGACCTATAAGAAAGCCTGTGATATAGCACTTGGACTCGAGCTTGCCCACAGGGATACTATTGAGCTATCGGGACATGCAGAATGTCAGAAAGGTGTTCACAAGGTCAGTGATGCACGTGGTGGAAAAAGCTCACAGAGGTCACACTTTTTTCAGTCCCGTCCTCAAGGTTACACAAGAACAAAGCAGCCCACATCTCAAAGGTCTAAGCCAAGTTGCTACAGATGTGGGGGAGATAATCATCAGCACAGTGAATGTCGATTCCATAATGAAAAGTGCCACAATTGTGGAAAGGTTGGACATTTACAGAGAGTGTGTAAAGCCTCAAAACGCACAGCAAGAGCGCACAAAGTGTCAGACGCAGCACAAGAAGAGGAAGGTACAACTGAAACAGTAGTGGAACTGTTCACAGTGTACACAGCTCAACAACTAAAAGATGGAATCTATCTCAACATGGAGTTAGCGGGAAAACAGGTTAAAATGCAGCTGGACACCGGAGCGTCTGTATCTCTGGTTCCAGAGAGACTCTACAAAGAAAAACTGAGAGTGTCCTCTTCAGCCCACGTCCATCCGCCTTTCTTCATACACTGGTGACACTATTCCTGTGTTAGGGCAGATCCAGGTACCAGTCCGGTATGAGGGAAAGGAGTTGACGCTACCGCTTGTCATTGTTAAAGGAGAAAAATCAGCCTTGCTAGGCAGAAACTGGCTACAAAAGATCAAGTTGAACTGGGGAGAAATCTTCAGTCTGAGAAATGACAAACCAGTGAGTCAGGCTACACTCACTAACATGCTGGAGACGCACAAAGAACTTTTCAAAGATGGCTACGGTGAAATACAAGACTTCACAGCAAAAGTCAGAGTGCAAGAAGGAACCAAGCCTATCTTTCACAAACCACGTCCGGTTCCCTATGCTCTTAAGGAAGCAGTAGAGAAGGAACTGGAACGCCTACAGAAGAATAACATAATCACGAAAGTAGCGAGGAGCGACTGGGCCGCTCCGATTGTTGTAGTCCCAAAGAAAGTCAAGACCGTCAGAATGTGCGGTGACTACAAGGTCACAGTAAATCGCTGCATACTACCAGAGGAATATCCACTACCAAACGCTGAAGATCTGTTTGCCCCTCTAGCTGGTGGGAAGGTTTTCAGTAAACTGGACATGGCATTCGCTTATCAGCAACTGAAGCTGAATCCGGAGTCAGAACAGTATCTGACCATCAATACACACAAGGGGCTATTCAGATTCAATCGCTTGGCCTATGGAATCTCGACAGCTCCAGCGATATTCCAACAAACAATGGATCAGATCTTGGACGGTATAGACCATGTTGTGTGCTTCATGGACGACATCCTCGTGTCAGCACCAACCATTGGAGAGCACCTTGTAGTGCTGGACAAAGTGATGTCAAGACTGGAGAAATACGGAGTGAGAATGAAACTCAGCAAGTGTGAGTTCCTCCAGGACTCAGTGGAGTATCTCGGTTACAAGATTGATGCACAAGGCCTGCACCCAACCAACAGCAAGGTGGAAGCAATCGTAAACGCTCCAGCACCCACAAATATCTCAGAGCTGAGGTCATTTTTGGGGCTCCTGAACTATTACGGAAAGTTTGTGGCAAACTTGTCCACATTGTTGCATCCGCTTCACCAACTGCTGCAGGCCGATACAAAGTGGAATTGGTCCCCACAATGCGAAGAAGCATTCAAGACTTGCAAACAGCGTCTGCTAAAGAGCAAGTGGCTTGCCCACTATAACACAGAGATGAAGCTGAGACTCTCGTGTGATGCATCTCCATACGGAGTAGGAGCCGTCATCTCACATGTTCTACCGTCAGGTGAAGAACACCCTATTGCATTTGCATCACAGACTCTGTCACCAAGTGAGAAAAATTATGCTCAAATTGAGAAGGAAGCCCTGAGCATAATATTCGGAGTGAAGAAGTTTCACAAATACCTCTACGGAAGGAAGTTCCAACTGCTGACAGATCACAAGCCTCTGTTGGCCATCCTTGGACCAAAATCAGCTATACCAACCCTTGCTGCACTTCGAATGCAACGTTAGGGTCTGATATTGTTAGCCTACGACTACGAGATTGAGTACAGACGATCCAGTGATCACGTAAATGCCGATGCACTATCAAGACTACCATGCAATAGTGACTCCGACAGTGAAGATGATAGAGCAGTCTTCCAGATCTCTCTCATTGATGAACTGCCCATATCTGCTTCTGACATAGCAGAGGAAACAAGGAAAGACCCAGTGCTTTCCAAAGTCTTGGACTTAACATTAGGCGGTTGGCCAACCTTCGTAAATGACGATAACCTTCGTCCATTCATCGACAAGAAAGACCAGTTGTCCACTGATCAAGGGTGTGTTCTGTGGGGATCAAGGGTGGTGGTACCTCACAAATTCCAGGAGACTGCTATCTGACCTGCATGAGGGACATCCAGGGATCACTCGAATGAAAGCACTCGCTCGCAGTTATCTGTGGTGGCCTGGATCAGGACATTCAACAGCATGTAGGCCACTGCTCACCTTGTGAAGCTGTTCGCAACAAGCCTGCTGCTGCACCTCTTCATCCATGGTCCTGGGCTGCTACACCTTGGGAACGCATCCATGTGGATTACACCGAAATTGACAAGAAACATTTCCTTGTTGTCGTCGATGTCCATTCCAAGTGGATGGAAGTGTTCCCTACTCAACTGACCACAGCTGAGAAGACCATCAATCTTCTCAGACACCTGTTTGCATCCTTTGGACTAGTCAAGGAGCTCGTATCGGACAATTCCCCCCCCCCGTTCACGTCAAACGATTTTGAAATGTTTCTCAAGAACAACGGAGTAAGGCACATCCTGTCACCACCTTACCATCCGGCATCAAACGGAGCATCGGAGAGAGCCGTGCAAACCTTTAAGAAGGCCTGGACTAGACTCGAGGTTCAGTCTGTGCCCATCCACCAAAGGCTTCCCCGGTTCCTGTTTACTTACCGTAACACCCCACACACAGTAACGGAATGTACACCAGCTGAACTGTTTCTGAAACGCCAACCACGTACCCGCCTGACATTGTTGAAACCAGACTTGTCAAGCACTGTGGCAAAGCACCAGCTACAGCAGAAGAAAGCTCATGACAGACAATCAAAGACTGTCAGAGAATTCAAAGAGGGTGATGGTACGTGATTTCAGACACCCTAAGTGCCTGTGGAACTCAGGTGGGATCTTGCAACGCAGAGGATCTTTGACTTACCAAGTCCAAATTGGTCATCGCCAGGTCAACGTTCATGTGGATCATCTGCTACGGTCCAACGCCCCAGCAGAGACATGAGAGAACAAGAACAATAACGACCCCCAGGACTATTCTCCTGACTGTGGACGTACGGGAGAGACAGAGCCTGACCTTCCACCCGAACCTGGCCCACCACAGGAAGCCCAGGAGGAGCGGAGATATCCTATTCGACAGCGAAGGGCACCTCAAAAGCTTGACCTGTGAGTTGAGCTGGTTAAGGAGGTAACGGACAGTAAAACAAACACTTTAATATGTCCTAGATAAAAGGAAAGAAAAAGGACATTACCTGGGTTAGTTATTAGGACACAAACTCCATCTTCGGGGCAGAATAATCCCCTGGATTTGTGCTGGGCTCTGAAAAGTCTGCTTCAACCCAGTAGTTGAAAAATGTGAAAGAATGCAAAATGAAAGAATGCATTGTTCAGATATTGCATTAGTAGTTACTTAACATATTTACCTTGTTCTCTGGGAGTTAAACACTATGGGGGAGGAGTGTAGTATCTGGGATCTACATCTGTTTATATTAGTTACTGTGCTGTTACTAAGCAGTAATGCATTACGGCAGTGTTACGTTACTACACCTAATAGGAAATGCACATGCGCACTGGAATGCCGCGAACTGTCGAGCTCGAGGGGTTTTGACTAAACGAAAACTAACTGTACTCCCGTCTCCTGCCTGGTCATTTCTCCACAACATAAATATTACAGGCACATTGACAGATCTCCCACCAGGCCCAAAAAAAGTGAACCCGAACCCTCCAAGATCCCCCACAGTTCCCCAATAGCTGTCCCTCAACCATCAGAGACCCCTCCCGCAGTCCACACCACCAAGAAGAAAAATAAAATAAAAATACAATTCATTTCATCCCCCCCCCCCCCCACTACACCAACAACCAAGAAAATTAACTGAAGATAAAAAAAGAAAAAGACAGAAGAAAACAGCAGACAACAATGCAACCCGCTACCCCTCCCTGCCAATAAAACAAAAGCACAAAAGGACAACTAAAATCATAACAACAATGCCAGCGGTATATGTTTCTGTGCGTGTCTGGCACCATTACATGTATGCGTGTATTTGAATGAGAGCGTGTGTATATGCATGTGAACAAACACCTGCATGGTATCAGCCTCTGGCAAACCGGAATTAGCTGTAAAAACTGCCCCTCCGTGTCATTCAAACGTACTTTTATTATGTTTTATTGTACAATGGGAATATGCATAAATATAGCAGCAAGAATATACATAATAACATGGAATATGTACACCCAAATAACAGTAGCCATTATAGGAATATGCATACATATGTGACTGGAATATATACGGTCAAAATTTTAGAACACCTACTCATTCCAGGGTTCTCTGTGATTATACTATTTTCTACATTGTAGAATAGTGAAGACATCACAACTATGAAATAACAGATATGGAATCTTGTAGTAAACAAAAAAGTGTTAAACAAATCAAAATATATGTTATATTTGAGATTGTTCAAATAGCCACCCTTTGCCTTGATGACAGCTTTGCACACTCTTGGCATTCTTTCAACCAGCTTCACCTGGAATGCTTTTCCAGTAGTCTTGAAGGAGTTTCCACATATGCTGAGCACTTGTTGGCTGCTTTTCCTTCATTCTGCGGTCCAACTCATCCAAAATCATCTCAATTTGGTTGAGGTCAGGGGATTGAGGAGGCCAGGTCATCTGATGCAGCACTCCATCACTCTCCTTCTTGGTCAAATAGACCTTACACAGCCTGGAAGTTTGTTGGGTCATTGTCCTGTTGAAAAACAAATGACAGTCCCACTAAGCCCAAACCAAATGGGATGGCGTATCGCTGCAGAATGCTGTGGTAGCAATGCTGGTTAAGGGTGTCTTGAATTCAAAATAAATGTCAGACAGTGTCACCAGCAAAGCACCTCTATACTATCACACCTCCTCCTCCATGCTTTACAGTGGAAAATAAACATGCATGTGGAGAACATCCGTTCACTCACACAGCGTTTCAAAATTCTCCAATTTGGACTCCAGACCAAATGACAAACTTCCACCGGTCTAATGTCCATTGCTCGTGTTTCTTGGCCAAAGCAAGTCTCTTCTTATTGGTGTCCTTTAGTAGTGGTTTCTTGGCAGCAATTCGACCATGAATGCCTGATTCACACAGTCTCCTCTGAACAGTTGATGTTGAGATGCGTCTGTTAATTGAACTCTGAAGCATTTATTTGGTCTGCAAATTCTGAGGCTGGTAACTCTAATGAACTTATCCTCTGCAGCAGAGGTAACTCTGGGTCTTCCTTTCCTGTGGCGGTCCTTGTGAGAGCCAATTTCATCATAGGGCTTGATGGTTTTTATGACTGCACTCGAAGAAACATGACATGTTTCGTATTGACTAACCGTCATGTCCTAAAGTAATGATGGATTGTCGTTTCTCTTTGCTTATTTGAGCTGTTATTGCCATAATATGGGCTTGGTCTTTTACCAAATAGGGCTCTCTTCTATATACCCCCCTACCTTGTCACAACACAACTGATTGGCTCAAACGCATTAAGAAGGAAAGGAATCCCACAAATTAACTTTTAAGAAGGCATACCTGTTAATTGAAATGCATTCCAGGTGACTACCTCATGAAGCTGGTTGAGAGAATGCCAAGAGCTTGCAAAGCTGTCATCAAGGCAAAGGGTAACTATTTGAAGAATCTCAAGTATAAAATATATATTGATTTGTTTCACACTTTTTTGGTTACTATGTGTTATTTTATAGTTTTGATGTCTTCACCATTATTCTACAATGTAGAATATAGTCAAAATAAAGACTTTTGACCGGTAGTGTACATATGCTTAATCCTGTACAAACATTATGCATATATTATATTATATTAAATAATTAAGTGTTGCGTCGACCCAGGGAGCAGCATGGAGGCCCGAGGATGGAGAGCTGTATAGACCCAGAGAATTTGTTCATAACGGGCTTGCCTAGTTAAAATGGTTAAAAATATATATAAAAGGGACAGTGAGCAGCGTGGCTCTGGACAGGCACCACCATGAGCAGGCGAGGAACCCGGGACCATGAAGCTTGACAGGGACTGATACGGGACTGCACACGGAGAAGAGAACTGGACCCCAGACTTAGGTAAGGAACTGTAGGGAGAGAAGAAAAATAAAGCTAGATATCAGTGGTAGGAGGTAAAGCCCCAGACTGGAAACATGATGCATTACAAGTCAAACGCTCCAATGGAGGAGGTTGATGCATCACAGGCTGAGTAGATGGCTGCAGCATGGGCTGTATTCCTATACAGCAGGTTCTAGGACCAGCTGGGGCTTGAGCTGTGGAGCTGGCTGAGGCTCAGACTGGGCAGGCGAAGTCAGCTTTGGCCCCAGTAGAGCAGACGGACCTGGCTGCGGCTTGTACGGTGAAGCTGGTATGAGTTTGGGCTGCAACTTTGGTTGAGCTCATTGTAGAGCTGTTTGTAGCTTTGGCTGGTAGGATGGCTGTGGCTCTGGTAGGACAGGCAAAGTCAACTGTGGCCTATGTAGGTTATGCAGAGCAGGCTGAGCTGACTGTGGCCTTAGCAGAGCAGGCAAAGTCATCTGGACAGGTACAGAATGGGTCCCCAGTGTCGGTGATAACTGAGGCACGATGGAGGGGACCAAACTTGGTCAGGAGGAGTGACAGGTGACTCCTGGATGGCAACTCGCAAGGCTCATAAAACAGCAGGTTAACAGCGTCCGATTGAGGCTCCATGGCGGAGGTCGTGACGAGTTCCATGGTGGCAACTGGCTGAGTGATGAGCTCCAGGGCGGCGTATGCAGAAACTCTTCCATGACGGGTTGCATGGATGTGCGAGTCAGGAGAAGAATGGTTCTAAGCTGGTGTCACTCCGTGGCTGGCTGGGAGGCTGTGGAGCGGGCTGGGGACCAGGATGAGGCACATGGTGTAGAGCAGACTGAGGCTTGTGTGTCCATGGACTCCTTGTGGGCTGGATTCCAAGGCAGAGGCTCGGCTCAGGAGGATGTAGGCTTCTGGAGAACCATGAGGGAGGCCACTGAATTTGCTAAGAGGGTGTGCAGGAAGAAGCAGCACGCTGCACGGTTGTCTGGCGTCCTAGTGGGAAGCCATGCTCAGAGAGCAGTAGAGTGCTTTCAGGCTCAGGATACGAGTAGTAGTGCTGAGGGCTGGTTACCTCTGGGTATGGGAGGCGGCGTCCTTCGTCGGAGGGCTGCCGAGTGCACATGGCATCTTCCATGTCTTTGCACAGGAGGGTTACGCTCCGACAAAGGCGGCTCACGCATTGCTCCACCTGGCGGCGTATCTCGATGTAGTAGCTCTCGTAGGCCTCGTAGCGTGGGGGCACAGAGCATGGTAGACCTTCCATGCTTGGTAAGGATCTTCGGGGATGGAATATGGACTCTAGTGTTGTGGGGAGTAGTTTGACACGTAAGCCCAGCGGATGCCCCAGAATCCGCTGGATCCCGGCGGGATGGGGATGGTGTCGACTCCTCCCAGTGAATCTCAGGCATTACACTTGGTTGCCTACGAAGGAACCCATCACCTTGCACCGCTTCCCGAAATGCACTCTAATGATGTAGTTAGCTGACAGGAAGCCAGCCCTCTTCCCGATCTTACCCTGAAACACAGGTAGGGAGCGAGTTGAAGTGATACAACTTTCACTTCCCATCTTATGTGCTAAGTAAAAAGGGCTAGCAGTGTCCTGTGAGATTTGCCTACTGTTCCAGATCAACCCCTAGCCCCTAAAGCCTGTGCACTTCTTAAAAGGTATAAGCAATACCAAATTGTCCACGTATGATAAGGCATGCTGGATCTACACAGTAGCGGTGCATGGGTAAAGTCACTGAGGAAGCCAAGCCAAGTCAGTAAAAAAAACATATTGCAACCTATGGTGTGATAATTGGGTTGTTTGCTCTATAACCCATTATTTTATACACCACCGTGATATATGATAAGGCCGTGACAACAAAATACAACTGTCACAGTGGAGGAATGAATTAAACTACACACATACAATACCAGTCGAAAGTTAACACATCTACTCATTCCAGGGTTTTTCTTAATTGTTCATATTTTCTACACTGTAGAATAATAGTGGAGACATCAAAACTATGAAATAACACATATGGAATCATATAGTAACCAAAAAGTGTTTAAAAAAAAAAATCAAAGTAGCCACCCTTTGCCTTGATGACAGCTTTGCGGCCGTAACAAATCATTCAAATGCCACGGTGGCAACATGTTATACTCTATTGGTCTGGACTGCATCAGATACATGGGCTACACATACTGAGGCAGATGGGGCACTGTTTCCCTCACTTGGATCCTTACTCCGGGGAGATTCAGCCCCTTTATCCAAACACAGAAAGAGATTTTTAAATGTAATTTATTTATTTATTCAATTATTTGGGGAAGCCTGGCTTCCATTGACATCCATGTATACACACCACTGGATCTACTACCTTTTTTTTTCCTGAAACCTATCCAATCCTTTTAGATTTACATTAAATGTAGTACGGGTTAGGGATCGATTTGTCATTCAGACCCTCATTGGGGTCATCTATCACTGTGATCCGGTCCCCCTGCACTACAACAAACACACAGATCAAGATCAAGATTGACATGAAGATCAAGATGGGGAGACATCAGGACAGCGAGAGAGTGAATCAGTGCATGGAGTTAGGTGAACATGAAGTATGAATTACTATAGGCTACAGTATAATTATTAGGCAGTGATGACTCCGGGTCCTCTTTCTCCACAGCCTTGATGCAATACAGTGCCAGGTATTAGTGAGGCAGAGAATAAACCAAGCTTCCCCTCTGGCTGAGGCTTCTTATTCTGACAACACACAGCAGGCAGTCACTCACTATCATTATCACTCTCTCTTACCTTGTCATCTGCGGCAACTGTCTCCTTTCTTGTTTCCCTCCCAGTTTGCTTTGTGAAACGTCACACAACACACACAATGTCAGCCACACCATTCTTTAACAATCCCATGTATAGTCATACAAGCACTGCTCCCTATCCGAACAAACAAACACTTGTAAAAGTTTAGCACTGGCACCTGTTTATCCTCTGTTAGCATGCTGTGTGAGGTATCTAAGAGTGTAGTCTGAGTCATCACCATCCTCCTACTCCTACTATCTATCAATTTATCCTGCTAATGGTCACCACTAATCCTTTTTATTACCATAAGTATTTATATATTACTGCTACCAGTCACTTTTCAACCCTGTTTGTGTACATGCATATTCGCATATCACACTTATACTGACACTCTTGAACACACACACAATTACACTTACATAGACTGCTGTCGTACTGTTTACTATTATTGGCGCAGCGGTCTAAGGCACTACATCGGTGCTAGAGGCGTCACTACAACCCTGGTTCGATCCGGGGCTGTATCACATCTGGCTCGGGATCTGGAGTCCCATTGGGCGGTGCACAATTGGCCCAGCATTGTCCGGGTTAGGGTAGGGTTTGGCCGGGGTAGGCTGTCATTGTAAAATAAGAATATGTTCTTAACTGACTTGCCTAGTTCAATAAAATAAAAATGATACTAAATACTATTTATCCTGCTTACCAGTCACTTTCTCTTAATCCCTGCCTACATGTACAGTTGAAGTCAGAAGTTTACATACACTTTAGCCAAATACATTTAAAAACTCAGTTTTTCACAATTCCTGACATTTAATCCTAGTAAAAATTCCCTGTTTTAGGTCAGTTTGGATCACCACTTTATTTTAAGAATGTGAAATGTCAGTCTAATAGTAGAGAGAATGATTTATTTCAGCTTTTATTTCTTTCATCACATTCCCAGTGGGTCAGAAGTTTACATACACTCAATTAGTGTTTGGTAGCATTGCCTTTTAATGGTTTCTTACGGCTCGGATCCCGCTAGCGGGATCAAAACCGACAGCATCTGGTGAAGCTGGGGCGCGCCATATTCAAATGACGAAATTGTAATATTAAACATTCATGAACATACAAGTGTCTTACATCATTTAAAAGTTTAACTTGTTAATCCAATCGCGTTGTCAGAATTGAAAAAGGCTTCACGGTGAAAGCATACCATGCGATTATCTGAGGACAGCGCCCCACATCAAAATACTTTTTCAACCAGCACCGGCTTCACAAAAATCACAAATAGCGATAAAATAGATCACTTACCTTTGAAGATCTTCCTCTGTTTGCAATCCCAAGAGTCCCAGCTACACAATGAATGTTCGTTTTGTTCGATCAAGTCCTTCTTTATATCCAAAAAGTCTGTTTAGTTGGTGCCATTGATTTCAGTAATCCACTCCTTCAACATGCATACAAAGGAATCCAAAAACCTACCGGTAAACTTTGTCCAAACAAGTCAAAAAAAAATTCTAATCAATCCTCAGGTACCCTAATATGTAAATAAGCAATCATATTTCAGGCGGAAAGAACAGTGTTCAATAGAAAAGGAAAATAATGAAGAGCGCACCCTCGTTCACGCGCGCCAAAAGTCAACCTGCCCTGATGAGAACACCTTGGATAAACTACAACTACTTGTTAGTTTTTCAAGAAACAAGCCTGAAACAGTGTCTAAAGACAGTTGACATCTACTGGAAGCCATAGGAACTGCAATCTGGGTGCTATTCCCATAGGCATGAATTGAAAAGGCCTGTGACCTAAAATTAAAAATTAAAAAAACATTTTCCCGGATGGATTTTCCTCGGGTTTTCGCATGCCATATCAGTTCTGTTATACTCACAGACATTATTTTAACAGTTTTAGAAACTTCAGAGTGTTTTCTATCCAAAGTATATACATATCCTAGCTTATGGGCCTGAGTAACAGGTAATTTACTTTGGGCACGTCAGTCATCTGGAAATTCAGGGTTTTGCCCCTAGCCCTAACAGGTTTTTAACTTGGGTCAAACATTTTGGGTAGCCTTCCACAAGCTTCCCAGAATAAGTTGGGTGAATTTTGGCCCATTCCTCCTGACAGAGCTGAAGTAACTGAGTCAGGTTTGTAGGCCTCCTTGCTCGCACATGCTTTTTCAGTTCTGCCCACAATTTTTCTTCAGGGTTGATATCAGGGCTTTGTGATGGCCACTCCAATTCCTTGACTTTGTTGTCCTTAAGCCATTTTGCCACAACTTTGGAAGTATGCTTAAGGTTATTGTCCATTTGAAAGACCCATTTGTGACCAAGCTTTAACTTTCTGACGGATGTCTTGAGATGTAGCTTCAATCTATCCACATCATTTTCTTGACTTATGATTCCATCTATTTTTCCTGCAGCAAAGCACCCCCACAACATGATGCTGCCACCCCCGTGCTTCACGGTTGGGATGCTGTTCTTCGCACCAAATGCTTCAACCGATCGCTACCCACACCTGCACGCCTGTCCAGCATCACTACTCTGGACGGTTCCCACTTAGAATATGTGGACAACTAAAAATACCTAGGTGTCTGGTTAGACTGTAAACTCTCCTTCCAGACTCACATTAAGCATGTCCAATCCAAAATTAAATCTAGAAATCGGCTTCCTATTTCGCAACAAAGCATCCTTCACTCATGCTGCCAAATATACCCTCGTAAAACTGACTATCCTGCCGATCCTTGACTTCGACGATGTCATTTACAAAATAGCCTCCAACACTCCACTCAGCAAATTAGATTCAGTCTATCACAGTGCCATCCGTTTTGTCACCAAAGCCCCATATACTACCCACCACTGTGACCTGTATTCTCTCGTTGGCTGGCCCTCACTTCATATCCGTCGCCAAACCCACTGGCTCCAGGTCAGTGGTAAGTCAGTGGTAAGTCTTTGCTAGGTAAAGCCCCGCCTTAGCTCACTGGTCACCATAGCAGCACCCATCCAAGCACGCGCTCCAGCAGGTATGTTTCACTGGTCACCCCCAAAGCCAATTCCTCCTTTGGCCACCTTTCCTTCCAGTTCTCTGTTGCCAATGACTAGAACTAATTGCAAAAATCACTGAAGCTGGAGACTCATATCTCCCTCACTAACTTTAAGCACTAGCTGTCAGAGTAGCTCACAGATCACTGCACCTATACATAGACATCTGTAAATAGCCCATCCAACTACCTCATCCCCATACTGTTATTTATTTTATTTATTTTTTGCTCATTTGCACCCCAGTATCTCTACTTGCATTCATCTCCTGCACATCTATCACTCCAGTGTTTAATTGCTAAATTGTAATTATTGCACCACTGTGGCCTATTTATTGCCTTACCTTATCTTACCTCATTTGAACACACTGTATATAGACTCTTTCTGCTGTGTTATTGACTGTATGTTTGTTTATTCCATGTGTAACTCTGTGTTGATGTTTGTGGCGCACTGCTTTGCGTTATCTTAGTTGTAAATGAGAACTTGTTCTCAACTAGCCTACCTGGTTAAATAAAGGGTTAAATAAAAATAAATTTAAAAAAGATCATTAAGGACCAACCACTCCAGCCACAGCCTGATCACTCTCACGCTATCATCCATAAGGCGAGGTCAGTACAAGTGAATCAAATCTGGGACCGAGAGAATGAAAAAAAGCTTCTCTCTCAACGCCATGGAATCACTTGCCACTTTAATAATGTTTACGTACTGCTTTACTCATCTCATATGTATATACTGTATTACATTGTACTGTATTTAGTCAATGCCTCTGACATTCCTCGTCCTAATATTTATAAATGACATTTTACTTTTCGCTTTGTATATTCTTGTGAATTGTTAGATACTACTGCACTGTTGGAGCTAGGAACACAAGCATTTCGCTACACCCGCAATAACATCTGCTAAAATATTTGATTTCATTTGGGGAATTAGTGGGGGGGGGCTCCTAAAATAACCTTCAATAGAGATACAGAGAAATGCAATTTTTTATTAATGGAGAGTGACATTGTTCCTAAATAAACTTGACAAACACACACTGAAAGCCCAACGCCCCCCACACAACCAGGATTAAAACTGTTGCCAGGAGCTCAATTGAGTAGCTCAATTCTCACTAACTGTTTAATACCTGCCTATTTTTCACACATTATTTGGTGTGTTAGCTAGTTGGGGAATGTGGGGACCACTGTGTCAGACTGACTGAGAACACTCAAAACCGCATCTCAAATGGCACCCTATTCCCTATATAGTGCACTACTTCTGTCAGTCTGACACACAGTGGTCCTCACAGCTCCAACAGTGCAGGTCCCACTGTGTTTCCCGCCTCCTCTGACTAAGTTCTGAGGGGCTGGAGGGTTGTCATGGATATCCACAGAGTGAGTCCTTATCGTCCAATTTGGAAGGTCGGACTGAACAATACATGTCAAGGACAAAATATTTGCAACAAATATATTATGTGGACAACAAATAAGTGAAAAATATGAGACAAATAGTCCCAATCAAAATCTCTCTGGATTTAAAAACAAATCTGTTGAAGAGGATATTAAAGTGTCAAACGTAGCCACTGTGTCACTATGCTCTTTGGTCAAGTCCTGGCGTCTGTGGAACAGCAGAGGGAGCTGTAAGATGCTGTCGAGACAAACAAGCCACTGCTAAAGCTGCTACTGCTGCTCTTGTGACTACTGTGCCATACAACAAACAAATACATTCACTTGTAACTACTGTGTATTTACCATGTTCCCATGTCCTTTTATTAGGACATGTAGCTAGCTACCATGGCATTTGCTGTAGCCAAAGTAGTTCTATAAATCTATGATCATGGTACTTATTATAGACTATTTTACTGTCAATTTAGTACACAAGTGGACAACAGAACGTGGTACATCAAGGGTAATGACATACATCATGTACAAAATGAATTGTATATATTCTTATTACAAGTGATTTATTACTGCATAAAGGCATCCTAAATACTCAACTTCCTTTTGACAATGGGGTGGGATCACCTTGCTTCTGAAAGTTCCTCAGCAGCTGAAGAGGTCCGCATCCAGCCAGAACAGTCCACTCAACTCAAGCTCTGTCCAATAAAAACATGGGTGGCATCATAGGTCCTTCGTTTGGGTCTTTACATAGTCAACTTCTCAAATGCCACCCTATTTCCTACATAGTGCACTACTTTTGACCAGGACCCAGTAGTGCAATAAGTTTGACCAGGACCCAGTAGTGCACTATGTAGGGGAACAGGGTGCCATTTGAGACACAGAGTCAACTGTCCAAATGGGGTTCAACAGGTGGGAGATTGAGTGAGTAATGGTGTAGCCCAACCCTGTTTATTGTGGAATTTGTGTGGGCATGTAAGAGGGCATGTGTGCGTGTGTCAGACAGCAGAGTAGCAGAAAATACAGGAGAAACCTTTGCTTTACAAAAAGTATATATTACATGACTCACAATCTTAGAATGTGAATTTCCAATCAATGACATTGGTGACCATCTGGTAATTTAGAAGTCAAGTGTTGAGTGTTTGCATTTAAGGCCTAATACCTCACCCAGGGCCTTGCTTCAGGTTGACATGGTAAACATTGTTAATAAATCAAATTAACTCCAGTATGCATGTCCCGGAACTCAAACAGCGTTGTTGTACCTTCAACAGTGAACTGGACAAGGAGATTGATTGACACATCTCTAAACTGTACAAAGTCATTACATCTGTCCAGTGATGCTGACGTCAACAGGTGACTCACTTCAGGATTCTAGAGGGGATAGAACATAGAGCTAGGGCGCATTGGGAAGTATCAGACCCAATGATTTCACACTTTTTTTTACGTTACAGCCTTATTCTAAAATGGATTAAATTGTTTTCCTCAAACTACACAAAATAACCCATAATGACAAAGCAAAAACAGGGTTAGGGTTAGTTTTTAGAAATGTTTGCAAATGTTTGAAATATCACATTTACATAAGCATTCAGACCCTTTACTCAGTACTTTGTTGAAGCACCTTTAGCAGCGATTATAGAGTCTTGAGTCTTCTTGGGTATGACGCTACAAGCTTGGCACAACTATATTTGGGAAATTTCTTCCATTCTTCTCTGCAGATCCTTTCAAGCTCGGTCAGGTTGGATGGGGAGTGTCTCTGCACAGCCATTTTCAAATCTCACCAGAGATGTTTGATTGGGTTCAAGTCCGGCCTCTGGCTAGGCCACTCAAGGACATTGAAACCTGTCCCGAAGCCACACCTGCATTGTCTTGGTTGTGTGCTTAGGGTCATTATCCTGTTGGAAGGTGAACCTTCGCCCCAGTGAGGTCCTGAGCACTATAGAGCAGGTCTTCACCAAGGATCTCTCTGTACTTTGCTCCATTCATCTTTTTCTCGATCCAGTCTAGTCTCCCAGTCCCTGCAACTGAAAAACATCCCCACAGTATGGTGCTGCTACATGCTTCACTGTTGAGATGGTGCCAGCTTTCCATTTTTCCATTGTAGAACAAGGCTTAAACGTAACAAAATGTGGAAAAAGGGGTCTGAATACTTTCCGAATGCACTGTATACACTCAGTGGCCAGTTGAGTAGGTACACTGCCACATTCACGAAAATGGACACTGAGCGATGTGGCAGTGACTTGCTATATAAAGCAGGCAGACAGGCATGAAGTTACTGTTCAATATAACGTTAGAATGGGCAAAATGAGTAACCTACGCAACTTTGAGCATGGTATGATCTTTGGTGCCAGATCCAGTATCTCAGAAACGGCTGGCCTCCTGGGTATTTCACACACAACAGTGTCTAGGGTTTACAAGGAATGGTGCGACATACAAAAAAACATCCAGTCAGCATCAGTCCTGTGGGCTAAAACAGCACGTTGGTGAGAGAGGTTGGAGGAGAATGGCAAGATTTGTACAAGCTAACAGGCGGATTAAATAACAGGCGGACAGTGCAGATTAAATAACAGCGCAGATTAAATAACAGCGCAGATTAAATAACAGCGCAGTTCAACAGCAGCGTGCAGAACGGCATCGTAGAACGCACAACTCGTCGATCGTTTTCGCAGATGGGCTATTGTAGCCGGCAACCACACAGGGTTCCACTCCTATCAGCTAAAAACAAGTGTCTCCAGTGGGCACGTGATCACCAACACTGGACAATTGAGTGGAAAATATTGACTGGTCCTGACGAATCCAAGTTCTTGTTGCATCATGCTGATGGTGTAACGGATGTGAAATAACTAGCTAGTTAGCAGTGGTGCGCGCTAATAGCATTTCAATCGGTGACGTCACTTGCTCTGAGACCTTGAAGTAGTGGTTCCCCTTGCTCTGCAAGGGCCGCGGCTTTTGTGGAGCGATGGGTAACAATGCTTCGAGGGTCACTGTTGACGTGTGCAGAGGGTCCCTGGTTCGCGCCCAGGTCGGGGCGAGGGGGCGGTCTAAAGTTATACTGTTACATTGGTGCCGTGACCCGGATCACTGGTTGCTGCAGAAAAGGAGGTCAAAAGGGGGCGAGTGTAACGGATGTGAAATGGTTAGCGGTGGTGCGCGCTAATAGCATTTCAAATCGGTGAAGTCACTAGCTCTGAGACCTTGAAGTAGTGGTTCCCCTTGCTCTGCAAGGGCCGCAGCTTTTGTGGAGCGATGGGTAACGATGCTTCGAGGGTGACTGTTGACGTGTGCAGAGGGTCCCTGGTTCGCGCCCAGGTCGGGGCGAGGGGACGGTCTAAAGTTATACTGTTACAATGGCAGTCAAGATTTGGCGTAAGCTGCCTGGTGTCAACAGTACAAGCTGGTGTCCTGGTGTGGGGTATGTATCCTGGCACACGTTAGGGTCTTGATGCGTGTAGGGCTTGTAGGGAAGCATTTCACTGTAAGATCTACACCAGTTGTATACGGCACATGTGACAAATAACATTTAATTTGTAACCAATTGAGCGGCTTTTTAACGCTATGCCCCGAAGAATTCAGGCTGTTCAGGAGGCAAAGAGGGGTCTGATCTGGTACTAGATGGGTGTACCTAATTAACTGGCCACTGAGTATATAATACACAGTGTTCTATTTAATTCCATGGGACAGAAGAAAGGAATTTAAAAAGGAGCAACTTGCTTCATGATACCCCCAGAACTTCTTAAATTCCTTGGATAGAAGAAAGTCTGTGTTCCATAAACTGCAAAACACACCTCAATCTCATGATTCATATTGCTTAAATAAATCTAACAGCAAAGATTCCACCCAGATCTGTTAAAACAATGACAACAAACACTTTTTTTTTGCTTTTATATTTTTAAAAACAAACCAAAAAAATAACATTAAATAAAATTTACAGCAGACATTATGCAATCATTGTGCACTTTTAACTATTTAATCTGATACGTTCTGCACAGCTGTCAACAAAAAACACAACCACAATGAAGATGAGAGAGGGGGTTAGAGGGTCAACAGGAGAATGAGGTAAGTTGTGGGGTATATTGGGTTAAGAGGGGTAGGGGAGAAAGGTAGTTTGGGTGGGGATCGTAAGGTAGGGGTATATGGGGTAATTAGGGATAGAGGGGCGGTGGAAAGGGGTAATTATGGGAGTGGGGTGGGGGAGAATGGGTAAGAAGTAACAGGGTAGGGGGAGCACAGGGTACATTTGGACAATGGGGTAGGTTGTGAGAGTAAGGGTAGAGGAGGGTATGGTAGTGGGGGTAGGATAGAACAGGGTAAGAGGGGTAAGGGTAGGAAGGGGTAAGTTGGAGTTGTGAGGTAGGAGAAAAGGGGGCAGAAGGAACAGGTTGAGAGGGTATCATAAAGGGGATCCTAAACTTACCCACTGAAAAAAAAAAATCACTGAATATATAGATTTATTCCTTACATCACTTATATAAATATATCGAACCGCAAAAGAACAATACTCTTCTGAGAAAAATAGCGCAATACAGAAACCCACAACAACAGTATAAGGCAAACAGAAAGCCAGAGGAGAGAGAGGAGTGAGTGGGGGTAAGCAGAGGAAGAGAGCATGAAAAGAGTATGAGACAAGTGGCGAGAGGGTAAGAGAGAGTAATAGAAAAAAATAGAAAGAGTGACTGTGCATAAATATGTGCGCCTAAGAGCGGGGCGATGGGAGGGAGAGCGAGGAAGAGGAAAGAGAAAGTATAGACAGAAAAAGGAGGAAGGCTGGAGGAGAGCAGGGGAAGGATGGACTGAGGTTGAACTGTCCAGTGTGTTCAGGTGTGTGCTACGTGATCCTGTTGCCTGTCTGTACATGAGTGTGTGTGTGTGTGTGATGGCACCCATTTATGGCAACAGTGATCCACATGCTCACGTGTCTTATGTGCTCTTCAGGTATCAATAATATAAAATAAAACAATCAAAAACAAAAACAATTATTTTATAATTTGCAAACACCATCCTCTCCATTTGTGTTCTGTGTTCACCTCATCCTTTTAATGTGTGACGTCTTATCCATCTTTTCTCGTTTGTCCAAAAACTGTCCAGTTCCCTCAGTCCAACTCCTTTCCACTCCTCATTTCCAAAAGTATTTTTCTTCATCCCCCTCTCTTTTCACTGGGAGCTGGCCCTCTCCAGTACTCTCAGGTCATAGTTCTTTTTGGCGGCCCTCAGTTTGAAGAGGCTGACCCCACTGTTGTTGAGTTTAAAAGAAGCACTCTGTGCAGCCATGGTGGAGGGGAACACAGCCACCACCGTGTAGAGGTGAGCTGGGTCACTGCCGGGGCCATCACCCTTCCCCCCTCCAGCCCCAGGACAATGCCCAGGGCCGTGATGCACTCCCGGGCCACCATAACCTCCACGGCCCCCTGCCACCGGGTCCTTGAGCCACTGGATTTTGGCACCACACATGGAAAGCTGGTTGAAGAGCTTCTCAGCCTCTGGACGACTAATGCCCTCCGGGAGATCGGTCACCTCCAGCACCCGACTCACCACTGGAGACAGGGAGGAGAAAGATCAGACACTAATACAACTACTGTTTTCATCCAGGCTATTTATTGTAAATAATAATTTGTTCTTAATTGACCTGCCTGGTAAAATTAAATAAATTAGTTAATACAAAAACCAAGAATTTGTGTTCTGGATGTGCGTGTGTGTGTGTGTGTGTGTGTGTGTGTGTGTGTGCGCAGGACGTAAGTCAAGTGTATTGAATCGTAGGCACAAACCTTGAGTCGAGGTCATCTGGATCTTGAAAGTACAAAATATACTGCAGATATACCACATCGACCGTAATGAAGACGTCTGTGTCTGTTGTCTTACCTACGTCAGTGGTGCCCAGGTCTGTAGATTGAGACTTCAGTGTCTGCCTCTTCCCTCTTGCACCATGCTTCATTCCTACTTGGCTCTGCAACACACCAACAGCTAAAGTGTCAACAAGGTTACAGGCTAGTAGATATGCAGGAATGTAGTGGAGAGATGGATGGATGGAGTGGTAGCGGCAGTGCGCTTCAAGGGGGGTGAGAAGGGAGGGATGGAGAGAAGTAGTACCTGATGCGAGCTGTAGTTGGTCTGGCTGTGCATGAGAGGGGGACATAGGCTATACTGGAGAGGCTGGCCCAAAAGAGAGTAGCGCCCATCACCTGCACACACACGGGACACAGCACAAACATACACATGCTAAAATACGAATTGACTAATGTCGGTTCAATTATTTCAATTCCATTTAGTTTTTGTTCTTCCTCTGTGAGCGAGAGGTAAATCAGATCAAACCTAAAATGTGCAATGTAGTAGGGAGTTGCAGTTTCCAACAGGCCAATAATCCACATGGTTAATTACAACATTTTTTGGGGGCGATAAACTATGACCCATTGCGCGCCTACAGTACTTGTCCGGTCTGTGACAAGAATACACAAGAAAATACATGATGTAAGTGATGGATAGTTTGTGTTCAGCAGTCAGTCAAAAGTAAACCTGATTTACTCTGAACTACTAAAATAGTGATTTTGTCAGACTGCATAAGTAGCAGCTCTATAGATATTAAAATACCTGGAATGAAACAAAGTCATCTAATAAAACAAATGTAATATATGAAATATTGTATTCAAGTAAATAAATGATGGTTGTTAAGTGATAAGCAGTAATGGGCAGTCATAACCATCATGTGACTTTAATTCATTGTTTTATTCTGTGTTAACAGCATTCTACCCACATAATACATAGTGCATTTAACGTTTTAAAAAGGAAAATTGCACCGTAATCGACCTCAAAAAGCACTAATTGCTCAGCACTAGTGAGAGGGCATGTTATACATGAGATGGGTGTGTGTGTGTGTGTGTGTGTGTGTGTGTGTGTGTGTGTGTGTGTGTGTGTGTGTGTGTGTGTGTGTGTGTGTGTGTGTGTCTGGGTCAGTGCCAGCCATAAGGGTAAGGTGAGTAATGCAAAGTCAGGTTCTCGGGCCTATTAGTGGCTGGCCAAAGACGAGATGGAAAGGTCATGAACAGGTCAGAGTGGAAGTGGGTGAAAGATAAAGGACTAGGGTTTTATCTTAACCGAGGGGCCGTGTTATATTTTACAGCAAAGGCTGCAGCAGAAGCAAAGTCCTTCATCACCGGCTCTTTGGTCTGCGCGATTGGCTGGGGGAACAACGCATGTGCGCTGGTGGCGCAGTCGTGGGGAAACTTGAATGCTCTCATATCTCTTCTGTGGGGAAACTCATTTAAACTTGTTTAAATCTGTCTGAAGGCTTTCATACAGTTGAAGTTGGAAGTTTACATAAACAAGTTTTAATGACTCCAACGAAGTGTTTCAACAGTTTTAGAAAGTCGGTTAGGACATCTTTGTGCATGAAAAGTAATTTTTCCAACAATTGCTTACCTTATAATTCACTGTGTCACAATTCCAGTGGGTCAGAAGTTTACATACACTAAGTTGACTGTGCCTTTAAACTGCTTGGAAAATTCCAGAAAAGTATGTCATGGCTTTAGAAGCTTCTGATAAATAATGTCAATTAGCCTGAGTCAATTGGAGGTGTACCTGTGAATGTATTTCAAGGCCTTCCTTCAAACTCAGTGCCTCTTTGCGTGACATGGGAAAAAAATCAAAAGAAATCAGCCAAGACCTCAGGAAAAAAAAATCTGGTTCACCCTTCAGGGGAAATTTCCAAACGCCTGAAGGTACCACGTTCATCTGTACAAACAATAGTACGCAAGTATAAACACCATGGGCCATGCTGCCGCCATACCGCTCAGGAAGGAGACGCGTTCTGTCTCCTAGAGATGAAAGTACTTTGGTGCGAAAACTGCAAATCAATCCCAGAACAACAGGTACAAAAGTATCTATATCCACAGTAAAACGAGTCCTGTATCGACAACCTGAAAGGCCACTCAGCAAGGAAGAAGCTACTGCTCCAAAACCGCCATAACACCATCCGAACCGTGAAGCACAGGGGTGGCAGCATCATGTTGTGGGGGTGCAGGAGGGACAGGTGCGCTTCACAAAATAGATGGCGTCATGAGGAAGGAAAATTATGTGGACATATTGAAGCAGCATCTCAAAACATCAGTCAGGCAGGATGTTAAAGCTTGGTCGCAAACGGGTCTTCCAAATGGACAATGACCCCAAGCACACTTCCAAAGTTGTGGCAAAATGGCTTAAGGACAACAAAGTCAAGGTATTGGAGAGGCCATCACAAAGCCCTGACCTCAATCCTCTAGAAAATGTGTGGGCTGAACTGAAAAAGTGTGTAAGGAGGCCTACAAACCTGACTCAGTTACACCAGCTCTGTCAGGAGGAATGGGCCAAATTTCACCCAACTTATTGTGGTAAGCTTGTGGAAGGCTACTCAAAACATTTGACCCAAGTTAAACAATTTAAAGGCAATGCTACCAAATACTAATTGACCCACTGGGAATGTAATGAAAGAAATAAAAGCTGAAATAAATCACTATTATTATGCTGACATTTCACATTCTTAAAATAAAAGTGGTGATCCTAACTGACCTAAGACAGGGAATTTTTACTCTGACTAAAATGTCAGGAATTGTGAAAAACTGAGTTTAAATGTATTTGGTTAAGGTGTATGTAAACTTCCGACTTCAACTGCACAGTATCCTTCACTATCTATTATTTAACATCTATTGCATCTTAGCCGCTCTGTCACTGCTCATCCATATATTTTATACTTATATATTTTCATCCCATTCCTTTACTAGATTGTGTGTATTAGGGTTTGTTGTGGAATTGTTAGATATGACCTGTTAGATACTGCTGCACTGTTGGATCCCGAAGCATAAGCATTTCGCTACACTCACAATAACATCTGCTAACCATGTGTATGTGACCAATAAAATTGGTTTATATTCCAAATATTGAGTTGCTACCATACCCTGTACACAATCCATGTCCCAACTGTCTCAAGGCTTAAAAATCATTATTTAACCTATCTCCTCCCCTTCATCTATACCGATTGAAGTGGATTTAACAAGTGACATCAATAAGGGTTCATAGCTTTCACCTGGTCAGTCTCATGGAAAGCGTAGGTGTTCTTAATGTTGTGTACACTCAGTGTACAGTATATTCAGAAAGTATTCAGACCTCTTGATGTTTTCCACTTTGTTATGTTATAGCCTTATTCTAAAAATTATTAAATAGTTTCTCTCTCAATCTACACACAATACACACCTATAACGACAAAGCAAAAACCGTTTATTTTTCAATTTTTTCAAATGAATAAATCAAATTTAGAAAGTACTTTGTTGAAGCACCTTTTGCAGCGATTACAGCCTCAAGTCTTCTTGGGTATGACACTACAAGCTTGGCACACCTGTATTTGGGGAGTTTCTCCCATTCGTTTCTGCAGATCCTGTCAGGTTGGATGGGCAGAGTCGCTGCACAGCTATTTTCAGGTCTCTCCAGAGATGTTTGATCGTGCTCAAGTTCGGACTCTAGCTGCGCCACTCAAGGACATTGAGACTTGTCCCGAAGCCACTCCTGCGTGGTCTTGGCTATGTGCTTAGGGTCCTGTTGGAAGGTAAACCTTCGCAACAGTCAGAGGTCCTGAGCACAATGGAGCAGGTTTTCATCAAGGATCTCTCTGTGCTCCATTAATCTTTCCCTCGATTCTGACTAGTCTCCCAGTCCCTGAAAAAATATCCCCACAGCATGATGCTGCCACCATCATGCTTCACCGTAGAGATGGTGACAGGTTTCCTCCAGACACGAGTTCAATCTGGGTTTCATCAGACCAGATAATCTTGTTTCTCATGGTCTGAAAGTTCTTTAGGTGCCTTTTGGCAAACTCCAAGCGGGCTGTCATTTGCCTTTTACTGAGGAGTGGCTTCAGTCTGGCTACCATAAAGGCTTTATTGGTGGAGTGCTGCAGAGATGGTTGTCCTTCAGGAAGGTTCTCCCATCTGCACAGGGGAACTCTGGAGCTCAGTCAGAGTCACCATCAGGTTCTTGGTCACCTCCTTGACCAAGGCCCTTTTCCCTGATTGCTCAGTTTGGCCAGGCAGCCAGCTGTAGGAAGAGTCTTGTTAGTCCCAAACTTCTTCCATTTAAGAATTATCGAGGCCACTGTGTTCTTGGGGACCTTAAATTCTGCAGAACTGTTTTGGTACCCTTCTCCAGATTCGTGCCTCGACAAAATCCTGTCTCTGAGCTCTAAAGACAATTCCTTCGACCTCATGGCTTGGTTTTTGCTCTGACATGCACTGTCAACTGTGGGACGTTATATAGACAGGTGCGTGCCTTTCCAAATCACGTCCAATCAATTGAATTAACCACAGGTGGACTCCAAATTGTAGAAACATCAAGGATGATCAATGGGAACAGGATGCACCTGTCTCATAGCAAAGGTTCTGAATACTTATTAACTTAAATAAGTGATTTCAATGTATTTTTTAATAAATGTGCAACAATTTATAAAAACCTGTATTTGCTGTCATTTTGGGGTATTGTGTGTAGATTGATAAGGGGGGAAAAAATTGTCAATTTTAGAATAAGGCTATAACATAAAATATGGAAAAGGTCAAGGGGTCTGAAAACTTTCCGAATGCATTGTATATACATATGTGTGTGCACAAGCGTGACTGTGTGTGACTGCACACCTGTGTGTGTGTGTGCCCGTGTATTGTTACCTTGCGCAGGCCCTGGTCCGGGCCGGGGGAACTGTGACAGTAGGGGCAGGGGGCCGAGGCCAGGACAGACGCTGCTCACGCTGCCTGAGGGGGAGAGAGTGGGGGACTGGGTAGGGGAGGCCAGGGGACTGCTCATCTGAGTACTGGCCTGGAAAGGAAAGGGGGGGGGGGGGGGGGGGGTCAGAACTCTGCAAGGATCCTTTACATGAATGCTATACAGTATGTGTGTGCTGTATTGCATGTATGTGAATGAGTGAATGTGAGTGAGTGAGGTATGAGCATAGTGGTATAGTGTACCTGTTGTGTGTTGTCAGGTTTGTAGAGTTCTCCAGGCTTGCTGGGCCTCTGCTCTAGGCTGTAGTATTTGCAGGGGTTCCACTGTACCAGAGGAGGGTTCTGGGCAGGCTGCGGTCCGTTGGGGACGCTAAGCTGCATGACCATCACCCCGGGGCCTGGGGGTGGCACTCCTGTAGCACACAGACAAAGTTGAATGATGTTACACATTGCAGCAGTGTTCTTCAATCCAGGCAAGGCCACATTTAGTATAACACAATGTAGTCAAGTGTCCTGAAAAATATATAGTGGAGAACACACTTTCCGTAGAGTTAAGAATGTTAGCTCTCTTTGTGGCATTTCTATTTGCAATGGCCCATGTACAGTATGTTGCAACCTCCTAAATGCAACGCTGGTCTCGGCTTATATGTCTAGGCTTATATGTCAAGGCCAGTACGAACACAGCCGATTGACGTAATCAACAAAGTCCGAAAACATCTCTTTGTGAACCAGATGAACAGTCACCTGAATATTGCTGCTGCATCTGCTGAGGGTTGCAAGGGGATGGAGACTGGCTTATCTGGTACTGCTCTGAGTTGGGCTGCAGGTACCCCACTGATGGGCTGGGAGAGACACACACACAGCGACAGACACACACACACACACTGTGTAAGCACTTGGCAGCCCGCCACATGCACAGACGGTAGGCATATCACGCCGACAAGCTGCGGTCTGCTAGACTTCAATTACAATGCAAATATTTTGTTTAGCAAGCGTGTAGAAGGAATCTGAAAGCAGCAAGTGTGTGTGTGTGTGTGTGTGTGTGTGTGTGTGTGTGTGTGTGTGTGTGTGTGTGAGAGAGAGTGTCACAGAAAATACATATTCAAATGTTCAAGAGGTTGCTTATTGATTCCAGTCTTGTGAGTTTCTATCCTATTCAATAGTTTGTAATGACCTCCGTGTCAAACACTTAAGAGTGCATTCAAGCTGTTGACGTGTCAGCAGGAGAACGTGTTACAGATAGACGCACTGGCAGAACACGTCTTGTCACAGATAGTGTTAAACAACTTAATTCATACCTGGATGGATTCAGACCATTACTCTGCTTCTGGAATTCAGACAAATTCTATGCAATGCTTTTGTTTTCTTATTAAGCGTACTTTATTACAATTCTGTGAGTTCTACAAGTGAGCTGTAACTAATACTTATTAAGAACATGTTATCTAGTGTTCGATCTCAAAATGTCTGCTGTGGCATCACCCGGGTGTGTGTGACATGTTGGGAGTAGTGGATTTTTTCCCTATACAATATCAAGCACTTATATAATAAATCTTATTTTACCCATCTACCTTGTGCTGTTCTGTTGTGTGGGGGTGATGACGCTGTAGTATATGGGCATCCCTTGGCCTGGCATGGGTCCCTGTACCCCCTGGACAGTCTGGAGAGACTGGCTGACCGGCACCATGACTTGCTGCTGGTACTGCTGCTGTACCACCTGCTGAGACTCATTGGCCACCGGCACCTGATGGGAGATGTAGAAGGTGATATACTATAGATATCGCTTAGCCAGAACAGGGCGTAAACTAATGACACTGTGGAATACTTGACTTGGGAAAGGTTATTGGGGTTCATTTATGTTCTGGGGTTTGTCTTTGAACGAAACAACACATTCATAAATATCCCTAATCGAAGAGAGAAGTTGTCTGGCTCCTCTTTAGATCCACGTCTTAAAGAGACAAGAGTCACAAACCGGTTAAGACTTTTATCAAGAAACGGGTTGTAGTTATTTTACCATGTTGCATTGAAAATGTACAGCTGTTCATCGTCGACATGGCAGTAAAACGCTAGGAATACCATCAACAGAGGTGGCATACTCAATAAAAACAGAGCCTTCAGGAACTCTGAAACATTCATGTACACTTTGCGTGATTTAAGAATGCACATCATCATGCATGGAATTCAAGTCAATTCAATACACCTACATGTAAGACAGGCAATTTGCCTTTCTTAATTGCCCCTGAGGGAATAAATCAAGTTTCATTGAATTTACTTGAGGGCCTACTGTACCGGATATGAGGACATTTGTGGGTACTGGACCATCATCCCTGTCATCTGTCCTTGTATGCCCTGCCTCTGAGAAGTGATGAGGGCCTGGTTCTGGGGCTGCTGAGGTACTCCTATCATCCCCTGGTACTGGGGCTGCTGGCTGGGCATCATGGTCTGGAGACCTGATGGAAACAACATGCAGTGTGTTAATACAGGTGTGTGTGTGAGAGTGTATTCTGGGAATGCTGCACTCCTATTCCCCCTGTACCTACTGGTGATGACCATATCACGTCATGGTTATGTTAACACAGGCTGTCTAGAAAGGAAGGAATGTACACCTAAAGCCAAGGAAGACCCGGGTCTGGAGCTTAAAAAGTTGCCATGGACAGTATAGCAGGGGGTAGGCTTGTTGCAGCCTTAATGCTCAGGGTCCTACAAGTATAATCATGGTAACTTTCGGGAAATCATTGCATCAGTACTGTTCTCCCCAATTACACAATGTGGTAACTAAAATAGCCATTTAATCCTGGTGACCATTATTTAGCTGACCTTGATCATTGTGTAAAGAGATATCAAAAAGTCCTACAGTTGCACCATTTAGCGCATCCTGACTGGCTGCACCACCGCTTGGCATGGCAACTGCTTGGCATCCGACCGCAAGGCGCTAGAGGGTAGTGCGTAAGGCCCAGTACATCACTGGGGCCAAGCTCCCCGCAATCCAGGACCTCTATACCAGGCGGTGTCAGAGGAAGGCCCTAAAAATTGCCAAAGACTCCAGCCACCCAAGTCACAGACTGTTCTCTCTGCTACTACAAGGCAAGCTGTACCGTAGCGCCATGTTTGGAACCAAAGGGATCCTGAACAGCTTCTATCCCCCAAGTCATAAGACCGCTGAACAGTTAATCAAATGGGCTAGCTGGACAATTTGCATTGACCCTGTTACTTTTTTTGCACTGGCTCTATGCACACTCACTGGACTCTACCTACAAACTCATACACACTACACACACTTTCACCCTGCTGCTAATCTGTTTATTATCTATCCTGACTGCCTAGTCACGTTTACCCAAAGGTTTGGGCACACCTGCTCATTCAAGGGTTTCTTTTTTTCAACTATTTTCTACATTGTAGAATAATAGTGAAGACATCAAAACAATGAAACATATGGAATCATGTAGTAACCCCAAAAAAAAGTGGTAAATCAAAATAGATTTTATATTTGAGATTCTTCAAAGTATCCATCCTTTGCCTTGACGACAGCTTTGCATGCGGTTGGCATTCTCTCAACCAGCTTCACGAGGTAGTCATCTGGAAGGCATTTCAATTAATAGGTGTGCCTTGTTAAAAGATAATTTGTGGAATTTCTTTCCTTCTTAATGCGTTTGAGCCAATCAGTTGTGTTGTGACAAGGTAGGGGGTATACAGAAGATAGCCCTATTTGGCAAAAGACCAAGTCCATATTATGGCAAGAACAGCTCAAATAAGCTAAGAGAAACGACAGTCCATCTTTACTTTAAGACATGAAGGTCAGTCAATCCGGAACACTGCCAAGAACTTTGAAAGTTTCTTCAAATGCAGTCGCAAAAACCATCAAGCGCTATGATGAAACTGGATCTCATGAGGACCACCACAGGAATGGCGGTGGATAAGCTCATTCGAGTTACCAGCCTCAGAAATTGCAGCCCAAAGAAATGCTTCAAGCAACAGACATCTTCAACATCAACTGTTCAAGGAGACTGCGTGAATTAGGCCTTCGTGGTTGAATTGCTGCAAAGAAACCACTACTAAAAAGGTCACCAATAAGACGACTTGCTTGGGCCAAAAAACACGAGCAATGGACATTAGACTGGTGGAAATCTGTCCTTTGGTCTGATTTGAGATTTTTGATTCCAACCACCGTATCTTTGTGAGACGCAGTGTAGGAGAATGGATCATCTCTACATGCGTAGTTCCCACCGTGCAGCATGGAGGTGGTGGTGTTTGATGGTGTGGAGGTTCTTTGATGGTAACACTGTCAGTGATTTATTTTAAATTCAAGGCACAGTTAAGTTAACCAGCATGGCTACAACACCATCCTATCTGGTTTGCGCTTAGTGGAATTATCATTAGTCGGGACAATGACCCAATACACCTCCAGGCTGTGTAAGTGTTATGTGACCAAGAAGGAGAGTGATGGAGTACTGCATCAGATGACCTGGCCTCCACAATCAACCGACCTCAACCCAATTAAAACAGCGCCGGAGAAGGCGGCTGACGTTTTACGTGTCCCCAACTGATTTTTTTATTTATTTTTTAAAACGTATTTTGTACATAATGTTGCCGCTACAGTCTCTTATGACCGAAAATAACATCTGGACAGCGATTACTCACCACGGACTGCCAGAATCTTTATTTTTCCTTTAACGAGTCTGACGAGCCCGACGTGAATGATATACTGCTTTCTTAGGAACAAGCCCAGATCCCCGTGATTAACATGAAGAGGCGGCGGAGAAAAAGGGCTGTCTCCAGAGAATTTGTAGGCGATCAAATAAACCCCCACCTCCTTCCATTCTGCAAGCAAACATGCAACTTTTGGAGAATAAAATCGATGACCTACGCAGAAGATTAAACTACCAATGGGACATTAAAAACGAATATCTTATGCTTCACAGAGTCGTGGCTGAACGACGACACTATCAACATACAGCTGGCTGGTTATACGCTGTACCGGCAGGATAGAACAGTGGTGTCTGGTAAGACAAGGGGCGGCGGACTATGCATTTTTGTACATAACAGCTGGTGCACGATATCTAAGGAGGTATCAAGGTATTGCTCGCATGAGCTCATGATAAGCTGTAGACCACACTATCTACCTAGAGAGTTTCCATCTGTATTTTTTGTAGTCGTCTACATACCACCAGACTGAGGCTGGCACTAAGACAGCATCGAATAAGATGTATTCCGCCATAAGCAAACAATAAAACGCTCACCCAGAGGCAGCACGCCTAGTAGCCGGGGACTTTAATGTAGGGTGACTGAAATCAGTTTTACCAAATTTCTATCAGCATTTTAAATGTGCAACCAGGGGGAGACATTGGACCACCTTTAGTCCACACACAGAAATGCATACAAGGCTCTCCCTCGCCCTCCATTTGGCAAATCAAACCATAATTCTATTCCTCCTGATTCCTGCTTACAAGCAAAACATTTAAAAAGGACGCACCAGTGACTCGATCAATAAAAAAAAGTGGTCAGATGAAGCAGATGCTAAGCTACAGGACTGTTTTGCTAGCACAGACTAGAATATGTTCCAGTATTCCGTCGATGGCATTGAGGAGTACACAACATCAGTCACTGGCTTCATCAATAAGTGTGTCGATGACGTCATCCCCACAATAACCATACATACCCCAACCATAAGCCATGGATTACAGGCAACAGCCACACTAAGCTAAAGGCTAGAGCTTCCGCTTTCAAGGAGCAGGACTCTAACCAAGAAGCTTAGAAGAAATCCCACTATGCCCTCTTACGAACCATCAAACAGGCAAAGCATCAATCCAGGACGAAGATCGAATCGTACTACATCAGCTCTGACGCTCGTCAGATGTGGCAGGGTTTGCAAACCATTACAGACTACAAAGGGAAGCTGCCCAGTGACACGAGCCTAGCAGATGAGCTAAACTACTTCTATGCTCGCTTCGAGGCAAATAACACTGAAACATGCATGAGAGCACCAGCTGTTCCTAAGACTGATCACGGTCTCCGCAGCCAATGTGAGTAAGACCTTTAGACAGGTCAACATTCGCAAGGCCAGACGGATTACCAGGATGTGTACTACGAGCATCAGCTGACCAACTGGAAAGTGTCTTCACTGACATTTTCAACGTCTCCCTGTGAAGTCTGTAATACCAACATGTTTTAAGCAGACTACCATAGTGTCTGTGCCCAAGAACACTAAGCTAACCTGCCTAAATGACTACTGACCCGTAACACTCACGTCTGTAGTCATGAAGTGCTTTGAAAGGCTGGTCATGGCTCACATCAACACCATTATCCCAAAAAGAATAGACCCACTCCAATTTGCATACCACCCCAACAAATCCACAGAAGATGCACTCCACACTGCCCTTTCCCACCTGGACAAAAGGAACACCTATGTGAGAATGCTACTCATTGACTACAGTGTCGCGTTCAACACCATAGTGCCCTCAAAGCTCATCAATAATCTAAGGACCCTGGGACTAAACACCTCATTATGCAACTGGATCCTGGACTTCCTGACAGGGCCACCCCCAGGTGCTAAAGGTAGGTAACAACACATACGCCATGTGTGATCCTCAACACAGGGGCCCCTCAGGGGTGCGTGCTCAGTCCCCTCCTGTACTCCCTGTTCACTCATGACTGCACGGCCAGGCACGACTAACACCATCATTAAGTTTGCCAATGACACAATAGTGGTAGGCCTGATCACCGAGAACGATGAGACAGCCTATAGGGAGGAGGTCGGAGACCTGGCCATGTGGTGCCATCATGGCCATGTGGCTCTCATCGACGGGGCTGCAGCAGAGCAGGTTGAGAGCTTCAAGTTCCTTGGTGTCCACATCACCAACAAACTAACATGGTCCAAACACACCAAGACAGTCGTGAAGAGGGCACGACAAAACCTATTCCCCCCCAGGAGAATGAAAATATTTGGTATGGGTCCCCAGATCCTCCTCAATGAGAGCATCACTGCCTGGTATGGCAATTGCTCGGCCTCCAACCGCAAGGCACTACAGAGGGTAGTGTGAACAGGCCAGCACATCACTGGGGCCAAGCTTCCTGCTATCTAGGACCTCTATACCAGGAGGTGTCAGAGGAAGGCCCTAAAATTTGTCAAAGATTCCAGCCACCCTAGTCATAGACTGTTCTCTCTGCTATCACACGGCAAGTGGTACCGGAGCACCAAGTCTAGGTCCAAGAGGCTTCTCAACAGCTTCTACCCCTGCGCCATAAAACTCCTGAACATCTAATCAAATGGCTACCCAGACTAATTGAAACCCCCTTTTACACCGATGCTACTTTCAGTTGTTATCATATATGCATAGTCACTTTAATAACTCTACCTACGTGTACATATTACCTCAACTAACCGGTACCTCCGCACTTTGACTTAGTACCGGCACTCCTTGTATATAGGCTAGTTATTGTTTATAGTTTTTTTTTTTTTTGTTACCATTTCCTCTTTTTTATACATTTTGTCTTTCTTTTTAACTGCATTTTTGAGAAAGGGCCCGTAAGTAAGCATTTCACTGTAAAGTCAACACCTGTTGTATTTGGCGCATGTGTCAAATAACATTTGATTTGAAATATTTTAGATATCTGAACCTTATTGGTGGTGTTTCTGTTGATCGTGTTGACTGGGTGGCCGAACGGACTCACGTATACAGTGTTGCCGAATCAGGTAGGCAGCGATTCGGTCATCAACGCCTTGATGAAGGTTTTAATGCCTAAAACGCAACACACTGTTGATAAATGTTTATTCAGGAAAAACACAGTGTACAGGAGTCCTGCCTTTCCCCAGTCCTGCTTACTCTTCACCCACACTACTGGATCTAAGCAAGATTCTCACTCAACTGTGCATCTTCATTTTAATATGAAGTGTAGAAATGTAGTTGGCGTTTGGCACCCCAAAACCCAGAATTTGACATGCTAATGGTCCTGTTTAAAATCTGGTAATTGGTTCTCAAAAACAGCTGTATTCTGTACCCCCATGCAAGTAGATTGATCTAAATTGGTGTGTGAACAAGGATGTGGTCGGATGTAATTTAAACTGCACAGCACTTTAAAGACCGTCAGATAGGTAGATGAGAGGGATGGGCATGATATTGACCTGACTGCTGTGTGGGCTGGGGCATCGGCTGGGAGTGCTGGGTATGGGCAGGGTAGGACACCTGGTGAGACATGGGTCCAGGCCGGTACTGCTGCCCCGTGTTGGGGTACTGCCCTGGTGGGTAATACGACACATGAATCTGCGGAGGGGTTCGGTAGAGGGAGGGAGGGAGGGAGAAATACACAGTTCAGTTTTTAAAATTATTATTCCAACCAAGGTGCATAAATAGAGAAGCAAACTAGAAATCAACTATTGCACATCCAACAAACTATCCCAGGCAGTGCAGGGTGTTTGCGTTCCACCCTACGAGCTTGACTCCGTCGGAGTTAGCTCCCTATTGTTTAGTTCTGCGAGAGAGACAGATCTGTAAGCTGTGAGCCATGCTGCCTTAAAGCTTTAGTGGCTGTCATGAAGGGCACACTACAGGAACTACTAGTGCACTACTAGCGCTCTAGAGAAATCTCACTCTACCCATGGTATTCTCCTTACTGTGAAAGCACTGCCACTTCCTCATGAAGCCAGCAAGAGACATCAGTGCAGCTATTTGCCAAATTCCTACTTGGGCATTGTAGGAACCCCAGTGTAGGATCAATGACATGGAGGTTTTGTCCTCCAGAATATAAATGAATATTTTATGGATCCAAACGCCTCGTTACTGACTTGGCTGGAGGGCAGTGTGATGAGAAGAGAGAGGTAGAGGCAGGGAGAGAGAGACTGAGAGAGACGCAGCGGTGGAGGCAGTGAGACGCAGCGGTGGAGGCAGGGAGACGCAGCGGTGGAGGCAGGGAGACGCAGCGGTGGAGGCAGGGAGACGCAGCGGTGGAGGCAGGGAGACGCAGCGGTGGAGGCAGGGAGACGCAGCGGTGGAGGCAGGGAGACGCAGCGGTGGAGGCAGGGAGACGCAGCGGTGGAGGCAGGGAGACGTAGAGAGATGTAGATATAGCAGAGGTAGAGATGTGTAGAGAGAGATAGAGGGAGATGTGTAGGGAGACGTAGAGATGTGTAGAGAGAGATAGAGGTAGAGAAAAGATAGCACAGAGAGAGCGCAGACTTCACAGCCAGTCACACAGCACTGAGTGGAAGAGAGACACTGTCATACCGTCGCTGTGTGTGAATCCAGCTGCGATTTCACAGGAATCACACCATTGACACTTTCTTACATTTGATGGTAAAGTTGTCTAACAAAAAGTGTTTGACTCTCTCTAGCTTCTCAAGCTGTGTGTGTACTTTCAGTCAACTTATATTCCAACTTCAGCTCTGTATTCATTATATTTGTGCACAGCTGCTGATGTAAAAAGGGCTTGACAAACATCTGATTGCATCAACAAAAAAACTATATAATACCTGTTGCGGGGGAGGTGGCTGCATGTATCCCTGTGGCGGTGGAGGGGGCTGCATGACGGTCTGGGAGGGAGGGGGTGGAAGAGGAGGGGGGTGGGGGTGTCCAGTGTTAGGCTGGTAGCCAGACGGAGGGGCCAGGGGCTGGCTTGTGGTGGCCATGATGTAGCCAGTCTGGGGTGGGGGGTGTTGGGTGAGGACAGTGGGCCCCTGGGTCTGGTACATGGTGGGGGGCTCCGGGGCCTCGCTGGAACCCTGTCTACTCAGAGTCATCTGGCTGAACTGGGGAGCCAGTTCCTCACCCTGAGAGAGAGAGAGACGAGGGATTAGAGTTACTAGTGGGTTGAAAACCGTAAACATACTGGGTAAAGTTCACAAGGGATATCAAGGATCTGGAACGATTCTGTATGGAGGAATGGTCTAAGATCCCTCCCAACGTGTTCTCCAATCTCATAAAATGTTTTAGAAAATTACCTTTATCCTCACAAGGTGAGGTATTGAAAAGAGGGGTGTCAATTGACCCCTAGCTTTTAGAGAATAATTTTTATTACTTTCTCTGAGTAGTAGTATAAAATAATACAATAAAAAAGTGTGCATAGAATTATTATTATTTTATTTAGCTTTATTTAAATTGGCAAGTCAGTTAAGAACAAATTCTTATTTTCAATGACGGCCTAGGAGCGGTGGCTTAACTGCCTTGTTCAGGGGCAGAACGACAGATTTGTACCTTGTCAGCTCAGGGATTTGAATTTGAAACCTCTCAGTTACTAATCCAAACGCTCTAACCACTAGGCTACGCTGTTCAGTATATAAAAAAAATGGTTTGATCATCCTTATCGAGGGTGTCAATAATTTTGAACCACACTGTATAACAGTATATACACTCACCAGCCAGTTTATTATGTACACCCACCTAGTACTGGTTCGGACCACCCTTTGCCTCCAGAACAGCCTGAATTATTCGGGGCATTCTACAAGGTGTCGGAAGCGTTCCACAGGGATGTTAGTTCATGCATCACGCAGTTGCTGCAGATTGGACAGTGGTACGTTCATGCTGTGAACAGAGTTCTCCATCTCGTGCTAAAATGCGCTTTTGGGTTGATGGTCTAGCGAATGTGCATGCCACTAAAGTAAGCTGAACTTGCTGCCATGTTCCAGGCAATGTTTTTCCACTCCTCAATTGTCCAATGTCAGTCGAGTAAACCATTCCAACGTTTTTGCAACTACCTCCCCCTAACAAAAACGGCATTCTGAGATGCCGTTCTGCACCCCACTGTTGTACTACATCGTTATTTGTTTGTGGCTCGCCTGTTAGCTTGCACGACTCTTGCCATTCTCCTTCGACCTCTCTCATCAACAAGCTGTTTTCGACAACAGCACTGCCACTGACTGGATGTTTTTTTGTTGGGTCGCACCATTCTCAGTAAACCCTAAACACTGTCTTGCGTGAAAATCCCAGGAAGGAGGACGTTTCTGAGATGCTGGATCCGGCGTGCCTGACACCAACAATCATACCACGCTCAAAATCTCTTAGGTCACTCGTTTTGCCCATTCTAATGCCTCGATGCATTGTGCCTGCTTTATGTGACAAGCCATGTCACTCATCCATTTGTGAATGGGGTGCTGTAATAAACTAGACAATAAGTGTATAATAGCTACAGTACACTCCACTGCTACTGAGCCTTCCATACCATGCCTTTCTCTCTATCAGTCTCACAAACAAATCACTATTATTCATTAGACGAATGACATGGTAACATGATAATTCCCCATTTACACCAACGGCCTTACAAACAGCCTGTGTTCATTGTGTATCTGTTAGTGCATGTGGTGAGACAGGATGGTAGTAGTACCATGTACTGCTGGGGAGGAGAGACAGGCAGCAGAACCTGGGGACAGGAGGATGAGGAGTAGGACACAGGCTGAGCTGGCTGCAGAGACCCCACCGGCGAACAGAGGGAGAGATGGAGGGAGAAGGAGAGGCGGAGACGCAGACAGAGTTCAGGTAAGGACACAGAGGGCAGTTATTGGGCAAAAGAAGATGAAAAAATGCAAGAATATACTAATTTCCAGTTACATTTTTCTACAAAAATGTAAATTAAGTTCATGCCATGAGCTTCTCCCTCACCTGAGACATCATGTGGTTGTGATTATGGTTGTGGTTGCCCAAGGGGTGTTGCAGTGGGGTGGGCAGCAGGGCGGTCTGGGGAGGCTGGGTCTGGACCTGTTGGGAGGGGCAGGGCAGCAGGCTGCGACCCCCAGGGCAGGGGCCAGGCTGGGGGGCCGGGGGCTGAGGACAACCATCTGGACTCACCAGGGGCAGACCTGCAGGAGATGAAAGTCAAAACACAGAAACCGCACTGTCTGCTTCCTCAACATTTCCGCACTCTTCAGCATTTCTTTCCTCTACAACTTGTGAGCTGTCGATACTCCTCAGACTGTCTTCTCTGTTCAGTATGGAAATGTGTGTGTGCGCGCGCAGCGTAAAATACGCACCAGTGCGTGAGCCCCTGCAGGAACCCTGTGAGCTCTTGTTGCTGCCCAGACTATCTCCTCTGGTCAGAATGGAGATGCCAGAGAAGCTGGATGCCTTTGTGACCGGGGGCCGCAGGGTCCTATTGGAGCTGTCTGAGTCTGTACTGCTCCAGGGCCTTGGCTCCAGGCACTTCATTTCACTGTCCGTACTGCTCTGGCGGCTGCTGGAAGCACGGCTGGAGCTCTCACGGTTACCCCTAGAAAGGGGAGAGAGGAGAGAGGGAAGTGAAGGGGAAGGGGAAGAGAAAGAGTGAAAGGGGCAGCGTAGAGAAGGACAGAGGGAGAAAGGGGAAGATGAGGGAGAGAGATGGAGGGGGTAGGGTAGATGAAAGAGAGAGGAACAGAGAGGTGGCGAGAAAGAGGGAAGGAGAGAAACGGGGTACAGAGGCACAGGGTGATCAGCAACAGGTTAAGAGCATGCACGTTGACAGGGCGTGAGAACGCTATAACCCACCGCCACCATGGGGCACTCTCTGTTCACAACGTTGACTGACATCAGTAAACCGCACAGCATTCAACAAACCAAAATGCAAATGCAATAAAGACGTCGACTGGCTGGTGAAACCAAAATTCAGGCAACAAACCACACAGTTACCGCCACACTGTAGTGCACCCTCCCCCAACCAGCACAGAGAACCACATGCAGGTGACTGATGCTTTATCCAATCAACACCAAGGTGAAAGAACAAAGGACGAGAAGAAGACATGAGGACAGCAGAATGAGGGTGTGATAACTCACACCTGACACACCACTACAAATACAATAAGGCCAATGGACAAAACACGCCTGCGCATAGACACACACACACACACACACATATATATATATATAGAAACCAGGCCCCCCCTGGGTGCGGTCTGAAGCATGAAGTCACAAGCGCTGCTGGTCAGCTACTGTGTAGCAACCTAGCGATGCCTATTTTAATTAAATAGCGATCCATTGTGACTACTACATTCGTCGTCACAAAGTTCCACGTGCTGACACCGACCAATCGCGGGCCGGCAAGCTACGAGGAGGCTCACGCCCCCATGCCATAGACATCAAGGATCTCTCTCAGACCAGGATGAAAACTACTACATCGACAATGATCCTTTGCTAGTTTTGGCCTCCATCACCTGTTCGGCGTGATCCTTAGTGCTTTTCCTGGTGCCATTCAGCCCCACTCATCAATATGGTGCGCTTCAAATTCTTCCACCTTCATGCGCCGTCGGGAGTTTCCCCATAGGAATATGTCAGCGCTATCACCATCTACCGGGTCTTAATGTCTATGATAGAAACACACCGTCTCGTTGCAATATTCATAAGGTGCTGTCACCCTGGATGAGGGCTGCTGCCAAGATGATCCATCACACTTGGCATTATTAGAATGCATCCAGAAACGACCAGGACGCTATCAACTTGTCATAACCTACTGTCCTACCCCAACATCGGCTCACTGTCGCTATGTTTACGTCCTACGGCTTACTTATATCTTAATCTAATATGGATTTTATTGCATCTCAATCAAATTTGACAAATGCAAGTTCGGGACAGTAACGTGATGACAGTGTTTGAGTATTCAGACTCATCACCGAAAACTGACAACAAATGCTTGGATTTTTGACTAACAATAGAAAATTCAACTCAACTGAAATACAGTGGGGTGCGATGACTGCACATACTGTGGTACCCTATTGGAGGGGAATATCCACAGAACAATAACAAGCTATACCACCACAAGAAATCACAGACAGGCAAAACGGCCAAGTCTGTTAAACTCGTCTGTGCCAGATATTCTGAGAAATGACTGAGGTATCCTAAAGCGGATTTGAACTTTGTCTCTGCCATAATTTCCTATAACCTAAAACAGCTTCTGGACATCGGAACAGCGATCACCAACCTTGATTTGGGATGAAAATATCTACTTCAATGAGTCTGCAGCTCTGGATGTTCTGCTTACTCTGGACCAGGGCTGTTACGGTGACCGCATTACCGCCACACCGGCGGTCACGAGTCATGAATGAAGTCTAATTCCACATGACGTTTAGTCACAGTAATTAGCCTTCTCCAAGCTCTGAAACTGCTGATGGTAATTAGTAAACTAAATGCCTGGTACTCAGCACTATTGTCCCTCTAATCACTCTGACGTCAATGCAAATGTAGGCAAAAATCTAATCAAACACTTCATGAGAGCCCATGTTGCACAACATTTCTATAGACTATGAAATTACGTGAGAAAACTGATGGCCTCTATTAGAAAGAGGATCCCATCAGCTATCTATAGGCTAGGCCTACTATATTTAATCAACTTTCCTAGTATTAAGCACATTGCTCGTCTTTACAACAGTATTGCCTACTTGGCTGGCATAAAATGGACCACGGGAAAAGCGTCCTCCATTTGTTATTTAAGTGCATAGATGACACGTCCCCCCCCCCCCCCCCCCCCCCCTTCTACCCCTTATTGATACAGCTGCATGTTAATGGTCCATTCTAAATTAAAACAAATTAGACACATTCTATTTTGTGTATGTAAAGCCCAGATTAAATCAAGAATAAAATAAATAAAAATATAGGACAAAAACACACATCACGACGAGAGACCACAACACTACACAAGGAGAGACCTACGACAACACAGCATGGTAGCAACACAACATGGCAACAGCACAAAACATGGTACAAACATTATCGGGCACAGACAACAGCAAAGGGCAAGAGGGTAGAGGCAATAATACATAACGACCAAGCAGCCACAACGGTCCATAATTGAGTCTATGAATGAAGAGATAAAACTGTGGTTGTATTAATCTATCACATCCCACAACTGTCCCAGACTATGTTTGGAATATTTATTTCTCGCACAGAATAGGTCAAATTTTGTATTATGGGGGATAGTGGATTGACATAGGCTAGTGCTTTTGATGTTCGTTAGGCCTACTCCTCTTGTTGGCTGACGAAAAGTATGTGGACAGTTCTTCCAATATCATCAATGGGCACCTCGGAATTGGATAAGGATGTGCGCAGTTGCGTCCCCAATGTGTCTCGTCTTCACTTGCAGCCTGTGAGAAAGATCCGATCACATGACGGACAGCCATGTGAGTGAGAGGTATGTCGGAGCACGAAGAAAGAAGGGAATTAAAGTTATATTCAGCCCAAGGGCACAATGGCCACCAAAGGTATGGATTCTTTTAGGGGGCATTTACGGCCACATAAAGGGGATGCCGCTGGAAAATTTTAGGCATTATTAAGTGCTTGTGAAATTGTAAATGAGAGACTGATGAAGTGTGTACAGCCTGCACAAAAACCAAGCAGGGCTCAAGCCTTTCATACAACTTTTTTCAAATCATCATTAGTCACATAATGCAGCCTGAGAATGTATTAAAAAAAATCTAAACATATAGCCCAACGTTTGTATCACAACTAAAGTTACATTAATAACTCTAAATTAATCATATAGGAGGTCCTATTTCTTTGTTAACCGCTCAACACAGAAGCCCTCAAATGTTTGGAGAAAATATCCTTTATTTTTTATTAAGCTTTGTTCAATTGTATTCTTCATACTATAAAATATGAGCGCAGCCCACATCCATATGGCACAGCCAGATCAGGACCTAACAAAGACTCAGAGTATGCTATTCTGTTCTTCTGAAATAGACTACATTTTCTTCATATCGTGTTTCTTTAGACCTGTCTAAAATAAATAATACATTTATTGTGAAGGTATAGGCTATATTAAACAGATTTTTTTGACTTTTTAAAATGTAGATGTTACAAAACGTTTGCATCAGTGGCTTGTAGGTTACGCGTGGAAGCCATTAGATGCTAAACGTGTATGTTAAAAGGTAAATTATCGTGAGACCGGCAGTAATTTGCTTGACAATTACCGGCTGACAAAGTAGACCGCCGTTGCCCTCTGTTCAATTGGCAAGCATGCAGTCACTGGAGAAAAACGGGATGAGCTCCATTCTAGACTATCCTATCTCATGGCTGAACGAGGCCATGGATCATTTACATTGAGCAAAAATATAAACGCAACATGTAAAGTGTTGGTCCCATGTTTCATGAGCTGAAATAAAAGATCCCAGAAATGATCCATATGCACAAAAAGCGTAACTCTCAAATTTTGTGCACAAATTTGTTAACATCCCTGTTTCTCCTTTGCCAAGATAATCCATCCACCTGACAGACGTGGCATATCAAGAAGCTGATTAAACAGCGGGATCATTACACAGGTGCACCTTGTGCTGGGGACAATAAAAGGCCATTAAAATGTGCAGTTTTGTCACAACACAATGCCACAGGAGCGTGCAATTGGCATGCTGACTGCAGGAATGTCCACCAGAGCTGTTGCCAGATAATTGAATGTTAATTCATCAATTTGGCCGTACACCCAACCGGTATCTATATCTGTGACCAACAGATGCATATCTGTGTTCCAAGTAATGTGAAATTCATAGATTAGGGCATTATTTATTTATTTCAAATGACTGATTCCCTCATATGAATTGTACCTCAGTAAAATCAATGAATGTTCCGTTTATATTTTTGTTCAGTATACATCTTGCTGGTTTTTCTATGCATCAAGACCAGATGGTAGACTCGGGTAAGACGAAGGGAGGGGTGTGCCCCTTTGTTAACAACAGCTAGTGCAGGATCTCTAATGTTAAGGAAGACTGAATTTTTTTTTTTTTAATACCTCATGATAAGCTGCAGACCATACTATTTACCAAGAGAGTTAATATACATGTTTATACTGTAGCTGTTCAGATACCACCACAAATCAATGCTGGCACTAAGACCGCACTCAACGAGCTGTATAGGGCCATAGGCAAACAAGAAAATGCACATCCAGAGTCGGTGATTTTAATGCAGGAAAACATCACCCTAACGCCACACACAGAAACGCATACAAGGCCCTCCCTCGGGAAAATCAGACCATAACTACACTGAGAATACCAAACATTAAGAACACCTGCTGTTCACGGCAGTCAAGTCATTCCGCCAAAAGTTGTTTACAATCTAGGCCGGTTGTGGCCACAACTAGACCTCGTTTAAGAAACAATCGTATTTGTACAGTACATTGTTTAAAGCACACTTTTGTGTCTCAGTCACAAACAACAGCTCCAATAAGCCTGCTATAGTGAAAGGCTTGTAGAGTTTCAGAGTTTTTAGTTCGTCTTTCGCCGGTAGGGGTCATGCGAGCTCTGGGCATTACTGAATCAAATTAACAAAATGAGTTGAAGAGTCATTCTTTTTGACTGAACGACGTGAAAAGATCTGAGTCAGTAAAAAGAGTCAAACTTCCTTTCACAAATGTCTATGGAACTAATTACAACCTACCTCAAATCCCTTTTTCAACATTACTGAGCTAAGTCGGCTAAAGACGTTTCAGTATGATTGTTTCACTGCTGCAGATCACAACCAAACACAAAGAGATCTCTCCTTAGGATAGCACAGACAGTAATAGTAGAGACAACTGCTGTGCAAGTAGTAGAGCAAAGATGAAGGGGTTACAAAACCAAACCAGATTAACAACCACCAAATCAACAACAACAAAAAATAGGGGGATGCAATGCAGTAGTACAGTACTATAAAAGATGTAGTAGTGGTGATGACAGGTAGATAAGTAGTACCCACTCCCAGAAAAACCAACCACAAAGCAGCCATGCAGTGGACCTCACAGTGCCAACCCCACGCCAAGCAAGAACACCTAGTGGCTGCGTCCGAAATGGCACCCTATGCCCTTTATTGTCCCCTACTTTTGACCAAAGCCCATAGGTCTCTGGTCAAAAAGAAGTGCACTATATGTAGGGAATAAGGTGCCATTCCGGACACACCCAGTCAGTCATAAAATCACCACTAGATAGAGGGTAGATGGGCATGGCAACACAATCACAGGCTACTAGTCACACATCACCAGGTTGTGTCAGTACCTAAAGATCTGTCTCCTCTTTTGAGAGCTAGAGGAGTAGCCTTCAGTGGAAAGTCTGTTGGGTGATAGTGGAAGGAGAGAAAGGCAAGGCCGGGTGTTAGTGGGTGGGTATAGGAGACGGGGCCAGGTAGGTAGGTAGGTAACAGTGCTGCACTGTATCTAACCCCCAGAACAGAGAAATAATGCACACAGAGCAAAAATGTAGACAGCTCAAAACAAGGAACAAAGTTATCATAGTTCTTTCCTTCTCTCAGTACATCTGTTAATCGTTCATCTCTATCAGAAAGGGAGAGGGGTTGAAAGCTGTACTTATTTGTTTGGAATATATTTGGAAAACTATTCTCAGCTACACATGAGTATCAATTCACCCCACATTCCAACCAATGAATTACACTAGATGACTGATAGGGAGCGCTGTGTTGAAGCTACCATGGCTCCCATCTTGGAACTACTCCACCGTTGTAAAAAATATTTAGTAAGTTATAGAAATGCATTTATTAATGTCTAAATTCATTTTTGCCACATTTATTCTATTACAGACACCTTAATTCAGACTATTAAATTATATTATAAAATATTATAATTATAATATATTTAAAAAAATGTCATTAAAGTATCATTTTTAGAGATCACTAATGTTACTGTCCCCACTACAACAAAATATCTAAAACACCTTTAATTTTGTCTTGTAACATTTAATTGAAATACTATAAAATTCCTTTCGTTCCTGTGGAGGACTGCTACCTACTGGGGAGTGCCAATATGGCTGACTGGTTGCTTCAAAGCCTCTCAATGGCCAATACATAGCATCAGCAATCCAGGGTTTATACACATCATTAATTCCAACTCAGCAAAACCGAACCCTGGTCCGTGAAACTTCAACGTACTGCCAGCATGATTATATTGCCAGCATTATTGCATGTGAACTTTGATGTCTTGAAATACACCTAAATGTAACTTGGTGGCATAGTTTGATGGTGCCAGGGGGGTTGGAACAGGGTTAGGAGCCCTGATGTGACCAGGCCACCCCCTGACTACTTCTCCTACCCACCTAGGGGAGTAAACTAACTCCATACTCCCTTTACAAGTGCACACATGAAGCTGTCCATTGTGATGCATACTGTACTGTTACTGTGAGCTTACCTGTTGTCGTTGATGTATCCATTTTGAGAGGACTGAAAAGGAAGAGACACCTGTACATTACGAATAGCTACAGCTAGTCGATCCCAAAACTATATGTATTTATTAGCAATAATTGGACCGGGTAGTTTATTGAGAACATATTCTCATTTACAGTAACTGCCTGGACAGTGAAAACTGACTCATGTCAATTCTGTCAAGTACTGTATAAGCTAAGGTTACCTAAAGTTCACTCACGACCTCCAAAAATATTAACTTCACTTATTACTCTGCCGTCTTAATTCTATTCCACCTGAATAGACTCTACTGTATGAAGTAAGCCGTTCTCTCTCCACCCATAAGTTAATACAATTAGCTGTTAGTTTATACAATGGGAGGAATGGTTAGTGGAACAGACAGTGGGGGACAAGTTAACAAGTTAGTCCAACTGCCCATCTCCACTGTTGAGTGTGCCCCGCCACTTACTTCTCGGGCGAAGATCCGGTCTCGTACCCTCTGATACTCCTCCTCCCTCTCTTCTATTGACTTGCTGCGCCGCCCATCCTGCAGCGGCACACGGATCTGCGATTGGACAAGAGGAAAGAGGGGCGGGATCAGCAACCTCATTGGACAGAAGTGGTATTCACTGAATACTCTTCAGAGCATCTTCACAAAAATACAGTAAGTGTGAGGTAAAACATGCAATTTATTATTCAACAATTTGTTATCAATACTAAAGTCAATGGGATATATGATATTCAGCCTTCTCATATCTCGTGTTGTAGAAAGCTAAAGAGAGCAAGAAATACTTTTAAAGTGTCTATCATCACCTGATTATCATCCTTGTCCATACTAACATCGTCTCTCTTGAGGATAAACTTCTTCTGGAAGTCCAAATTCCTTTCATCCTTGATGTGCTCAGAGAACCTTTGATCTGGGCTGAAGAAGAAAACATATTCAGGAACTCTTGGTCGGACAATGGAAGCTATTTGTTTCTTTGTCTTACAAAGTTCTACTAATTGCCCTCTAACTTCTATTAATATCCTTCTATGTTCTACTAATTGTCCTTTTCATTGCCATTTAAGTTCCACTCATTGTCTTCTAACTTATACCATTCTCCCACTTACATGCGTGTGTTGCCAGTCTTGTTGATGATGACGGCCTTGCCAGTCTGGTCTACGTTGTGGTCCATGCCAAAGTAGGCAGCTACACGGTGTAGCAGCATGCGGTGGTACGATGTCATCTGGGGGAACTTCTTGTACTGGTTACTGGATGGGAAAGGAGAAGATGACACCATAGAACTACATATTATATTAACTACATATTATAACTAATTTAATAGGATATCTGTGATGGACACCAAACTATCAGTCAAGTAATGATACCCTTGTGGAAGTACAGTGTCTCTACACATCTTTCTTAGATAAAATGGTAAAAAAGACTAAATAAACTCGAGATGAGAGTAAAGACACCATCTGTGTGGTAAATAAACGTTTTGGTCCACCAGCCATTCAAGATTCTTTACCTGCCAAAATAGGCCTATTTTGGCAGGTAAAGAATATATATAAAATCCAGATGGCCGTGCTTTCTGTTTTTCTAAAACAATAAATGTATTACTAGTAAGAAGTAAATGGTGTACAAATAAATTGTTTAGATCATTTAGTTCTACAATCATTTAGTTCTACAACTGAATAACAACAATAAACAAAGTGCACAAAAGTTCAGGGTCCGGATTCACAGAACTATTTTTCAGAACAAACATATGAAGTATTTTAAAGAAGAAAAAAAAGAAGTTCATAAGATGAAATGCAATTCCTCAATTTTCTTAGGAACTTCGTAAATATCTTATGTGGCATTGATATTCGTGACGTGCTTGAAACCAATAAATTACCCTATGCGACAGGAATGATAGGATTGTTATTTTTCACACATTATAGGCATCAGATTAGCTATATCAATGTCAAAAGTGGATAATCAAGGAAAGCGCAATAAAAACTTCAGCAAACAAGAGCTTGAAGTGACGGTGGAGGAAATGGCAGCCAGGAAAAGGTTGCTGTTGGGGAGACTTGATAACTGTGGTCACTGCAGAGACCAAAAAGAGAGGATGGGCGAGATTGGCCGAGTCTGACTCTGCATTCCGGGGTATGGCAAGGGACAGTGACGGCCGTAAAAAAGAAGTGGTCCGACATCAAGTCGGCTGCTAAGAAGAAGGAAGCTGAGAGACAATTAATGTGGAGCAGCTGGAGAAGGTGATTTCCATGATAGGAGACGGTGGTAGAGGGACTGCGGGACCGGTAAGTAAGTTAACTAACGTGTAACAACTTTATAGCCAACATAGCTAATGTTAACGTCGTAAGCCGAGTTAGCCAAGTGTTTCTTTGCAAATTGACGAGATAGCGCAAGCTATTAAACACGTCTAGAATATTGTTAATTACTAGCTAGCTAGATAATGTGCGTTTAATTTATTTTCTTGCTGTATTTAAATACCCGGTAGCCAAGTGTCTGTGACGCAAGAAAATTTTCATGGTTACAAAAGCATCCATTCGTCTCAAGACAAGGGTTTAGCTGCCCTAAAGTTAAGTACATTTCCAAGAAGAAATCTAAAACATTATTTTCAAAAATCCAATTTCTTGCGTATACTCTTAGGAAGAAATATAGAATATATAAAATTAAGAACATTTCCAATAACTTTATTGAGAAATAGCAACTTTGTCTATAGTTTAGGGAAAAAATGGACGTTAAGAAATTTGTTCTTAAGGTTTTGTGAATCCGGCCCCAGGGCACCACGCTGGAGTTCACGATGTGCTCCTGAGTAGAAATGTAGCAGCACACAAATATATCTAGGAGAACAAAAGTATTTGAGTGTTTTAATGATACGAAATACCTAAAGTTTTTAGGAGTGATCCATGCTCAAACCTTAGGTAAGACCAAAAATGTAAAGCTGCCCCCTTAAGGGACGAGCAGTTACCATGGTAACTTGGGTACTCGCTTGTCTCTGATGAAAGAAATCCGTCTTCCTAGTGGCATTGAACAACCACCTAGCGTGTGAATAAAACAATATAACTGGCCATGAAACACGAGGACAAAGTCACGTTTTAGTAGCCTTCCTTGTCAATTTGACCAACTTCTTCTACATGTGGCATTTAGATTTTAAAAAAATAAACAATGTTCCCAAATGGTCTGTGTGACCAGCTGCCAATGTGGCTGGTAAAATATACATTCTTACCCTGCAATGACCAAATCTCCCAGCATTTGGCAGGTGTTAATTTCCAACCCTGTATACCATCCAATCGACAGGAGGACACAGATTTCCAGGCTGATATACCAACTACAGTACAATATACCATCTAAAAATACTGTGACGGGGAGACATAGAAAGCTAAAATGTAAGTAGAGTGAGTCAATTTGTAGTAGAGAATGTGTATGCATCCCAAATGGCATCCTGTTCCCTATCTAAAGCACTACTTTAGTGTACTATATATATATATATATATATATATATCTATATATATATATATCTATATATATCTATATATATATATATATATATATATATATATATATATATATATATATATATATATATATATATATATATATATATATATATATAGGAAATGTGTCTCACTCGTCGTCATTAATGAACTCCAGGATATCTTGTTCTAGTTTCAGCAGCATCATTCGATCCCTGTTGGAGAGAAAGAGGGAGAGTGAGGGAGACAGAGAGAGAACGAGATGGAGAGAGTGGCAACTACTCATACAAAGAGCAAAGGCTCCATTCACCGCAGTGAATACTCCAGCAAGCCGTCCTGACTGAGGCTGGGCAGCTACTGTAGCGTCCAGACCACCGCAGGATTATTACAACTGCAGCAGCATTCGCTTACAGCCGGAACCCAACTTGAGATCTGTGCACCTAACTTGGATTTTCACTTCAGTCATGCATTGATGATAGATTTGTGGAAAAAAACTTGTTGCGATTCGGCCCTTAGAGCAGAATTTCTCAATCCATTTCCATTACTAGGGGGACCTGCAGGCTCATATGGCAACAGACTACATCTAGATACTATTTAGTGATGTGGCTGTGATAGGAGATCGATAAGGTTCCTCTGCCTCAGGTTGTTTTTAAGTGTGTGTATGTGTGTTACCTGGGGTTGTTTTTCAGTGTGTTGACCAGGAACTCGTGCACGTCGATGCCGGTGGAGTCTGTGTACTCCTGGCTGGAGTCTGAAGGGGAAAGAGACAGAAAAGAATGACACCACACACACACCATCTACAAACCGCATGCAATCAGGAGCATCTACACACACACAAAGCGTCAGAGGAGTCAGAGAGGGTGTGTTGTTTCAAAACGCACTTAGAGGATTGTTTCCATGTCAACTATTTTCTGCTACGCACAAACACACACACCACCCAAGCGTATACATTATGCTCGTGTGCACGCACACGGTCAGAGTTGCTTGGCTCACAGTGTGTTGTTTCTGAACACACGAATGGAAGATCTTTTTTTACACACACTCTCACTAATAATAATAAAAACACTCCCTGCATATTCCTCTTCAGCGCTACATTTAAAAACCCTAACTCCTGAACTGATATTCATTGTAAGGACAACCATTTTTTCCCTCAGGTAGGCAGCTTACCTCGTGAAAGCATCTTGCGTGGAGTCTTGTCCTTGTTCTTCTCCTCGTTCTCGTACTCATCCTTAGAGGACTTCTCCTCCTCCTTGTCTGATGGGCAGCTGATGTGCAGCTGGATGACGTCCTGGTCTGGAGGTCCGTCAGTACAGAACGGACCTGATGACTCCTCACACACCGCCAGGCTCCTCACCAGCTTCAGCTTGGCATTGGACTATCATACACACAACCAGATAGGAGAAACTTATAGTACTTTGGTCCTTAGATACAAATAGACCAAACAACATTGCACACTGTAAATATTTTTAAGCATATGTTAAATGTTGTAGTGTAAAGTAGGTAAAAGTTAACTGATGTGAGAGAAAAAAAGCTGCATGCCGGCAGTGCTGAGCGATTAGCTGAAATGTCAGTTTATTTACGTCAGCTCAATTATATGAAAACCATTTACTTTTTGTGTTTTTTTGTGAGCTCAATGCGCCGTTTCTGTGGGGAGAAATCATATCAGGCATAAACTGTGACGTTGCAGGAAGGTGTAGTCTTCAACAGGCCAATATTCATAGTTAATCACCACGTTTTCTGCACTTTACTACAATGACGGGAATCCATTGCACCTAGCCTGTTCTCATGGGTTCTTGCCCGGGCAAGCCTGTGGGGCCGGCAGACAGACGAGGAAAGGAGTGACAGAATGCTTCATGAACGAGAGGGATATAGACAGTTTCTTAGGTACAGTGCATTCGGAAAGAATTCAGACCGCTTCACTTTTTCCACTTTGTTACATTACAGCCTTATTCTAAAATGGATTAAATAGATTTTCAGAGAATCTTGTTTCTCATGGTCAGAGTCCTTCAGGTGCCTTTTGGCAAACTCAAGCGGGCTGTCATGTGCCTTTTACTGAGGAGTGGCTTCCCACTGGCCACTACCATAAAGGCCTGATTGGTGGAGTGCTGCAGAGATCGATGTCCTTCTAGAAGGTTCTCCCATCTCCACAGAGGAACTCTGGAGCTCTGTCAAAGTGACCATTGGGTTCTTGGTCACCTCCCTGACCTAAGCACTACTCCCCTGATTGCTTTCTAAAAACCTGTTTTTGCTTTGTCATTATGAGGTTGTGCGGATTGATGAGGTGGGGGGAAAAATGATTTAATCCATTTAATTAAAAGAGTCTTAACGTAATAAAACGTGGAAAAAGTGATGGGGTCTGAATACTTCACGAATGCAATCGTGTCTACCCGACAATACATCTAAATGATAGATCGCTTGTATTGAGCAGTATGCCTGATCTACTTTGAAGAACTACCCACTAATCGCTCAGCACCAGCAGACATGCATGTGATCCTTTTGAGATGTATAGCCTTCATAATCCAAACGTTGGGAAGGATTTCATTTGGTGGAAGGGCTAACCCACTTCCCATCGTCTCAATCTAGTGAGAGAGCAGATGATGTCATGATGAAGCCTACACTAGAAATTATGTAGGGACAGACAGAGAGAGAGCGGTTTGATGCAAAGACCTAACCCAGCTGCATGGAGGGTGTGCGTGTGTGGTGTGTGCGTGTGTGGTGTGTGCACAGACAGAAATGAGATGTAAGGGAAGAGAACATGTACTATCCTATTGGCAAGGAAATTGTGAGTACACACACAAAAGCAGACTTCCATAAATACACTCGGTAAGCTGAGCTCATGGTTTGGGGGACCTCACTTCTGCGACTTCTCCTGGTCTATCTAACCTTCTAACTAGCATGAGCGAACTTTGTAGATGATAGAAAGGGTCCTACTAGCCGTAACGGGTGGACTTAAGTTCCTGGATTAGGATCACGATATGCAAACTTAAACCAACAACAATGCAACAGACAGAATAATGCAGTCCTTACCCTGGCCCTTTTCCTCCCATGGCCGTGGTTCTGAGCCCTTCTCTGCAAGGGGAGAAAACGTGGTAATACTAAGAATACTAGCTACACTCAAAATGACAATTTAAGATTTACAACGTTAAATAACGTTTGTGAAAACCGTATTTTAGTGAGAAAAAAGTTAAAAGGATTGGTTCACTATTTTAGAACCAAATCTCTATTAATGTAAATGGCATGTTATGGAAGGGTCCAAACACGAACCGCACCCGCAATATACTTCCCCATTGTTCATTCTGCAGTATGGGGTCTCCGGAAAAACATAAATAAATAAACACCCAAATACATCCTTTTAGAAATGGCGAAGTTCTCAGTGTAGTGCTGCGGGTCTTTAGATGTTGTAAACATGAAATTGTGTAATGACGAACTTTATCTGCAAGCTTCTATTCCATTTTGTGTGAATCAAGTGGTTTCCACCTACCAATTGTTCTGCTTCTCCGTGTAGCCCGCGCTGCACAGCTGGTAGGCGAAACCACTAGATTGGCACAAGATGGAATATAACGTTGCTGATAAAGTACTGTTCACTTGACATTTCTACTCCATTAAGATGCAGATAGTGTTTGAAGCTAGAAGCACGGCTAGCAACATATTTTACTGTTTCAACAAACTAGCTAGCTACAGCTAAACTAGCTAGCTACAGTCAAGCTACCTTTGACTGGACCAAGTGTAACAATTTGCTAGCAGTACTAGTCAGCTGCATGCATTAAGCAAGCAGCTGACACAACTAGCTAGATACTCTTGCAAACTGACTGACATGCCATAATATGTAGTTATGCAGTCTAACCTGTTAACTAGTTTGGAGTGCTTGTCTGGTAACAGCATAGTCACTAGCTAGCTAGTCAGCAAGCCAGACAGAGCAGGTAGCAGCTACCTACAGTGAACCGACCTAGCTAAATAGACACCTATGCTTCAAATTCAATATTCAAACAAGGCATGAAGATAACATGCAATTTGTTTGTAATGTTTCAATGACAGGCATTCCAAAGGGTTCAATTTGTCTCAACTGTAACGACATCCATTCCTGCCAACCCACTCCCACTACACTCCTTTCACAAGCTTGCACCACATACGCATCATGGCCATAAGCAACTACGCAATGCATGATGGGAGATTCAGTTCAAACAGAGCAGGAAAAAACCCATGTCTGCAAAAATATACTTTGTCATCACAATATAAATGGCTGAATGTTCTAATCTAAATAGCCACAAAATTCACTGACATTCAATTCTGGACTGTAGTATTCCTTAAAAACCTTTCCAGAAATTGGAACTCGAGTGCAGTGCAGAGGAGGCAAAGGGTGCTTCTCAATAATCTCTCTTTCCTCCAGAAGTGTGCACCCGTTCACGACAGCCCACACATTTAAAAGCATTGGATTAATGTTGGCATGGACTAGAGTTTCCATATACCAGTCATTTCCTTTTCCAACCTATGAAGAAAAGTGAACAAGTTCACACTTCGGGAGAAAGGAGAGATTATTGGGACACATCCAAAGTCGCCTGGAGGTCAGTTACCTGCGAGTCCTGTGTGGCACTCTCCTCTGCCTCCATGCCCTCCCCAGTGCCTCCAGTCCCAGTGCCTCCAGTCCCAGTGCCCTCTTTCCACTGGCAGGGCTCAGGGGATGGGGAGAGCTTCCCTCTGTTGCTGGAGTCATCATGGAGCACTCCACTACTTCCACTCTTACCCTCCGTCTGGATATCCTCCCCAGCCAGGCTCACAGACATCTTCTCAGTGGAGGGTGGAGGGTAGGAGGATCCAGAGACTACTTCAAGATGAGGAGGGAGGGAGAGGATAGATCCATTAAATGGTCCTGAGTTTCAAATGCAGTACAGGGCCAAGGAAAACCCTAAACATGGTAAGAATCAGGAGACACGGACAATGTAGTTAATGTATACAGTGAACAGTACCTGAGAAAGATCAGCTATGCTGATTCCTTATGGAGTGGGTTCCCAGGAAAGGGTCCTAAAGAGGACTGTGCTGGTCCACTAGGTGAGGGCATTCCATAGCAAGCTCTGTACAGGGGGGAGGTAGCCGGTGGGAGAAACAGCTGACACAGAGAAGGGGGTGGCACCCGCTGACTGGGTCTGTCAGTCGATCCTTCCGTCTGTGCGTATCAGTGAAGCAGCATGGTGAAGATAGTTCCACCAGTCACGACCCCTGGGGATAACAGGAAGACAATGACTTCACTAACAGTTACAACACACTGGTCTGACTCACTGCTCAAAGCGTGGGATGAGTAAACCATAGGGCTAGCTGTGGAAGTAGAAATTCAGCCAATGCATGAATGACCACTTGCAGACCAGAGCTGAAAAAAGTATGGTTTTCGAACCAATTTACACAAACTGACAGGTGAGATGGCGTGTTTCTCTCTCCCACTCATAAACAGCACTCCATTAAACGTTACCATGACGACATACTGCTAACATCTTCAGGACAGGCAGCGCTCTCACTACTCAACAACAAACACACATAGGAAGACTAATACCAGAAGCTTTGAAAAACGCACCATCTGTCCCACAAACACACACTTCAGCTTTAACACAGTTTCCTCTGACATCATCAGGAGGCTGTGTGTGTGTGTGTGTGTGTGTGTGTGTGTGTGTGTGTGTGTGTGTGTGTGTGTGTGTGTGTGTGTGTGTGTGTGTGTGTGTGTGTTTGAGAGAGTGTGTGTGTGTGTGGTGCTGCAGCAGTATGGCATGCAGGGATTCCCACAGCAGGGGAAGACCCAGGCACAGCATCATCAATGACCAGGGCACGCACACGGATGAACGCCAACCAACTGCACTCGGCGCTGAGGAGTCCCGGCTTATGCAACTCTGCACCACAGAACAGCCTTATATCTACGCAGATAAAGACAGGGAGACACGGACACGTTGCAAAACTCTCACACAGTCAAACACACACGTCAACATTATCGAATGACTAGATAAAGGTCTGAGCAGAACAAATGTGTAATTTTTTGTTTGGAGAATAACATGGCTGAGAGACTGTGGCTCTAATGGGCAGAAGAGAGGGACATGCTGTGCTAAAAATAACACTTATTTGTCTCTCTCTGCCAGAAAACCTGAATGAGTGTGAAATTGAGGTGCTTATGAATGAACCGGGCTACCCCAGCCAGCCTATTCTCAGCTACCATTTCCTCTCTCTCCCCCTTGCTTTTTCCTCCCTTCTTCACAGGCAGAGTTTCCAGGGAGACGGTGACGTCATTCTCAGCTGCTGCCATTGGTATGGAGGGGGGGGGAGAGAGAGAGCAAAAGGAAGATTGATTTTAGAAATAAATATGTAGATTAGAGAAAACGGAGCCGAGGAGAGCAGGAAGAAGAGACCCGAATCATCCACGTCACATAAACAGCTTTCTAAAAACGAATGAAAGACACATGAAATGGTCTCAAATGGTCAACACTAGACATTTGCAATAGTTAATAAAAGCCTACACAGCATCCTTTAAAGGGATAGATAGTTCACTCAAATTCCTAAATTATATTATTTTCCTTACCCTGCAAGTAATCTAACAAATTCACAACTACCTTATACACACAACTGAGTCTATGGACAAGGTATGACAGCAATCCTTTCTATGGTTTCGTTTCCCTGGCACTATTCCCACACGCTAACGTTTTTTTCCATTTGTCGCACAAATCCAATTCAATTCACTGGACCGATATTAGCATGTCCAAATCAACCCGAAAGTATCTCAAATTGATTGTGAAGCTCAACAAAGTCCCTCATAGAAGATTTGAACATGTGTGAAAAATGCTAATATCTGACTTTGTGAGTCATCTTTAGTCTCAATAGTTTTGTAGGCCAGACTGTGACGATAACGTCTAAAGCGTCCTAAGAAGACTGATTTTCAGGATGTCTTATGGTCCAACACTGCTCTAGCTCTGTCACCTTTCACCACAGATGCGCAACCCATGCAAAAAAAAACACATCCCTTGCTTTTTAGACAGATTTTGATTCGATTTACAAAGGCCTGGGAAATCGTAGGAGAAGGGTTAACAAGCAACATGTCCTGTCATACCCCTGCTCTGTACAACCCTGTGTGGATGAACCGGTCATTAGGTATGCACGATATAGCGGTGAACATATCGGAATCGGACGAAATTGGCTAAAAATGCAAACATCGGTATCAGGTATCATGTCTAGTTAAAAAACGATGTCAAAGCTACTGTGCATACCTATATAACGTAGGTGACATAACGCAGCGTAAAATGTTGCGCTACACATGCAACACAGCATTCCTTACCTAGCCCACAATGTCTTCTGTGTGGATCGAGCAGTCAACGAGTCGAGCAGTCATTTGAAAGAGTAAGAACATTTCAGTGAGACAACTCAAAGGCAAAATCCATTAAAGCCAAGATAATGGAATTCATTGCCCTTGACAATCAACCGTTCTGTCGTGGGTGATGTTGGCTTTTGCCGACAGGTCGAGCACCGGTACACACTACCAAGTGCGCTATTTTTCAGACATTGCCCTACCGGAGTTACACAGTAATAGCGTCACTGCTATTAGCTTCAAGACATACAAACTATGGAAAGCCGTTTGGGTCTTCGCGTGTCCAAAAAGATACAGTTGCACTGTCAAAGCTGTACAAAGAAGTCTGCAAACAAGCAAACGCCGGCCACGAACGATGTGTTTACAATATTGCGTTGGTAATAAAGCATCATTTGTTCGACCGCAACTTCTGGGGTAACTAGCTTTAGCTTGGTACCTAGCTAGCACCAATACATTACCCGATGTCAGAGAAAGGCCAAAAAGATAATCAAGGACAACAACCACCGAAGCCACTGCTTGCTCACCCTGCTATCATCCAGAAGGCGAGGTCAGTACAGGTGCATCAAAGCTGGGACCGAGAGACTGAAAAACAGCTTCTATCTCAAGGCCATCAGACTGTTAAACAGCCATCACTAACAGAGGCTGCTGCCAACATACAGACTCAATCTCTAGCCACTTCAATAAATAACACCACTTTAATAATGTTTACATATGCCACATTACTCATCTCATATGTATATACTGTATTCTATACCATCTTGCCTATGCCACATGCCATCACTCATCCATATACTTATATGTACATATTCTATTCATCCCTTTACATTTGTGTGTATAAGGTAGTTGTGAATTTGTTAGATTACTTGTTAGATATTAGTGCATAGTCGGAAGTAGAAGCACAAGCATTTTGCTACACTCGCATTAACATCTGCTAACCATGTGTATGTGACCAATAATTTTTTGGGGACAACCAGCCTGAAAACAATGACCAGTAGAAACTGCAGTTATTTTCATTATTCTTAGCAATGATTTAGGAATCATTGTAAGAATTAGCTAGATTGCCACTTGTTCGTCTATTGAAATTGAACGTAGGTTAATGAAAATAAATAGCTAGCCAGCTACTTAACCCTGTTGCCCAAAGCTAATGTTATAAGCAGCCAGCTAGCTTAATCTGGCTAGTGAGGTTAGACCACAATAAGCATTAGGCACAAGTTGAATTTGCGTACTGACTTCAAAATAAAAGTATGTCATTGACAGTGATGCAAATGAATACAAATTAGAATTATGCCAAACATTTATTTTGAAGGCTAACCGCAAAGTCCACTATTGTGGCAAGCTTCACATAGATGGGTCCGACCACCATTAATCAAATAAGAACTCTTATAAATTAGGGTCATTTTAATTGACATTTAGCTATATAGTTAGCTAGCTAACTACAGCTACTGAAACAGATAGTTATTTGACACATCAAATAATGTTATTTGATGTCTTTTTTGAAAACCCCAAAACAGCATTCCAAAAAAGTCCTGGTTGAGAATTAAACAAATGAACAACGAAACAGCACAGCAAGAAAGTGAAATAAATAGGGTTTGATTATGTTTTACTGGAAATGGGGACATACGTAAATGCATACAAAATAACTTTTTGGTCAGTGTGGTGTAACCTTTATTTAACTAGGCAAGTCAGTTAAGAACTAATTCTTATTTACAATGACAGCCGGACGACGCTGGGCCAATTGTGCACCGCACTGTGGGACTCCCAATCACAGCCGGATGTGATACAGCCTGGATTCAAACCAGATGAGATGCAGTGCCTTAGACCGCTGTGTCCATGTGTGTGTTAACTATTTAACTGTACTAGAATGGTTAAAAGGCATATCAGTTATCGGTATTGGGTTTATTTTGGCATATCGGTGCATCACTGGTCATACTTTCAGCTTTTTTGCCATTTTCAGTGCAGGAGAGCCCTGAAATCCTTAGATCAGAGATATCCTGATCCTTGCTTTTTAAAACTCGCTGCTGATGTCATAGCTGAAACACGTATGTATCTGTTCAATCTAATCCTGAAATGTAATGAAATTCTAAGGATCTGGAAATCCGCACTTGTCCTACCACTTTCAAAAAGGGGGAGATCCAACTCTTAAATAATTATAGTCCAATCTCAAAGCAGTCACCCCTGGCGAAAATACTTGAAACCCTTGTTAGTGAACAACTATACGTTATACACTTATTTTATCAATGTACCAAATCAGACTGCAGGAAGAAGCATAGCACAATTACAGCAGCCATGAAGGTTTTGACAATGAAGCTCTTGACAAAAAACAGCACTGTGCCTCACTTTGTATTGATCTCTAATGCTTTTGATACAGTTGATCATGCGATACTGAGGCAGAGATTGTCGAGCGTAGGTCTTTCCGAGCATGCAGGTGCGTTTGCTAACTATCTGTCTGATAGCCCATAATTAAGTGCACTGAGTTCTATTAAATTGTCTGTCTAATGGTGTGCCCCAGGGCTCTGTACATGGTCCCATCTTATTCACTATTTATAGAAATAATTTAGACAAAAATGTGCAAAATACGCAACTTCACTGTTATGCTGATGTTATTTATTGTTGTGCCTCGTTTTTAATTTGACGTTTTATGATTAAGTTAAACTCCTGTTTTCTCTATGGTTTTTACTAGATTACTTGTAGTTTTTCATGTCTGTCTAATTGTGTAATGACTTGGTCCGACAAAATAGAAGATAAAGAGTAATAGAAAAAAAGTGTGTGGAGAGTGTGTGTGTGTGTGTGTGTGTATCTCATAGAAAGAGAGTGATGGAGCGAGGGAGAGAGTGATGGAGCGAGGGAGAGAGTGATGGAGCGAGGGAGAGAGTGATGGAGTGATGGAGCGAGTGATGGAGCGAGGGAGAGAGAGGGAGAGAGAGAGAAAGAGGGTGAATGAGTCAGAGCTGAGCGTGTCCCACAGGAGTGAGTGGGCTGAGCAGAGAGGAGGAGGATGGCGTCAGCAGGCTGACAATTTAAGAGAAGACATTAAAAGAGGAAGAGGAAAAAAGAACACTGCAGAGAAAAGAGAGGGAGGGAGAGAGGAGGGACAGAGCAGGGGTATCCTCTATGACACATATGAGGAAAGAGTGTATGGCAGGTCAGGATTGAGAGAGAGAAAGAGAGGGGGAGAGAGAAAGCGAGAGAGTTATATGAAGAGATGGCGCGTGAGAGCAAAAGGTGTTGGCCAGAATGTCACACCTCCCTCATTCATTACGACTGACAGAGAGGAGAGAAAGAAAGGAAGAGGGGATACTGATCTTTCTATGCATTATTGACAAGGGAAGGAGTGCTGGAATGTGTGCGGGGGAGCGAGAGAAAGACAGGGGTTATTTAAGCCAAGACAGCATGAGAGCATTTCTTTATGAATGACTAACAATCGACTAGCCTATTGCCTACCTCACAACTATTTTCACCCACACTTGTCAATATCATTCATCATCACCATTAGAATATAAGGAGAAAGGGCAAGTCACAAGTACACATAAGAGTGTTACTGGGACGGGATGTACCCTAAGCCAAAAACAACTGTATGAGTCACCGCCTCTCAGCACCGCTACCCACGGAGGACAGACAGGGGGACTCCACCATGCAGCATCCTTTCATGTCCACAAGCCTTTACATTCACATTTCCTAACAAACGGGCAGATTATTCAAGACACTAAAATACCAGTGGAGTTGCACCCATTGGAGTTAGGCACAGCATGAGGTTAGGACTAGGCTACATGTGTTGAAATCTAGGATAAATCTGTGCCAATGAGCGTGTATCTTGATTAGCCTCATTCAAAAAAATGCTGCCTGCAACAGATCGGTTGCTACATTTTCATTCACTCACACAAAATGTGTGTCAAGACAAACATCAGAAGCTAGTCCCGCTCCCATTACAAACCTTATGTAATTTCGCCACTTTTTATAGTACAGGAAGGAGGAGCAGTCAGTGATGAGAGGGAGAAAGAGAGAAATGGCAGAGAGCAGAATTTTTTTTTCTCAATGATGAAACGGACTGTGCTGCTGTGTGATTGGCCCATGCCTCCACCAATGGGAGGCCCAGCTCCATGGCAACAGGCTCTGTCACCAAGACTACTTTCTGTCGTACCCCCTTCCTGCCTGCCACACACACACCTCTCTCTTTTTAGGCTATATCACCCTGCTTCCTTCCCCAATTACCTGGCTCTGTGCATTTAAGGAGTTCAGCTCACACACACAGAGAGAGATAAAGACATCAGGGTTTTGCACACTGGTTCATGTACAGATCATTTGACAGGCCACATTTTAATTTTACCGGACATTTATATGCATTGGGTGCGTAACCTGATTAGAGTGTCCACCCACTGTGCTCAGAATGACATTAACCCCTTTAGATTATGGTAATTCATATTAACAGGGCATCAAAGGTGATGCAACGATGTGCAGCCCTTTTTTTACCGAATTCTCATGCGCACTTTGAAGATAGTTATTCTATCCACATTTACAGTTGTGGGATGATAGATCCCACATTCATACAGCCCGTATGCCTAGGCTACAGCCCAAAAACAGTAAAAAGCAAGAGTCTGACGTAACAGATCAGAACGATTAGCTTAAAATTTTGATAAACGTATTTATTCACATTATAAACACAGTAGGCCAAGTGCAAATTTTTGTTCCACAAAGCACATGAGAACAGTTTCATGAGACAGATGTAAAATATTGTTTAGAAAGAAGAGGGGATCTAATATGAAACAACTAGCGTGGGTTGCTAATATGACTAGGATTGTGCGTTTGGCTACTGGACAATGAAAGAAAGTTTATATCAAATAATTGGTCTGATTTGGGCTAGGCTACTTTGAAGCAAGGTAAGACATGCCTCAAAATATGAAGTTTAAAAACAAAATGCAGGTTTCAAACAATTAAGTATATGTTTTGAAAACGCATACTGCCTCCAGCTCATTGCAAAGTGGTGTGTGACGTGCTGATGAAGCCTACCTTCCATTTGCCTATGCATTTAGTGTTTGGGATGCTGTAGCAGCAGCTCTCGTGCTGTCTGGCAGATTTCCCACTCAAAGGCCCCATCTGTACTCGTGTGATAAATAAGAAACATAAACGAATATACTGAACACACAGGACAATTTAATACCACTAAACTATGCAAATTAACCTATAGACTGATAAGCATGACCAGTCAAATGTGTTGACAGGCTGCTATTTCCATCAATTAATAGGCTAAAAAGCCTTTTCTTTTTCTCCCAGACAATTGGCTGGCACCAATTTCATTTATCGGCTTTTCTATTTTTTTAAAATTATTTATTTTGGGCCAAAACCTGGCTATTACCGGCTAACGTAAATCCTGGTACAGATGGTTGACTCCCTCACACACTCTGCTCTGTTATGTTCTGTGTTATGTTGGTGAATAAGCAGGCTGCAGCAGATCTGCTCCAAGTGAACCCTGAACTTAGCAGATTTGAGGAGCAGACAAACACAGAGAGAGGGAGACGGAGTGAGGTCTGAAGAGCTAACTAGTAAACCTCGACAGATAGAGAGGTGAACTTCCTGTTCCGGGGTCCTGCACTCGCATATGGACAGCTAGTAGCCTACTCAGCCCAGCCTGAGCCCCACACATCATTAGGCTGATTCCCTACTTTCCACATACTGTGCCAACGTAGCCGAAAGCATTCACCAAATGTTTCATAAATACCTTATAGTTCTCCAAACATTGCCAGTTAAAACACATGGCCCTTATAATATATCTCAAAGTGAGTTCATACAGTAGGCTTCAGTGTGTGGGGTCGGTGTGGAATTCCTTCCTTCCCTCCCTTTACACATCCTTCACACATCCTTCCATTCAGGGGTTTTCCGGGAATGCCTGAGCCAGACTGCAGCCCCCAGGGAAAGAGGGGATGATTTGAATGGAGGACACCATCCAGCCAGCCAGGCACCATGCCACACCCTTCCCATCCTCCTTCACATTCTCAATCCATCCATCCAGCCAGGCCCCCTGCTACCTCCCTCTCAACCCCAGACATCCAACAATAGATAGGGCTACAGACTTGGGCAGCACACCTGTCCAGTAGGGCTTAGAATTGCCAGGGACCTCACAATATGATATCACGATAGGTGGCGATACGAGATGTACTGCAATACTAACGATTCTATATGTATTGTGACTCCATCGTCAAAACATACCGCTCACCATATGTCTGCTGCAGAGGGACAAAAGACAGCCTGGAGAAAATGAGTTGATCAGCCACAAACAAAAGTTCTGAAAACAAAATTGGCATCCTGATTTAAAAGATGGGGAACAAGCTACGCAGGAAAAATACTGGAGTTTTGGTGAAGGTACAGACAACTTGCACAAAAAATAATATTGCGATATTGTCCATTCTGGAGAGAAACACGCCATATCGGCGCCAAACACCCCTCCCTTTATACTCCAGACATCTTCACACATATTGCCACATGCACTGCACATATTGTGGGCTACCAAAATAGGCAGAGGCCAACACGCATCTGATTTGAAACAATTCACAGCCATTTTTATTTATTGATCCTCTGTGGCTAAGTCAATTTTGTGCACAAATTTGTTTACATCCCTGTTAGTGAGCATTTCCCCTTTGCCAAGATAATCCATCAACCTGACAGGTGTGGCATATCAAGAAGCTGATTCAACAGCATGATAGTTACACAAGTGCTGCTATTGCTGGGGACAATAAAAAGCCATTAAAATGTGCAGTTGTGTCACAACAGGAATGTCCACCAGAGCTGGTACCAGAGAATTGAATGTTAATTTCTCTTCCATAACCCATCTCTCCAAAGTCATTTTAGAGAATTTGGCAGTATGTCTAACCAGTCTCAAAAACCGCAGACCACGTGTAACCACCCCAGCCCAGGACCTCCACACCTTGGCTTCTTCACCTGCGGGATCGTCAGACCAGCCAGCCGAAACGCGTAGCACGTGTCTATAGGCTATGCAATTTGCGTGACAAAACAGTGATGGCCTCTATTAAAAAGAGGATACCATCAGCTTTCTAGGACTACTATATTTATACCTCAACTTTCCTAATATTAAGCACATTGCTCATCATTACAACAGGAGTACAGCCTACCTGGCTGGCATGAAAATGAACCACTGAAAAAGTGTCCTCGATTTGCTATTTAAGTGCATAGATGACAATTTATTTTTCACCGACCACTATTTCGAGACAGGTGCATGATAATGGTCCATATTCAATCAAAACAAACTTCACACATCATTTAGTATATGTAAAGACAAGATTAAATCAATAATAGCCTGATGGGTGACAATATTAGCCTCTCTTGTGAATTATATATTATCAATTGTGAATGATGCCCAGTGTAAGGCAAAGTACAATGCAAAAAAAATGTATTGACTTTTTGGAATCACAGTCCCACACCTCATGTAGGCCCATAGGCCTATATGTTTTGATAAGGTTTATATCACAACTAGAGGTTGATCGATTAATCGGAATGGCCGATTAATTAGGACCGATTTTAAGTTATCATAACAATCGGTAATCTGCAGTTTTGGACACTGATCATGGCCGATTACATTGCACTCCGCGAGGAGACAGCATGGCAGGCTGACTACCTGTTATGCGAGTGCAGCAAGGAACCAAGGTGCTAGCTAGCATTAAACGTATCTTATCAAAAAAACTATCAATCTTAACATAATCACTAGTTAAATTAGTAATATCATCAACCATGTGTAGTTATCAAGCTTGTCCTGCGTTGCATATAATCGATGCGGTGCCTGTTAATTTATCATTGAATCATAGCCTACTTCGCCAAACGGGTGATTTAACAAGCGCATTCGCTTGTCGTTGCACCAATGTGTACCTAACCATAAACATCAACGCCTTTCTTAAAATCAATACATGCATAATATTATGCATATTATTATTACTAGTGGATAGAAAACACTCTGAAGTTTCTAAAACTGTTTGAATTATGTCTGTGAGTATAACAGAACTCATAGGGCAGGCAAACTTCCAAACAGGAAGTGGAAATTCTGGGGCTGGTTGATTTTCAACTCATCGCCTATTCACATCCAAATAAGATATGGATCTGTTCGCACTTCCTACGCCTTCCACTAGATGTCAACAGTCAGTAGAACGTGGAATGAAGCCTCTAGTGTGATGTGGGACCGGATGGCAGCTATTTGAGTCACTGGTCTGGCAGAATGCAAAAACGAATGCTCCGGTTGGAACGTTATTGGATATATATGATAATAGCATCCTGAAGATTGATTCTCTACTTAGTTTGACCAGTTTATTCGACCTGGAATATACATTTTTGAAGTTTTCGTCCGAGTTCACCTGGACCAGCGCCAGCTTTTGAACATGTGAACTAGACGTGCTAGCAAAAGTAGCTAATTGGACACTAGTAATGGACATTATGGAACAAAACAACGATTTATTGCGGAACTAGGATTCCTTGCACTGCATTCTGATGAAAGATTATCGAAAGGTAAGGGAATATTTATGATGTAATTTCATATTTCTGTTGACTCCAACTTGGCGGAGAAATATATTTACTTCTGAGCGCCGTCTCAGATTATTGCATGGTATGCATTTTTCGTAACGTTTAAAAAAAAAAATCTAACGCAGCGGCTGCATTAACAACCAGTGTATCTTTAATTATATGTAAAACATGTATCTTTCGTCAAAGTTTATGATGAGTATTTCTGTTATTTGACGTGGCTCTCTGTAATTACTCCGGATATTTCTCCGGATATTTCATTTCTGAACATGGCGCCAATGTAAACCGAGATTTGTGGATATAAATATGCATATTATCGAAGAAAAAAAACAAATGTATCGTGTAACATGATGTCATACGAGTGTAATCTGATGAAGATTATCAAAAGGTTAGTGATTCATTTTATCTCTAATTCAGCTTTTGTTACCATCTTTGGCTGGGAAAAATGGCTGTGTGTTTTTTTACGTAAATATATGTTGTGTGTTCGCTGTAAAACATTCTAAAAATTGGACACGATGGGTAGATTAACAAGATGTTTATCTTTCATTTGCTGTATTGGACTTGTTAATGTGTGAAAGTTAACGTCGGGGACCTGTTGGATCGGAGGATGAGAGCTAGGGCCATTCCCCCCCAGAAATGTCTGGGAAATTGCAGGTGCCTTGGTGGAAGAGTGGGGTAACATCTCACAGCAAGAACTGGCAAATCTAGTGCAGTCCATGAGGAGGAGATGAACTGCAGTACTTAATGCAGCTGGTGGCCACTCCAGATACTGACTGTTACTTTTGATTTTGATCCCCTTTTGTTCAGGGACAAAAAAAAACAGAAATTCCATTTCTGTTAGTCACATGTCTGTGGAACTTGTTCAGTTTAAGTATCAGTTATGTTCATACAAATATTTACACACGTTAAGTTTGCTAAAAAATAAGAGGACGTTTCTTTTTTTGCTGAGTTTACTAAAGTTACTTTAATAACTCTAAGGCACATAGGAGTACCTATTTCTTTGTTAACCCCTGAACACAGAATAGCCACATGTGCTCACTCCCTCAAATCGTTTGGAGAAAATATCCTCTCTTTTATTCAGCTTTGTTCAATTGTACTTCATACTATAACATAATATACAATAATGCCACGTAATTCTAACCAAATCTTGTCTGCTAAATTAACTAGTATAGCTCACAGCCATATAGTATAGCCAGATCAGAACCAAACATAAGGACAAAGCAGAGTATGCTATTCTATTATTCTGAAATAGACTACATTTTCTTATCATGTTTCTTTAGACCTGTCTAAAATAAATAATGGATTTATTGTGAAGGTGTAGGCTATATTATTTATTAGACTTTTTTTAAAATGTAAATGTAGATGTTCTAAAAAAGGTCTACATCAGTGGCTTGTAGGCTATGCGCGGAAGACAGGAATGCTAATTGTGTTTGTTAATTAACGGTCAATTACCGTGAGACCAAGTTATTCGCTTGACAATCACCGGCTGATTACATTTTGTGACCGCCACAGCTCTACCTCAGAGTTCCAAATTGCTTCTGGAAGAAGTAACGTCCGCACAATAACTGTTTGACAGCAGCTTCATGAAATGGGTTTCCATGGCCTAGCAGACGCACACGCGCCTAAAATCACCATGCGCAATGCCAAGGCGTCGGCTGGAGTAGTATAAAGCTAGCAGTCATTGGAGCAGTGGAAACGTGTTCTCTGGAGTGATGAATCACCCTTCATCTGGCAGTCCAACGGACGAATCTGGGTTTGGCGGATGCCAGGAGAACGCTACCAGCCACGATGCATACTGCCAACTGTAACGTTTGGTGGAGGAGGAATAATGGTTTGGGCTAGGCCCCTTAAATCCAGTAACGGGAAATCTTAACGCTACACCATACAAAGGACATTCTAGACGATTCTGTGCTTTTAACTTTGTGGAAGACCCTTTCCTGTTTCAGCATGACAATGCCCCCGAGCACAAATCGAGACCCATACAGAAATAGTTTGTCGAGATCGGTGCGGAAGAACTTGACTGGCCTGCACAGAGCCCTGAACTCAACCCCATCGAACACCTTTGGGATGAACTGGAACGCCGACTGCAAGCCAGGCCTTATCTCCCAACATCAATGCCCGACCTCACTAATGCTTGTGGCTGAATGGCAGCAAGTCCCGGCAGCAATCTTCCAACATCTAGTGGAAAGCATTCCCAGAATAGCAGAGGCTGTTACAGCACAAAATGGGGGACCAACTCCATATTAATGCCCATGATTTTGGAATGAAATGTTAGTTGAATTTTGGTCATGTAGTGCATTTTTATTCAGTGTACTTTAAAGAACTAGTAAAATGATTGTCAGACAGCTCTGCTGCATACTTAGGCAGGCAAGCCTAGCTAAATAGGATAACTAAAGACAGTACGTTGAGCAGAGATAACATTGTCTGGCTGGCTGCCACTCCCTAAGGAGAGATGAGATGATTTTAAAAATAATAAAGCCATCAAATAAAAACTAAGTAATATACACAACTGAAATATTATAGTATTTTTCATTTGATGTCTACACAATGTGGACCCTGACAGAGTAAATGGAATATTTTGGCAAATTAATGAATGTTCACTATTTGGGTTTTTTGAATTAAAATGGTGTAAAATCATTTCAGTACATTTTTCATAACGCACATTTAAAATGTTATCAAAACCAAAATGGAAAACAACGAGTATTATCTAACAGAAACAACCTCAAAAAACACTAATCGCTCAGCACTAGCCCATAGATAAAGCTGTAGGTTCTTCAGCCATTCCTTTTACTCCCTTCCCACCAGCCTAGCCCTCTGCCCCCTGGAGAATCAACCCTATCAGAACACGCAATGTAAGAGACGGGAATATATATTGAACAAAAATATAAACACAACATGCAACATTTAAAGATTTTATTGAGTTTATAGTAGAAAATCTGAATTTAAATAAAATAAATAGGCGCTTATCTATGGATTTCACATGACTGGGCAGGGGCGCAGCCAAGGGTGGGCACCCACTTGGGAGCAAGGCCCAACCAATCAGAATTAGTTTTTACCCATAAAAATGGCTTTATTACAGACAGAAACAATCCTAAATTGCATCAGCAGTCAGGGAGGCTGGTCTCACTGTAGTTGAAGAAGCCGGATGTGTAGGTCCTGGGATAGCGTGGTTACACGTGAGCGGTGGTTGTGAGGCCGGTTGGACGTAATGCCGAAAATGAGGTTGTAGGCGGCTTATGGTAGAGAAATGAACATTCAATTCACAAGCAGCAAAAGCTCTGGTGAACATTCCTGCAGTCAGCATGCCAATTGCATGCTCCCTCAAAACTTGAGACATGTGTGGCATTGTGTATGACAATGACCGGCTGACAGCCTTTCATTACCGCCACAGCCCTCGACCGGCACACCAGTTTGGGTCAAGAACTGCAACGCTGCTGGGTTTTTCACACTCAACAGTTTCCTGTGTATATCAAGAAGGGTCCACCACCGAAAGGACATCCAGCCAACTCAAAGCATATGAGTCAACACGGGCCAGAATCCCTGTGGAACACTTGACACCTTGTGAATTCCATTCCCAGAGAAATTGAGGCTTTGTCTTCAGAACAGCCGGAATTCTTCTGGGCATGGAAATGCTCAAATGGTATCAAGGGACCAAACATGTGACAGGAAAACATTCCCCACACCATTACACCACCAGCCTGTACCGTTGACACCAAGCAGGAAGGGGCCATGGACTTATGCTGCATACGCCAAATCCCGATGGCCATCTGCATGATGCAAAAGGAACCGGGATTCGACGATTTTTGCGCTCCTCAGTTGTCCATTGTTGGTGATCGCGTGCACACTGGAGCCACCTTTTCTTGTTTTTATCTGATAGGAGTGGAACCCGGTGTGGTTGTCGGCTGCAATAGCCCATCCGTGACAAAAAAAAGACATGTTGTGCCTTCAAGATCATTTTTGGTAGGCAAACAGGGTTCGTTCGGTCATTAAAATTGCAGCAGTATTCTTATAAATTAAAGATAGTCTACTACATAACCTATTTAAAACATTGTGTAGCTGGGCTGGCTATGTTGGTACTTAACTATTTAGCTAATAGTATGTATGAATGTCATTGTTATGTCTGATAAAACTCTCCATCGGCACTCGTGAATAACCGCAAATGGCTAACACGCAGTTGATGAACTGATGCGCGTTAATTATACAATCCTATATATTTTGGTTGTAAAACTCTCAATATGAGAAAAATTGACACCGTTGGAAAACTGGGATTTCCCTCTATTCAACATTGGCCATGTCTTGATAACGACCATACAGTCCCCCTTTTGGCCCATGGTGTTACAGACAATTATTTTTAAGTGACTTTAGCTTTCGGAGACGTAAAAAATACTAATTAAATCTGGCATACTTGCGACCATTTTACTCGAATGTGCAAGTAAATAAATATTTTGATGTGTGACCTGGAATGTTAAATTAGGAGCACCAGTGCACCTAGAATTAAGGATTCTAGCTTTATTACCTACAAAATGTTTTCATTGTGCTCCTAAACATCTGTGTGTGCCTACATTTTTCAACTTAGGTGCACATGTGCTCCCCTTGTAAAAAAATGTTTTTAAACATTTAAGTCAGCGTAGTGCCCTGCTACTTGTCCAAAGGACAAGTGGCTAAAAATGTTAATGTCAAGCTCTCGGGTGCATTTTGCAAATCAATAGCAGCTTAATAGCCTCTGATATTGACATCTAAAACCTAGGCAACACCTTATTTAATCCATACTATCTGATACACACCCATCAACATATCTCCCATGTCTCACCAGAGATAGATTTGCTAAACACTCTCCACATTAGATAGAAACAGACAGTAACACAAAGTGACCGTCACAAAAACCATCTGCTGACAAAGAAGCCTCGGGAAAATGGCTATAGTATAAAGAGGCGAGACCAAGTATTACGGGGTAAAGAAGGCAGCTTTTCATTCACCTGAAAGAGCAAATGAGACAGAAAGAGAAACGAGAGAGAGAGAGAGCGATTGGTGTGAGGGAGGAGAGAAGAAGACACTATGCTATAAATAGCAGCAGATTTTTTTATTCAAGAGGATTTTGCTGCTGCGCTCTCTTTCTCAGTCTCTGGGAGGATCTCAATTGCATACTCTCTCCTCACCTTCTCAAAACCCATTGTAGGAGAAGGTCAGAGGGGAGGGACCTCTGGCTTTCTCATCCAATGGGTTTTGAGAGAAGGAGGCGAGGAGAAAGGATGCGGGGAGTACGCAATTGAGATTCTCCCCCTCTCTAGCAAACACTCTTTTCTCCCTCCATCTCCTACCCACCTTCTTTTCTTCTGTCACCTGCATCTACTTTCTCCCCATCTCTCCACCCCACTCTCTGTTCCTAGCACATTATGTTCTGTGCTAGTCTTAACGGTTAACTAGATGTTCCCACCCAATGTTTTGTAAGAATCATCTATTTGCTGTCACATATAGCTACAGTACAGTACACATCTCCATGGATAGCAGGCTTCTTATGACGAATTCTGTCTGTGTCCCCCCCGCCCCCTCTTCTCTGCGTAGATGCACAAACCAACTAAGCCACCAACAGGGTGACCTCGCACCCACTCCCTTCCTCCCCACTTCTTTCACTCCCTGTCTCCATCTCTCCTGGCTCAGTCTCTGTTATCCCTCCCTCTACTACCTCCCTTCCGTCCTCTCTGCTCCATGACAGGTCCCAAAGTGACGGACCCTTCCTGTCAACTCTCCACCCCTGCCCCGGCCTCCCCTCCCCTCCCCTCCGCCTACAGGCCAACACAGTAGCAGGGAATTCCTCATTACCTCAGCACTGTCTTCACCAAAGTATGTGTTCTCACACTAGCCAACCCACACACTAGCACAATATATAAAGCCATAATTATGCAGCATAGCCTACATGCACCACTAATAAAATGGAACAGTCCATAGACATAGTTAGATAGTCAGTGATTTCATTAACATCACAATTAAAACCAGTACATCCAAACCATCTAAAAACCAATGCAGGTGAACAGATTACAGAAGGGTAAATAGATTGATTATAAAAACATAGTTATGGGGACAAATGGAAAGTTACATACCGTAATATTATTTTAATGAAATCTTATCGTTTTGACAATATCGCAATATTTTTTGCGCTAGTTGGCTGTATCTGCACCAACATTTTCCAAAATAGCGAGCCAATTTGTTTTCAGCACTTTTATTTCCTTGACTGATCAAAACTTGCTTTCTAATGTTCTCATCTCCCTGCAGCAGACACATGGTGAGCAATATGTTTGGAACATCGAATCACAATGAAGTCACAGAATCAAAAATACATAACCGGTACCTAAGTATCGTGATAATATCGTATTGTGAGGTGCCTGGCAATTCCCAGCCCTCTAAAACTGTACTTTATAGAAGCTATTCTAAGCTCCAGATAGATGTCAGCTAACGTAGAGAAAAGACAGGACACGAACAGAGACCGATAAGAGGCGGTAAGCTAAGGCAATCCACCGAATAATAGTTTGAAGTTTAACTTTGACACATCCGGCGTAACTGGTAAATGTGAATAATACAAAACACAGTGGCGCACACGCAAACACACATCGCTTGCTTACTGTGTTTAGAGATTTGCAGCTCCCATGCAGAGGTTTTGCAGGATGAATGATCGGGTGGAACGACAGGCTACAACATATCGCTATGCTAGCAGATCGCTGACATCACTTTAGTCTCAATAAAAACTGACTGTATCCGAGGAGAACCCATCCGTCCCCCACGGTCATCTAGCCTAAAGCTTATTTTATGGTCTGGGAGCACTCACGGTCTTGTCTGTCCTCTCCGTCTGTTCTAGCTAGCTGTACATGGTCGGAGCTATTCTATGTCGAGGGTTTTGTAAACGAGGAAGGAAGGACCCCTCTTTTGACTGCCCCTTTTTCTGAATGAAGTGTACAAGCACAGAGACGGTGAGTGAGAGAGCGAGCAAGCACTCTCCTCTCACTATATCATGTGCACACTGCTCTGCCTTACTCTATTCCTTCACCAACCCTCCCTTCCTCGCACTCCCTCTCCCTTTCTCTCTCAGTAACAATATAATTGTGCTGACAGGCAGCCCAGGGCTAGTGAGGAAACCCAGCTGTTTAAAGGACTATGTCACTGGGGGAGCAGCACGACGGCAAGACACACTTCAATGACGAGAAACGGACAATGAAATGTTCATTCCTCCATTCACCCACTCAAGGTTTGCATTGCATCCCTCCTTGCTGTATAGGAAGCCACATATAACCTAGATCCACAAGAGCAAGCCATGTGACCATCTCTAACCATCAAGTACAACCAACAGTGCTAGATTCTCTGCTACACTAGTCTCATTCAGTGCCCTTGGGTTTGGATGAAAAACAAACTGGTGTTGGTAGGAGAAATGCACTGCAGGGGTATGGATGGGCATAAAGAAGAAGAAGAAAAAAGATTGCAAGAAAGAGCTCATTAGCAGGGGGAAAAGATCATTCCCTAGACAGGATGAATGGATTTGAATCATCTTCCTTAGTTCTCCCTGCCTGCAACAAGCCCTCACTGCAGCACAGAATGTGTAAAGGCAGTCAAAAGTTCAGCAGCATCAGAAAGAGAGAGGCTGGATTGGACTTGAAAAGGGTCAGAAGAACAGCAGGATTGGGGTCAATTCAGAAAATTGGAATTTCAGTTTACCTTGAGAAATAATCAGACCGATGCACTGAATTAAGTGTGCACAAAAAAAAATCATAGAACATACACATTTTTTGACAGTGAAGATAACAGTTGTACATTTTGCTCTACACTCCAGTATTTTGGATTTGAAATGAAATGTTTCACCGGAATTACGGGACCAGTAGCGGCGCGAAAGGGCTGGGTTGAGATTCTAAACAAGAGGTGGGTGTGTCGAGGCTTGCCCCCTCACTGGCAAATCAGAACATGCTCCATGGCTAAATATGTGGTTGCTCCAAGTTGCGTAGTTATGGTCTTTCATCCCATTTCGTTCTCAAATCTGTTAGTCCATAATAACCTAGTTCATTAAATGTCCCGCATTTGCTTAATATTTTGAACATGTTTGCAGTCCACATTGCTCCAATATACACAGGCTACAGCATTCAGACTGGCCTAATTGCAAATTATCAATTGCAAATTGCTGTCTGGACATGAACTTGCCAACGTAGTCAATAAGCAAGATTCAATTCATCAGGCTATTGATAAGACCTAAAAAGACAGTATAATTCTAATAAAAACAAAACTTGTTTTAAATAGGCTGTCTAAATACAGTTATAAGCAACATATTTGCTCCCCGTGGGCGCATAATAATAAGGACAAGGCAACAAACAGGAGGGTTTTACACACATCCAAACTGTTCATAGGAGCTGGATAAATATCCAATATGAAGAAAAAGGGAAGGAATGTCCACTTAACATTATACTGAATGCAGGGACCATCTTACAGATGACATTTGCACTTCTCAGAAATAGCTGACGAAATTGCACCGCATTTTAAACCATATAACCTACCGTTCAAAACGTTTGTGTTCACTTAGAAATGTCCACGTTTTTGAAAGAACATTTATTTTTGTCCGTTAACATCAAATTGATCAGAAATACAGTGTAGACATGGTTGTAAATGACTATTATAGCTGGAAACGGCAGATTATTTTATGGAAAATACCACATAGTAGGCTTACAGAGGCCTATTACCAACAACCATCACTCCTGTGTTCCAATGGCACGTTGTGTTAGCTAATCCAAGTTTATCATTATAACAAGTTTATCATTATAAAAGGCTAGTTGATCATTTCAAAAACCCTTCTGCAATTATGTTAGCACAGCTGAAAACTTGTTCTGAGTAAAGAAGCAATAAATCTGGCCTTCTTCAGATTAGTTGAGTATCTGGGGCATCAGCATTTGTGGGTTCGATTACAGGCTCAAAATGGCCAGAAACAAAGACCTTTCTTCTGAAACTCGTCAGTCTACTGTTGTTCTGAGAAATGAAGGCTATTCCATGCGAGAAAGTGCCAAAAAACGGAAGATCTCGCAGAACGCTGTGTACTACTCCCTTCACAGAAAAGCACAAACTGGCTCTAAACAGAATAGAAAGAATGGGAGGCCCCAGTGCACAACTGAGCAAGAGGACAAGTACATCTGTGTCTAGTTTGAGAAACAGACGCCTAAAGTCCTCAACTGGCAGCTTCATTAAATAGTACCAGCAAAACACCAATCTCAACAGTGGAGAGGCAACTCTGGGATGCTGGCCTTCTAAGCAAAGTTCCTCTGTCCAGTGTCTGTGTTCTTTTGCCCATCTTAGTCTTTTATATTTATTGGCCAGTCTGAGATATGTTTTTTTCTTTGCATCTCCACCTATATGGCTAGCAGTCACAAGTAAACTAGCTAACGAAAAAGCAAGGTCGTTTTTTGCAAAAACGATGCATGGCCATCATATTTCTAATGTTGATCATTGAAAGAATGTAGCCAGCTACATTAACCGTTTTGCAACTTAACTTGCTACCAGAGAAAAACTACAATGGAGGAAAGTACCAGAGAAAAGTAGCCTACAGAGCGCTGTCTGGTGATCCAATGATGTGAGCAAAATCCTTTGAGCATGAACAGAGTTAACAAATAAGAAGCATTTTAGATCTGCATTTACAAAAAGCAGCAAGATATTTTCGTTCCTTTTGTGTGTGAAAAATGCAGAATCCTGCATTAACGTGACCCCTGACATCAAGCGTGTGACTCTACACATTTTTGGGATGCATTTACAGTTTGTTCCTCTTTCTCACCGAAGCACAACCAAAACAAAGATCATACACCTGGTTGTTGGCAAAGGGGAGAGGTTAGCTTTTTTTTGGGGGGGGGGCATTTGTTCCTCTAACTTTCTCACTCATCATTATCCACAATTCATTAAAACCAGTTAAGCATTAGGGGGCGCTATTAAATGTTTGGGGATGAAAAACGTTCCCATTTTAAACAAGATATTTTGTCACGAAAAGATGCTCGACTATGCATATAATTGACAGATTTGGATAGAAAACACTGACGTTTCCAAAACTGCAAAGATATTGTCTGTGAGTGCAACAGAACTGCGAAACCCAGATAAAAATCCAACCAGGATGTGCCGCATTTTTTGAAACCGCCTCATGCCAATGATTCCTTATATGGCTGTGAATGAGCTACGAATGAGCTTACGTTTTCCACATATTCCCCAAGGTGTCTACAGCATTGTGACGTCTTTTTACGCATTTCCATTGAAGAATAGCCGTAAGGGACCATATATAGCAAGTGGTCACATGGTGTCTCCCGCAGAAAATCTTGCGTAAAATACTGAGGTAGCCATTTTTCCAATCGCTTCTTATGAGAAACCAATTGCCTCGACGGATATATTATCGAATATATATGTTAAAAACACCTTGAGGATGGATCCTAAACAACGTTTACCGTGTTTCTGTCGATATTATGGAGTTAATTTTGAAAAAAGTTTGGCGTTGTAGTGGTAGCATTTTCCGGTCGATTTCTCAGCCAAGCATGATGAACAAACGGGAGCTATTTCACCTACAAAAATAATATTTTTTGAAAAAAGGAACATTTGCTATCTAACTGAGAGTCTCCTGAGTGAAAGCATCCGACGTTCTTCAAAGGTAAATTATTTAATTTGGTTGCTTCTCTTATTTTCGTTAAAATGTTTCCTGCTGCCAGCAGAGCCTAGCATAGCATTATGCCATGATAAACTTACACAAATGCTTGTCTAGCGTTGGCTGTAACGCATATTTTGAAAATCTAAGATGACAGTGTTGTTAACAAAAGGCTAAGCTTGTGTTTTAATATATTTATTTTATTTGCGATTTTCATGAATAGGAAAAGTTTCTAGGGGTATTTATGTCCGCTGCGTTATGCTAATTCATTTGAGGCTATGATTACGATCCCGGATCCGGGATTGCTAGTTTCAAGAGGTTTTAATGATACTCCATAATCATGGTAGCATCCACATGGATGTAGTGTGGAAAAAGATCCCATTCTTATTTACAATAAAAAGTTACTCCAAATGACAACACATTAATTATTCTGTTCCTATTGGGCAAAACAATCTGAAACAACCAAAAGTAACTGCAAAGGCATCCAACAAGTTTATAGAGTCCCAAGCTTGATGTAGTCATTGCGTGCTAGGAATATGCGACCAAATACTAAACTCTTGACTACTTTGATACAGTAAGTGGATTTGTCCAAATACTTATGTGGAAAAATATATACATAAAGTGCTAAAACAGATATGAAAATAATGCAACGGAAAATTTTATGTTTGTGCTTTTCCTAATAACCAATTTCTGTGTTCATGCAAGTGACTGATTGAACGTGCCTGGGAGGAATACTCACTATCAGTATGTTTCAAATTTGGTATTAAACCCAGATCTTTGTTTGGAGAATGGAAAGGTATATCCCAGTTTCAAGGTCTCAGCTTGGAGAGGAGAATCCTCGTGAGGTATTGGTCTGTCACATGCATGAACCAGTATTGGTCAGTTACACGCATGAACCAAACAATAATGATGAATTAAGAACGATGAATCATGCAAATATAACTTGTGTGTGTAAGCAGTATATAAAAGAGAACAGGACTGCCCCGGGGGAGCTCACTTCAGACCGGTACTTTGTGCATTTAAGTTTGATTGTGACCTCTCCAGCTTGTTGTTAATAAACAATGATTCATTTAAGATTGACTTTGAGTGTCCCTGTGTAGAATTTCTACGACAATACACTAATAAAAGCCTTCCACAAGCTTCCCACAATAAGATGGGTGAATTTTGGCACATTCCTCCTGACAGAGCTGGTGTACCTGAGTCAGGTTTGTAGGCCTCCTTGCACGCACACGCTTTTTCAGGTCTGCCTACACATTTTCTATGGGATTGAGGTCAGGGTTTGTGATGGCCACTCCAATACCTTGACTTTGTTGTCCTTAAGCCCTTTTGCCACAACTTTGGAAGTATGTTTGGGGTCATTGTCCATTTGAAAGACCCATTTGTGACCAAACTTACACTGATGTCTTGAGATGTTGCTTCAATATATCCACATTATTCTCCTACCTCATGATCGCATCTATTTTAAGTGCACCAGTCCCTCCTGCAGCAAAGCACCCACAAAACATGATGCTGCCACCCCCGTGCTTCACAGTTGGGATGGTGTTCTTCACCTTGAAAGCCTCCCACTTTTTCCTCCATTATGGCCAAACAGTTATATTTGTGTTTCATCAGACCAGGGGACATTTTTCCAAAAAGTACGATCTTTGTCCCCATGTCCAGTTGCAAACTGTAGTCTGCCTTCTTTATGGCAGTTTTGGAGCAGTGGCTTCTTCCTTGCTGAGCAGCATTTCAGGTTATGTCAATATAGGACTCGTTTTACTGTGGATACATATACTTTTGTACCCGTTTCCTCCAGCATCTTCACAAGGTCCTTTGCGCTCCTGAGCGGTATGACGGCTGCGTGGTCCCATGGTGTTTATACTAGCGTACTATTGTTAGTACAGATGAACGTGGTACCTTCAGGCATTTGGAAATTGCTCCCAAGGATGAACCAGACTTTTAGAGGTCTACAATTTTTTTCCTGAGTTCTTGGCTGATTTTTTTTATTTTCCCATGATGTCAAGCAAATAGGCACTGAGTTTGAAGGTAGGCCTTGAAATATATCCACAGGTACACTTGAAATAATCATCTGTAAACAATTGTTGTAAATATTACTCGTGTCATGCACAAAGTAGATGTCCTAACTGACTTGCCAAAAGTATAGTTTGATAAGAAATTTGTGGAGTGGTTCAAAAACTAGTTTTAATGACTCCAACCTAAGTGTATGTAAACTTCAACTGTATGTACAGTGGCTTGCGAAAGTACGCAACCCCCTTGACATTTCACATCCTTAAAATAATGTGTTGATCCTAACTGACCTCAGACAGGGCATTTTTACTAGGATTAAATGTCAGGAATTGTGAAAAACTGAGTTTAAAATGTATTTGGCTAAGGTGTATGTGAAACTTCTGACTTTCAACTGTATGTTCGTTTTCTTTGAGACCTAAAAAAAATTGGTAGTCTGAGTTGCGCATTGACATGGAATCAGTACATCCAATTTTCTATATGAACAATTGTAATTTAACAAAAAAAAATCTAAAACCAGGGAAAACAGAATATTTTGGGGGTGTGAATTCAATTGTTTTGCCCCCCTCCAGAGTTGTTTATTGATCTTTATTTTACCCAGGTATATTAGGTAGAAAACAGTGTACAAGAGAAAGTAGTGCACTAAGGACATGGAGAAGAGCTAGAGAAGGTTGGAGACCTCTGCATTAAATAGCAGGAATGGACTTCATCACCCACTTGAGCCTTGAAGACAGAACCTCACCCAGAGAGCTGTGTATGTCAGTGTGTGGTTAGACAGCCAAATCCTAATAGACCATAAAAATAGAATGCCATACTAGTTCTGGGACAGCTGAAGTTGTATCAAAGATATTTATTCTCCTTGTTCTGTGATTGTACTCCAAACACAACTTATTTTGATTTTCTAGGTAAGTGTAGACATGCTGTAAATCATGCTGTAAATCACTATGATAGCCAATTTACAGCATAATTTTTTGTCTTTGGCCCAACAATCTTGTGTTGATAAATGCATCTACTCAAGCTGTCCATGTTTGTGCAATGTCCACATGCAGCGTAACATAGGGCTGGGCAATATACCATATTTTACTATATACCGGTATTGATCCATGGAACAGTTTGGATTTTTTATTTACCTTCTATAACAGTATTTGAATGTCTGGTTTGTTAAATGTGTTTTTTTTTATTTTACCTTTATTTAACTGGGCAAGTCAGTTAAGAACAAATTGTTATTTACAGTGACGGCCGAGTTTAACATCCATTTTTATAGTTTACTTGCTACTTAAGTCATCTCTCTCCGTTCTCACTTGCTCTCCATGCCGCTTTCCACACAGACATAGCCCCGTCCCTTCACTCAAGGAGCGCATTTGTTGCTGCTCAACCATGAGACACAATGTTGCCTACAATGCTGTCTCCACTTTGCTTCTTAATAGAAATCCACAAGCATTCTATAATTACACTGAACAAAAATAAAAGCAACATGTAAAGTGTTTCATGAGCTGAAATAAATAAAAAAATACAAGAAATGTTCCATACGCACAAAAAGCTTATTTTCCCTCATACTGTGTGCACAAATTTGTTTACATCCCTGTTAGTGAGCATTTCTCCTTTGCAAAGATAATTAATCCACCTAACAACTGTGGCATATCAAGGAGCAGATTAAACAGTCTGGACACTACACAGATGCACCTTGTGCTTGGGACAACAAAAGGCCACTTTAAAAATGTGCAGTTATCATTCAACAATGCCACAGATGTCTCAAGTTTTGAGGGAGGGTGCAATTGGCATGAATAAACATCCACCAGAGCTGTTGCCAGAGAATTGCATGTTAATTTCTCTACCATAAGCTGCATTCAACATTGTTTTAGAGAACCTGGCAGCACGTCCAACCGGCATCACAACCACAGACCACGTGTAACCACGCCAGCCCAGGACCTCCACATTCGGCTTCTTCACCGGTCTGAAAACTGAAACAGTGCATCCCGAATGGGTGGAGGAAGCAAACAATACACTAGGCCAGCTGTGATTTACAACCTGATAACAGTATTTTTTGGACTACTAAGAAATGTATTGGTGAACTATATTACTCATGCATTGAACTGCATCTACCTATTCTGCAAACAATGTCTTACTGTACGTCATGGAATTGAGTCAATTAGAACCTATTTTTAAAACCACATAAAGTTGGTTTCGTAGCATAAACTGGGAATATGATATGTTTTACTTACATGACTGTCTGTTTGTTAAATATCTGCATAGTTAAAACACTGTCAGATCCACTAACTGTCTAAAATGTGCTAAATTCTCTGCAGTTGTGCATTAATTTCTTCTAATTTAAATAAAATCTAATTGTATTTGTCAGATGCGCCGAATACAACAGGTGTATACCTTAGTGAAATGCTTACTTACAAGCCCTTAACCAACAATGCAGTTAAGAAAATAACAAAAAAAGTCAGATAAGAATAACAAATGATTAAAGAGCAGCATTTAATAACAATAGCGGGGCTATATACAGGGGGTACCAGTACAGAGTCAATGTGCGGGTGTCGAGGTAATAAGTACACGTATAGGTAGAGGTATTAAAGAGCCTATGCATAGATAATAACAGAGTAGCAGCAGCGTTCCAGAGGAGAGGGTCAATGAAAATATTGTCTGGGTAGCCATTTGATTAGATGTTCAGGAGTCTTATGGCTTGGGGGTAGAAGCTGTTTTGAAGCCATTTGGACCTAGACTTGGCACTCCTGTACCGCTTGCCATGCGGTAACAGAGAAAACGGAGTGACAAGGGTGGCTGGAGTCTGACAATTTTTAGGGCCTTCCTCTGACACCGCCTGGTATAGAGGTCCTGGAAGGCAGGAAGCTCGGCCCCGGCTCCACAAGGAGACTAACTGTTACGTGAATGCAGTAAGCCAAGGTAAGTTGCTAGCTAGCATTAAACTTAACTTATAAAAAACAATCAATCATAATCACTAGTTAACTACACATGGTTGACGATATTACTAGATATTATCTAGCATGTCATGTGTTGCGTATAATCTGACTGAGCATACAAGTATCTGACTGAGTGGTGGTAGGCATAAGCAGGCGCGTAAACATTAATTCCAACAGCACTTTAGTGCGTTTTGCCAGCAGCTCTTCGTTGTGCGTCAAGCATTGCGCTGTTTATGACTTCAAGCATATCAACTCCCGAGATGAGGCTGGTGTAACCGAAGTGAAATGGCTGGCTAGTTTGCGCGCGCTAATAGCGTTTCAAACGTCACTGAGCCATGGAGTGGTTGTTCCCCTTGCTCTGCATGGGTAACGCTGCTTCGAGGGTGGCTGTTGTCGTTGTGTTCCTGGTTCGAGCGAGGAGAGGCACTAAAGTGCCTATAAGAACATCTAATAGTCAAAGGTTAATGAAATACAAATGGTATAGAGAGAAATAGTCCTATAATCCCGATAATAACTACAACCTAAAACTTCTTACCAGGGAATATTGACGACTCATGTTAAAAGGGACCACCAGCTTTCATATGTTCTCATGTTCTGAGCAAGGAACTTAAACGTTAGCTTTCTTACATAGCACATATTGCACTTTTAATTTCTTCTCCAACACTTTGTTTTTGCATTATTTAAACCAAATTGAACATGTTTCATTATTTGAGGCTAAATTGATTTTATTGATGTATTATATTAAGTTAAAATAAGTGTTCATTCAGTATTGTTGTAATTGTCATTATTACAAATAAAATAAAAATCGGCCGATTCATCGGTATCGGCTTTTTTGGTCCTTCAATAATCGGTATTGGCGTTGAAAAATCATAATCAGTCGACCTCTAATACGCACCACCCTCTGTAGTGCCTTGCGGTTGGAGGCCGAGCAGTTGCCATTCCAGGCAGTGATGCAACCTGTCAGGATGCTCTCGATGGTGCAGCTGTAGAACCCATGACAAATATTTTCAGTCTCCTGAGGGGGAATATGTTTTGTCGTGCCATCATCACGACTGTCTTGTGGTGCTTGGACAATGTTAGTTTGTTGGTGATGTGGACGCCAAGGAACTAGAAGCTTTCAACCTACTCCACTACAGCCCCATCGATGAGAATGGGGGCGTGCTCGGTCCTCCTTTTACTGTAATCATCTCCTTTGTCTTGATCACGTTGAGGGAGAGATTGTTGTCCTTGCACCACACGGTCAGGTCTCACACCTCCTCCCTATAGGCTGTCTCATCGTTGTCGGTGATCAGGCCTACAGCTGTTGTGTCATCAAACTTAGATTAATGGTGGTGTTGGAGTCGTGCAGTCATGAGTGAAAAGGGAGTAGAGGGGACTGAGCACACACCAACTGAGGGGCCCTCTTATTGAGGATCATCGTTGCGGATGTGTTGTTACCTACCCTTACCACCTGGGGGTGGCCTGTCAGGAAGTCCAGGATCCAGTTGCAGATGGAGGTGTTTAGTCCCAGGGTCCTTAGATTGTTCACCAATCAATCAAGTGTACACTGCTCAAAAAAATAAAGGGGACACTAAAATAACACATCCTAGATCTGAATGAATGAAATATTCTTATTAAATACTTTTTTCTTTACATAGTTGAATGTGCTGACAACAAAAATCACACAATTGATCAATGGAAATCAAATGTATCAACCCATGGATGTCTGGATTTGGAGTCACACTCAAAATTAAAGTGGAAAACCACACTACAGGCTGATCCAACTTTGATGCAATGTCCTTAAAACAAATCAAAATGACGCTCAGTAGTGTGTGTGGCCTCCGTGCCTGTATGACCTCCCTACAACGCCTGGGCATGCTCCTGATGAGGTGGTGGATGGTCTCCTGAGGGATCGCCTCCCACACCTGGACTAAAGCATCCGCCAACTCTTGGACAGTCTGTGGTGCAACGTGGCGTTGGTGGATGGAGCGAGACATGATGTCCCAGATGTGCTCAATTGGATTCAGGTCTGGGGAACGGGCGGGCCAGTCCATAGCATCAATGCCTTCCTCTTGCAGGAACTGCTGACACACTTCAGCCACATGAGGTCTAGCATTGTCTTGCATTAGGAGGAACCCAGGGCCAACCGCACCAGCATATGGTCTCACAAGGGGTCTGAGGATCTCATCTCGGTACCTAATGGCAGTCAGGCTACCTCTGGCGAGCACATGGAGGGCTGTGCGGCCCCCCCAAAGAAATGCCACCCGACACCATGACTGACCCACCGCCAAATCGGTCATGCTGGAGGATGTTGCAGGCAGCAGAATGTTCTCCACGGCGTCTCCAGACTCTGCCACGTCTGTCACATGTGCTCAGTGTGAACCTGCTTTCATCTGTGAAGAGCACAGGGCGCCAGTGGCGAATTTGCCAATCTTGGTGTTCTCTGGCAAATGCCAAACGTCCTGCACGGTGTTGGGCTGTAAGCACAACCCCCACCTATGGACGTCGGGCCCTCATACCACCCTCATGGAGTCTGTTTCTGACCGTTTGAGCAGACACATGCACATTTGTGGCCTGCTGGAGTTCATTTTGCAGGGCTCTGGCAGTGCTCCTCCTGCTCCTCCTTGCACAAAGGCGGAGGTAGCGGTCCTGCTGCTGGGTTGTTGCCCTCCTACGGCCTCCTCCACGTCTCCTGATGTACTTGCCTGTCTCCTGGTAGCGCCTCCATGCCCTGGACACTACGCTGACAGACACAGCAAACCTTCTTGCCACAGCTCACATTGATGTGCCATCCTGGATGAGCTGCAATACCTGAGCCACTTGTGTGGGTTGTAGACTCAGTCTCATGCTACCACTAGAGTGAAAGCACCACCAGCATTCAAAAGTGACCAAAACATCAGCCAGGAAGCATAGGAACTGAGAAGTGGTCTGTGATCACCACCTGCAGAACCACTCCTTTTTGGGGGTGTCTTGCTAATTGCCTATAATTTCCACCTGTTGTCTATTCCATTTGCACAACAGCATGTGACATTTATTGTCAATCAGTGTTGCTTCCTGAGTGGACAGTTTGATTTCACAGAAGTGTGATTGACTTGGAGTTACATTGTGTTGTTTAAGTGTTCCCTTTATTTTTTTGAGCAGTGTATTTGTAAAGCACTTCTTACATCATCTGATGTCACAAAGTGCTGTACAGAAACTCAACCTTAAACCCCAAACAGTAAACAATGCAGGTGTAGAAGCATTTAAGACAGTACTTAGTGTTAATCAGGGCCCGGTTTCTCAAAACCATCATACGGCTAAGTTAATCATTGGATGCCTTAAAATGTGTTTTGGAAACGGGGCTCAGATATCCAGTTTCCTCTTCTTCTTCCTCCTTTTTCCATGTAAGTCATCTCCCCCTCCTCCTCTTTCACTCCATAAACTACATCCTCCACTTTCACTCAATGCGTCTTTCTTTTTAACTGTAACAGCCTCACACTCTATTTCTTGTTTTACTGTGATATCCTCTTCCTCCGTCCAGCAGACCTCCTCTTCTTTAGCAGGAGGAGAGTAGTTTAGTGACCGCATGGTCGAGGATGTTAGCTAGCTAGGTCATTGCTAACTTAACCAGCCCGCTAGCTGACTAATAACACCGTAAATATGAATTTAAATCAGATAACTAACTAGATGACAGAAGAGGGTTTAAAACACCGTAGCTAATATACACTAAAGCGTCTAAAGAGCTTTATTGGTTTGGCTATTTTGGCTAGCAAGCTACCGAGGTGGCGGACAAACTGTTGCTGCTGTTGAAAGAAGCATTCCGTCCACTAGATTTTACATCACACCAACAGCATTGCCTTAAATTCCCACACCGCCATCTGCTGACTGGAGTGGGTAACGTAGTAGAGTAAAATGTATATTTAATTTTCAGACAAAAGTTAAAGTGTAGAACAAACAGTTATGTTTTTGCGTTATTCCATATTTATTCACTTATTTCCAGATATCTTCTAAACTACCTACAATGCACTATTTCTCAACGTCATATGGAGGATCTACTCTGTGCTACGGAGTGTGTATGCTAGCTCAAGCTTGCAAATGTTAGCCACACCTCATGCTTTCCATGTACTGTGTGACTTATCTAGAGAACCCTTTATCACGGTAGGCTCTGGTGCCTTCTTGCCGTGGGCTCAAAAGGAAAGGGAAAATCATAAATATCATACAAAGTGATAAGCTTTGAGGGCACTATGGTGTTGAATGCTAAGCTGTAGTAAATGAATAGCATTCTCACATAGGTGTTCATTTTGTCCAGGTGGGAAAGGGCAGTGCAGAGTGCAATAGAGATTGCATCATCTGTGGATCTGTTGGTCGGTATGCAAATTGTAGTGGGTCTAGGGTTTCTGGGATAATGGTGTTGATGTGAGCCATGACCAGCCTTTCAAAGCACTTCATGGCTACAGACGTGAGTGCTACGGGTCGGTAGTCATTTAGGGAGGTTACCTTAGTGTTCTTGGGCACAGGCACTATGGTGGTCTGCTTAAAACATGTTGATATTACAGACTCAGACAGGGAGAGGTTGAAAATGTCAGTGAAGACACTTGCCAGTTGGTCAGCGCATGCTCGGAGTTCACGTCCTGGTAATCCGTCTGAATGTTAACCTGTCACACAGTCTTCCAGCTGATGCTCCCATGCATGTTTCAGTGTTACATGCCTCGAAGCAAGCATAGAAGTAGTTTAGCTCGTCTGGTAGGCATGTGTCACTGGGCAGCTCTTGGCTGTGCTTCCCTTTGTAATCTGTAATGGCTTGCAGGCCCTGCCACATTTGACGAGCGTCAGAGCCGATGTAGGACGATTCGATCTTAGTCCTGTTTTGATGCTTTGCCTGTTTTATGGTTCGTCGAAGGGCATAGCAGGATTTCTTATAAGCTTCTGGGTTAGAGTCCCGCTCCTTGAAAGTGGCAGCTCTAGCCTTTCGCTCAGTGTGGATGTTACCTGTATGGCTTCTGGTTGGGGTATGTACGTAAAGGTGGTCTAGAATTTTTTCCCCTCCAGTTGCACATTTAACATGCTGATAACATGCTATTTAGTGGTTGGCTTCTTCCAAAATCAAGCATTGCTTGGTAACAGCAAATACTTTTTTTGTTACTTGTATAAATATGAGCTGGGATGTCTGTCCTGCAAATACTTTAGGTCAGACACTATATAAATTGTTTGCAATGCACTCATTAGCATTTAGTTAGCATGCTCTATTGCATTTTATATGCATTTGTTAGCACTGCTAACATTTGAAGCAAAGGCTCAGTGTTTTGTTTTTTAAAGCATCCCTTGTGTTCAGTGCCGGTATTACCGAATATGCCGGTATGGCACAAGGTCGGTTTGAAGATAATCTGGATACCACCCAGGCCTAACACACTCTCTCGCGCACACACACAGGTATGAACAAGAGGTCGACCGATTATGATTTTTCAACACCGATACCAATTATTGGAGGACCAAAAAAGCCAATACCGATTACTCAGCCGATTATTATTTTTTTTATGTATTTATTTGTAATAATGACAATTACAACAATACTGAACGAACACTTATTTTAACTTAAAATAATACATCAATCAAATAAATGTATCCTCCTTAAATAATGAAACATGTTCAATTTGGTTTAAATAATGCAAAAACAAAGTGTTGGAGAACAAAGTAAAAGTGCAATATGTGCCATTAAAGAAAGCTATGAAAGCTTATGAACATATGAAAGATGGTGGTTCATTTTAACATGAGTCTTCAATATTCCCAGGTAAGAAGTTTTAGGTTGTAGTTATTATAGGAATTATAGGACTATTTCTCTCTATACCATTTGTATTTCATATACCTTTGACTATTGGATATTCTTATAGGCACTTTAGTATTGCCAGTCTAACACTATAGCTTCCGTCCCTCTCCTCGCCCCTACCTGTGCTCGAACCAGGAACACATCGACAACAGCCACCCTCGAAGCATCGTTACCCATTGCTCCACAAAAGCCTTGCAGAGCAAGGGGAACAACTACTCCAAGTCTCAGAGCGAGTGAAGTTTGAAATGCTATTAGCACACACCCCGCTAACTAGATAGCCATTTCACATCAGTTACACCAGCCTAATCTCGGGAGTTGATAGGCTTGAAGTCATAAACAGCGCAATGCTTGAAGCATTGCGAAGAGCTGCTGGCAACACACGAAAGTGCTGTTTGAATGAATGCTTACGAGCCTGCCGGTGCTCAGTCAGAATGCTTCTATCAAATCATAGACTTAATTATAACATAACACACAGAAATACGAGCCTTAGGTCATTAATATGGTCAAATCCGGAAACTATCATTTCGAAAATAAAACGTTTATTCTTTCAGTGAAATACGGAACCGTTCCATATTTTATCTAACAGATGGCATCCCTAAGGCTAAATATTGCTGTTACATTGTATGACCTTCAATGTTATGTCATAATTATGTACAATTCTGGCAAAATAATTATGGCCTTTGTTAGGAATAAATGGACTTCACATAGTTCGCAATGAGCCAGGCGGCCCAAACTGCTGCATATACCCTGACTGCTTGCACGGAACGCAAGAGAAGTGACAATTTCCCTAGTTATAAGAAATTAATGTTGGCAGGCAATATTAACTAAATATGCAGGTAAAAAATATATATAAATTGTATTTATTTTAAAGAAAGGCATTTATGTTTATGGTTGGTGCAACGACAGCGATTTTTTTCCGCAAACGCTTTTTTTTCATCACCCGTTTGTCAAAGTAGTTTGTGATTCAATGAGAACAGCCTACTAACAGGCCCTGCATCAATTATATGCAATGCAGGACACGCTAGATAACATAGTAATATCATCAACCATGTGTAGTTAACTAGTGATTATGTTAAGATTGATTGTTTTTTATAAGATACGTTTAATGCTAGCTAGCAACTTACCTTGGCTTCTTGCTGCCCTCGCGTAACAGAGGAGCCTGCGAGCGTGCCACGCAGGCTCCTCGTGGAGTGCAATGTAAGGCAGGTGGTTAGAGCGTTGGACTAGTAACCAGAAGGTTGCAAAACGAATCCCCGAGCTGACATGGTAAAAATCTGTCGTTCTGCCCCTGAACGAGGCAGTTAACCCACCGTTCCTAGGCCGTCATTGAAAGTAAGAATGTGTTCTTAACTGACTTGCCTTGTTAAATAAAAGGTGTAAAAAATAATTATAATAAAATTTAAAAAGGCAAATCGGTGTCCAAAAATACCGATTACCGATTGTTATGAAAACTTGAAATCGGCCCTAATTAATCAGCCATTCCGATTAATCGGTCGACCTCTAGTATGAACTGCATGCACCTCTCTCACATGCAGACACCGTTATGCACACGCTCTCATGCATCATGACAAAAATATGGCAAATGTTAGGCTAGTTAAAATGTACAATATTGTTGCTTAATTCAAACAAAATCAAAACATTACAACTCCACGTGCAGATTTTGGTCCTATTGCGTATGATAGTCCAGTTCCGTATGAACGCTAGGGGGCTATGACGTTCTATCAAATGTAGTCACAGGCTGAATCTCAAACCAAACACATGGCCCATAACCCCTTTATCGAGTTGCCACTTGCCCTTGTGTTCAATAGTGATCAATCTAGTCTGTTAATGCTAATTTAGGTTAAAACACTTGAGACAACGCGCACTTGACATCAACTGCCACTTATCAATATTCCAAAATTAAAAATCTATTTGGTACCATTGTCTCCTGTGACCTAAATTGTGCATGGCTCACTCACAATGATACACAGGCACTGGGGCAGAAAGACGCATACTCTGATAGACAGTGAGAAAGTTGTAAAAACATCTCTATTCCTGTACAAGTAGGCTATATCGGTCACAAGTAATTTCATCAGCTGATTTAAATTGTTGTAGCCTGCTTGCGTATAGCTAGCGTCACTGACAAACACAGGGATGGAGTTTTAGCTAGCTGGGCACTGCACTGAAACATTAGGGCTTGCACAATTACCATATAATCGAAGGTTATGGATGAAGACAGTCATGAAAATAAAACTGCCATAACCGTTTATGACCACCTATTATGCCCTCACTGACTTGAATGGGGATGTACGTTCTTGTCATTCAATTTCTATGGCAGCATATGCAGTCAGGAGCGGAGGAAAGAAAAATGTATATAGAAATAAAATCGATACAGTATAGATATAAATCTGTACAGTATGGAAATAAATAAAGATATATAGCTACGTAAAGTAGGGTCAGCTAAAAGCACAGAGAGCAGCAGCAGACTCAATACTGTACTGACTGGGGGGCAGAGCAGGCTGTTTCGCTGCTGTCACATACCTTTCACTGCCATTTTTCAACTTAACAACGATGACGTGCCGAGCACCTTATATTCATGGCATATAATTTGAACGATGCAAATCTCATACTAACGTTACAGCATTGCTGCATTGGGTATGTTACATTTTTATTTTTCCCCTTTATGGTGATCGGGACCTGTTCGTGGTAGTTTCGTGATAACTGCAATGTGCCTTTAATTTTGTGGAAGAAACCTTTTTCAATTTCGTTTTAATGTTTAACCATTCACACTCCTAGCGTAGTGATAATGTGTCCAACAGAATTTATTTATTTATTTATTTTTTATTTTACCTTTATTTAACCAGGTAGGCAAGTTGAGAACAAGTTCTCATTTACAATTGCGACCTGGCCAAGATAAAGCAAAGCAGTTCGACAGATAAAACGACACAGAGTTACACATGGAGTAAAAACAAACATACAGTCAATAATGCAGTATAAACAAGTCTATATACAATGTGAGCAAATGAGGTGAGAAGGGAGGTAAAGGCAAAAAAGGCCATGATGGCAAAGTAAATACAATATAGCAAGTAAAATACTGGAATGGTAGTTTTGATGAATGAATGACCAGCAGCTGTAGCCAAATCTTATTGCCATTTATTTTTTGTATATATTTTATATCATTTTTAAACAATTTAACCTTTATTTAACTAGGCAAGTCAGTTAAAAACAAATTCTTATTTTCAATGACGGCCTAGGAACAATACCTTGTCAGCTCGAGGATTTGATCTTGCAACCTTTCGGTTACTGGTCCAACGCTCTAACCACTAGGCTACCTGCTGCCCCAAATTTATACATCTCACAACAATGGATTTATTGCGTGCTTTTGTTTGGACATCTTGTGACTGAAATATCAGCTCTAATAGTGATGACTGATGATCCAGTTTCTCTCCCCCTCGATACCGGTTCATGTCTTCTCCCAGTGAGTGGTTTGCTGCCTCAATCCTCTCCTTTGCAGCACAAACCAGTTTCCCTGACTGAATAAAATAATGTCACGACAGGCCTGACTGAAACAGCTAATGTCTGTAAATTTACCAAATGTCGACAAAATAAAATATGCTAGACAAGGTGGGATATTTTTCTGCCTGTAAAATAGAATTGCTAGAATTGGCAGTGGGAAATTATTTTATGTGAAATATTTATATAATAACCATCATACCAAAGTAACTTGGAGTCACGCGATGATATGTTGTGGGGTCCTCCCCCTACGATTTGGGAAAGCATGCAGTTTATTAGGCTAAAAATTACAGATTAAATAAGTGATATACTTCACAGGGTGGTGAAAGTGCACAGCGATGATGCTCCTTTCCAATAAATATTGAGGGTCTTATTCTGGTGACATGATGATCGATTCTTGACTGCAGTTTGCCAAAGAAAAATGATCTTGCTACTTTGTCCATAACAATGTCATCATGTAGGCTATACCTGCACTGTATCTGTGAGCTGTTGGCAAGAGCACACGTGCCAAGACCAGAGTGGGAACAGTCGCTATATAACGCAACATTTTTTGGGGATAAAACCAGTAACTTGTATGTTTTAAATTCCATACATGGGAATTTAACCACAAAAAAAAGTTATTTTCATGTGCACTACATCATCACGCACAGCTTTTAATCTGCAAAAAGTACAATTGATGGAAACATCTTGTGGGACAATGTGCATATTGTTTCCATACAGATTTTAGAATATTCGCATTCAAATTTGTCCTCATTTGGATGGAAGTCAAGCTACTGACAGTAATGGCAGGTCTGATCCAGTCTGGACCCACAGCCATGCAACCAGTCACCTATTCCCTCCCAGCCTCCAGGTCTGATCAATTATTTACATCTAGCAAGCAGTGGAAGGATTATATACATCTAACAAGGCGTGGAGGGAAAGACAGCGAGAAGGAGAGATACACAGATAAATCGAGGGGGTAGATAGAAGGAGAGGGAGGGAGAGGATGAATAGAGAGAGGGGGGGGAAGAGGAGGAGAAAGAGAGAAGCAGCAGTAGCACCAGATCTGTGCTCAGGCAAAGATCTATAAATATCTCTTCACGTCTCTCTAGAAAAAGCCACCATCTCCACTGCCGCTGCTGCTGCAAACACAGAAGCAGATCTCAGGTAGACAAACTGATGAGTAGGGATAGGGTTCTATGGCAGTGAATCTACCCCAGGATTTTATCCGGATCAAAAAGGTATAGAAACAGTTGCATTTTTAAGCCAACTTCCTGCAATTCTACAAATTTATCCATGGAGCAGAGATTTTTTTATTTCTGTTTTTAAAGCTGATTTCCTGCAATTACTCCCATTTTGCAATGCAGCGGAGTGAAAAATGCAGTTTTAAAGCAAGTTTCATGGAATTCAATTAATTTTGCCATGGCTTATGCTGTGTTCTTTGCTCAAACATAAAATTAACACTGATATGGGTATTTTCAGATCTTCCTGTCTAGCTTTCATTTAGGTGATTTTTAGTTCTCAGATACATAGGATACAAAACATTAGGACACATGCTCTTTCCATGACAGACTGACCAGGTGAATGCTATGATCCCTTATTGATGTCACTTGTTAAATCCACTTCAAATCAGTGTAGATGAAGGGGAGGAGACAGGTTAAAGAAGAGTTGTTAAGCCTTGACATGGATTGTGTATGTGTGCCATTCAGAGGGAGAATAGGCAAGACACAATATGTAAGTGTTTTTGAATAGGGTAGAACAGAATGAGATGACTCATCACTTTGAATCACAATTACTCAGGGCTATCAAATCACCATCTCAAAGAATTATATTTATGATATACAACTTCCATCTATAGGCCTATCAATTGTATGTCTAATCTAGTCAAACCAGTTCATCTATAAATTAAAATAAACGTTTTAAATGTGGCTAGATAACACATGGTACAAACTAAGGATAGAAAATCAAATATCTCTTTAGAGCCTTTTCATGTTCCAACAAAAAATGTAAACTAAACAGGCTCAAATAAGGGAAACTGCATATTTATGTGTGTTTATGTACCAAATGATAGTTAGGGTACAACCACCAGTGCAATAGCAAATTGAGGTGGATGACAGAGACAGGCAGCCACAGCAGGCAACTCCCACCACACTGCCGCTTCATTAGGAGCAGACTGTTGAATCAATGGTTCACCTACTGAAGACAAGCCTGTCCCTAAAACCACACAAGCTACTCTCTAAAAACCACATGCCCCACACAAAACATTCTGACACCAGTTTACTATATGCTGCTGCTGCACAGGGAGTGAGCAGCGTACATTCATCTGCACTACATGCTTTTCCTATCCAATCTCTTATGTGCTCATTAGGCAAGATGAGTTGGGGGGGGCTGAAGTTGGCTACATTAACTAATCTAATAGACCATGCTATTCTGTGATATTCAAACCAGATTGTGGAGTACTGTTAGTTTAGGCTGTATAGTATATGATGGATATTTGATCCCCTTACAACTAAGAGTATTTGAATAGTGCTTCCCAAAACACGTAGGCTCAGGCTGAGGCTATATTTCCAGTAAAGCTTTCAATCCCCCCCCCACAACACAGTTCCTAGTAAACTGTATGATATGTAGGGTATCCAACAATGCATCCAGAAATCAACTATTCTCCCAAAAATACAGGTAGAGGGGCAATGACTAAAACACACACACACACAGTGCTTGGCACTGTGCATATGTTGAGACCATAACAAAATATAGCTACACTTCCATACAGCCGTTACAAAGTAGTTTGTGTAAAGCATAGCACAGCGACTTGGAAGACAACACGTCTTCTAAATTTCCATGTCTTGTTGCAGAGGGTTAATTTGAATTGAAAAAAATGCTCCGTTATTAAATGAAATAAATGTTTTGCTCCAAGAAGTAATCCAATGTTTTCACCATCTTGTCCATTTCAAATCTTCTCTCATTGATTGAGGTGGGTGTCCACCCAAAGTGCCGCATGCCAATACACGGAGTTCGGAGTACAATCACGTTTACATTGAAGACACTGGAGCCGACAGGAGATATGGGTCAGAAAACGTTCCTCGATGCAGGAATGGGATATGCCACTGTACTCCAAGTTAACTTCATCCACATGGACACATCGAGAAGATTGAAATACTGCTAGTTTTCCAGGAAAACTGCCCTTTTCGTCATAATGCTAACTAGCAGGAGCCACCGCAGCCATTTTGGAATGGCAGTGTCAGCCAATCAGCTCATTTGTTGTTCAACCCAACATGTAATTTCATAATGGCTGCTGTTGGCTACTGCTAGTTAACATGAGGACAAAAAGGGCAGTTTTCAGGGAAAACTAGCAGTATTTAAAGACCAGTGTTGATAAAAGGTACGATTTGGAGTACAGTGGCATATCCCATCCCTACATTGAGGTACGTTTTCCGACCCATATCTCACACCAGCTCCATTGTGTCTTAATGTAGACCATGATTGAGTTCAGACTTCAGTGCAGCTCAGTGTAAAATAGCTTCACGATAGGGTCGGTATATTCTGGCAAGTACATTAGGTAGACTAGCTAGTTAGTTAGCTAATTTACAGTGGTTGGTAGAAAAACGATCGCTTACCGTTTAGATGAGTCTTCTCTCAACGAAAGCTTCTTCGATGTTTGTTTTTTTCGAGTTGAAGGCTGCTAACGCGTTAGCTACTGCTGGTACACAGACAGGCTAACATTAGTGTAGGTTAAGCTAGCAGCTGCTAGTGCAGTGCTGAGTTCCCAAATGTTTAACGTTAGCTAGCTAAACGGACAGTTCACACTGACAATACGCAGCAACCAAGTTAGCCTTTTCTTCTTATCTAACGGTAACAGTAACGTTAACTTAGCTGTCAAACAAGGTGTCAGCTCACCTGCTCCTTTTAGCTAGCTAATTGTCTTCAACGTTAGCTAACGTAACATTCGATTTTAAAAAAATATCGATGACAAGATCATGGGTTACGAGACAATTGAAGAAATGCCGATATGTATGCGGTTAGTTAGCGATACCGCTTGTCAACCACCCTCCGAATGGTTTACCCAATGCTAACTAATAATGGTAAGAATAAATCGCTAGCTAATTAGTAACGTTGGCTCCATGGCTAACCAAACGCTGCCCTGGCTGAGTTGGCTCACGGTGAAAGCCACTGCACTGTCAAACGCTATCGACTCAAAACCGCACAAACGTGAGGGGTATCTACATCGAACGTGGAAGATAAAATCAGAGAGAACGCATCCAATAACTTCTAAAATGAAAATAACGAGAACCTTACACTTTGGATAAAATAAAGAAAAACGAGATTCCCTTCAGCTCCGGCTTCCAATACTGTGTGATTGCGACCCGCAATTCGGGGTGTTCCTGCATGTGGGCATTCCTGCATCTGCAGGAACGCCCCCCCTCTCGAGCATCCAATTGGTTCCTGCTTGACCGCCTTTACCCTCAGAAATACAGTGTAGACATTGTTAATGTTGTAAATTAATATTGCATCTGAAAATTGCAAATTTTTTAAATGGAATATCTACATAGTAGGCTATTATCAGAAACCATCACTCCTGTGTTCCAATGGCACGTTGTGTTAGCTAATCCAAGTTTATCATTTTAAAAGGCTAAATGATCATTATGACCCTTTTGCAATTATGTTAGCACAAGTGAAAACGAAACTGAAGGAGCAATAAAACTGGCCTTCTTTAGACTAGTTGAGTGTCTGGAGCATCAGCATTTGTGGGTTTGATTACAGGCTCAAAATGGCCAGAAACAAAGACCTTTCTTCTGAAACGCGTCAGTCTATTCTTGTTCTGAGAAATGAAGGCTATTCCATGCGAGAAATTGCCAAGAAACTGAAGATCTCGTTCAACGCTGTGTACTACTCCCTTCACAGAACAGAGCAAACTGGCCCTAACCAGAATAGAAGGAGGAGTGGGAGGCCCCGGTGCACAACTGAGTAAGAGGACAAGTCTAGTTTGAGAAACAGACGCCTCACAAGTCCTCAACTGGCAGCTTCATTAAATAGTACCCGTAAAACACCAGTCTCAACGTCAACAGTGAAGAGGCGACTCCGGGATGCTGGCCTTCTAGGCAGAGTTCCTCTGTCCTGTGTCTGTTCTTTTGCCCTTCTTAGTCTTTTCTTTAAATTGGCCCGTATGAGATATTCCTTTTTCTTTGCAACTCTGCCTAGAAGGCCAGCATCCTGGAGTCGCCTCATGTTTTCTAGCTCTCCCGGTTTTTGACCATTCTGCCTGCCTTGTCACACCACTCTGGACTACTGACCTCTGCCTGCCATGACCCTGAGCCCTCCCGCCGTTCTGTACCTTTCGGACTCTGCTCTGGATTACTGACCTCTGCCTGCCCCTTGACCTGTCGTTTGCCTGCCCCCCTGTTTCTGTAATAAACTTTGGTCTTCCCCTGAGCCTTGGCACTTTCTCTACTACTCTCGTCACTGTCTCAGCACACAACATCTTCTACACTACTCTGATCCTGGCAATATCAACCAGCCTTTCTCTCACCGGACACCGCTTATCTCCAGAACCATGGTTACTCCTACAGTTTACACACACTTTTTCCACCGATACTATACATTCCTTTGTCTCATGTCATCTTGCACACTTCTCACATCTAGGAATCTCCCTCCTACACACTGCTGCCACATGACCATAAGCTTGACACCTAAATCAAATCAAATTTTATTTGTCACATGCGTCGAATACAACAGGTGTTGACCTTACCATGAAATGCTTACTTACAAGCCCAACAATGCAGTTTTAAGAAAAATAAGAATTAACTAAATATTTACTAAATAAACTAAAGTGAAACATTTTCAAATAAAAGAGCAACAATAAAGAGGCAATATACAGGGGTGCCAGTACCGAGTCAATGTGGGGGTAAAGTGACTATGTGGTTGTAGTCTTTGGCATTTTTTAAGGCTTTCCTCTGACACTGACTGATGTAGAGGTCCTGGATGGCAGGGAGTTCTGCCCCAGTAATGTACTGGGCCGTATGCACTACCCTCTGTAGCGCCTTGCGGTCGGAGGCTGAGCAGTTGTCATACCAGGTAGTGATGCAACCGGTCAGGATGCTCTCAATGGTGTAGCTGTAGAACTTTTTGAGGATCTGAGGACCCATGCCAAATCTTTTCAGATAACTCATGTTACTCTTATTTGGTAATTCAATTTGGTACCCATCTATTCCACCCTTGTCTGGAAAACACTCTGTTACTAAAAATAGAATTGTCGATATACTGTAGCTAACTCACTCGCTGTTTGTGTGTTGGTAGTAATGATTAATGTGTTTTAATACCCCAAAGCGGCAGAATTTTGTGTACACAAGCATGAGGGAATGGAAACACCTTATGGAGCACAACAAGATTGTGGGACAGAAACTAGCAAGGGACACTGAAAGGTATCAAGATCAGAGAATACCAAGAGTGTGTCAAGCAGTCATCAAGGCAAAGGGCGGCTATTTGAAGAATCTCAAATACATACTCAACTTTTTGGGTTACATGATTCCATATGTGTTATTTCATAGTTTGATGTCTTCACTATTATTCTACAATGTAGAAAATAGTTTTACATTTTTTTACTTTTGACCGGTAGTGTAAATTTGCAGAAATTCGCATAAAATAACCAACCAACAGGAACTCTTGAACCGTTCAAGCTAGAGACACAAAACCAACTTTCACATGTTCAGGCTATCCTAACTTCAAATTCTTTAACACTTTTATCAATTATCATTAAATAAATGTGCATGCATCTGCATGAAATAACCAACCAACAGTAACTCTTGAACCATTCAAGTTAGAGACACCAAACCAACTTTCATATGTTCAGGCTATCCTAACTTTTCATACACCTACAGTTGAAGTCTGAAGTTTACGTACACTTAGGTTGGAGTCATTAAAACTCGTTTTTCAACCACTCCACATATCTCTTGTTAACAAACTATAGTTTTGGCAAGACGGTTAGGACATCTACTTTGTGCATGACAAAAGTCATTTTGCCAACAATTGTTTACAGACAGATTATTTCACTTATAATTCAAAGTATCACAATTACAGTGGGTCAGAAGTTTACATACACTAAGTTGACTGTGCGTTTGAACAGCTTGGAAAATTCCAGAAAATGATGTCATGGCTTTAAAAGCTTCTGATAGGCTAATTGATATAATTTGAGTCGATTTTTATTATTATTATACCTTCATTTCAACAAGGAACACTGAGACTGAGACCAAGGTCTCTTTTACAGCTGGGCCCTGCGTAAACATGTTCGCATACAGTTGGTGGTGTACCTGTGGATGTATTTCAAGGCCTACCTACCTACCTATTGCCAACAAAGGGTATTTAACAAAGTATTGAGAAACTTTTATTATTGACCAAATACTTATTTTCCACCATAATTTGCAAATAAATTCATTAAAAATCATACAATGGGCCTCTCATCTTTTTAAATGGGAGAACTTGCACAATTGGTGGCTGAATAAATATTTTTTTGCCCCACTGTAAACACCATGGGACCACGCAGCCTTTATAATTCTGAGATTTCCATCCCCAACTACAACATTTTCCGTCAAGATAGAACTGCCAAAGGGGGAGGAGTTAGCCTGCAAAGTTCTGTCATACTTTCCAGGTCTATGCCCAAACAGTTCGAGCTTCTTCTTTTAAAAATGAATCACTCCAGAAATAAGTCTCTCACTGTTGCCGCCTGTTATAGACCCCCCTCAGCTCCCAGCTGTGCCCTGGAAACCATATGTGAATTGATTTCCCCCCCCCCCCCCAGCTATCTTCAGAGTTCGTTCAGAGTTCGTTTAGGTGACCTAAACTGGGATATGCTTAACACCCTGACAGTCCTACAATCTAAGCTAGATGCCCTAAATCTCACACAAATTATCATGGAACCCACCAGGTACAACCCTAAATCCGGAAACATGGGCACACTCATATATATTATCCTGACCAACTTTCCCTCCAAATAAACCTCAGGATCTCAGCGATCATTGCCTCATTGCCTGCATCCGCTATGGGTCCGCGGTCAAACAACCACCCCTCATCACTGTCAAAGGCTCTCTAAAACACTTCTGCGAGCAGGCCTTTCTAGTCGACCTGGCCCAGATATCCTGGAAGGATATTGACCTCATCCGGTCAGTCGAGGATGCCTGGTCGTTCTTTAAAAGTAATTTCCTCGCCATCTTAAATAAGCATGCCCCTTTAAAAAAATTGAGAACTAAGAACAGATATAGCCCTTGGTTCACTGCAGAGCTGACTGCCCTCGACCAGCACAAAAACATCCTGTGGCGGACTGCACTAGCATCGAATAGTCCCCGCGATATGCAACTTTTCAGGGAAGTCAGGAACCAATACATGCAGTCAGTCAGGAAAACAAAGGCTAGCTTTTTCAAACAGAAATGTGCATCCTATAACTCTAACTCCCAAAAAGTTTTGGGACACTGTAAAGTCCATGGAGAATAAGAGCACCTCCTCCCAGCTGCCCACTGCACTGAGGCTAGGTAACACTGTCACCACCGATAAACACATGATAATCGAGAATTTCAATAAGTTTTTCTCTACGACTGGCCATGCTTTCCTCCTGGCAACCCCAACCCTGGCCAATAGCTCCGCACCATCCGCAGCTACATGCCCAAGCCTCCCCAGCTTCTCCTTCACCCATATCCAGATAGCAGATGTTCTGAAAGAGCTGCAAAACTTGGACCTGTACAAATCAGCTGGGCTAGACAATCTGGACCCTCTCTTTCTAAAATTATCCACTGCCATTGTTGCAACCCCTATTACCAGTCTGTTCAACCTCTCTTTCGTATCATCCAAGATCTCTAAAGATTGGAAAACTGCCGCAGTCATTCCCTTCTTCAAAGGGGGTGACACTCTAGACCCAAACTGTTACAGACCTATATCCATCCTGCCCTGCCTTTCTAAAGTCTTCGAAAGCCAAGTTGATAAACAGATCACTGACCATTTCGAATCCCACCCTACCTTCTCCGCTGTGCAATCCGGTTTCCGAGCTGGTCACGGGTGCACCTCAGCCACGCTCAAGGTACTAAACGATATCATAACCGCCATTGATAAAAGACAGTACTGTGCAGCCATCTTCATCGACCTGGCCAAGGCATTCTACTCTGTCAATCACCGTAATCTTATGGGCAGATTCAACAGCCTCGGTTTCACAAATGACTGCCTCGCCTGGTTAACCAACTAATTCTCAGACAGAGTTCAGTGTGTCAAATCGGAGGGCCTGTTGTCCGAACCTCTGGCAGTCTCTATTTTACCTACCTCATCCCCATACTGTTTTTATTTATTTACTTTTCTGCTCTTTTGCACACCAATATCTCTACCTGTACATGACCATCTGATCATTTATCACTCCAGTGTTAATCTGCAAAATTGTAATTATTTGCCTACCTCCTCATGCCTTTTGCACACAATGTATATAGACTCTTTTTTTCTACTGTGTTATTGACTTGATAATTGTTTACTCCATGTGTAACTCTGTGTTGTCTGTTCACACTGCTATGCTTTATCTTGGCCAGGTCGCAGTTGCAAATGAGAACTTGTTCTCAACTAGCCTACCTGGTTAAATAAAGAAGGAAATAAAATAAAAAATAAATAAAATGGGGGTGCCACAGGGTTCAATTCCCGGCCCGACTCTTTTCTCTGTATACATCAACGATGTCGCTGGTTCCCTGAACCACCTCTACGCAGACGATACCATTCTGTATACATCTGGCCCTTCTTTGGACACTGTTTTAACAAACCTCCAAACAAGCTTCAATGCCGTACAACACTCCTTCTGTGGCCTCCAACTGCTCTTAAACGCTAGTAAAACTAAATGCATCCTTTTCAACCGTTCGCTGCCCGAACCCGCCCGCCCGACTAGCATCACTACTCTGGACAGTTGTGATTTAGAATATGTGGACAACTACAAATACCTGTGTCTGGCTAGACTGTAAACTCTCCTTCCAGACTCATATTAAACATCTCCAATCCAAAATTAAATCTAGAATCGGATTCCTATTTCGCAACAAAGCCTCCTTCACTCACGCCGCCAAACATACCCACGTAAAACTGACTATCCTACCGATCCTTGACTTTGGCGATGTCATTTACAAAATAGCCTCCAACACGCTACTCAGCAAATTGGATGCAGTCTATCCGTTTTGTCATCAAAGCCACGTACACCACCCACCACTGCAACCTGTATGCTCTCGTCGGCTGGCCCTCGCTACATATTCGTCGCCTGATCCACTGGCTACAGGTCATCTATAAGTCTTTGCTAGGTAAAGCTACGCCATATCTCAGCTCACTGGTCACGATAACAACACCCACCCATAGCACGCGCTCCAGCAGGTATATCTCACTGGTCATCCCCAAAGCCAACACCTAATTTGGCCGCCTTTAGTTCTCTGCTGCCAATTACTGGAATGAATTGCAAAAATCGCTGAAGCTGGAGACTTATATTTCCTTTACTAACTTTAAACATCAGCTATCTGAGCAGCAAACCGATCGCTGCAGCTGTACATAGCCTATCTGTAAATAGCCCATCCAATCTACCTACCTCATCCCCATGTTATTTTTATGTATTTTTCTGCCCTTTTGCACACCAGTATTTCTACTTGAGCATCATCATCTGCACATCTATCACTGTTAATTTGCTAAATGTTAATTACTTTGCTACTTTTCCCTATTTATTGCCTTACCTGCTCAATCCATTTGCACACACTGTATATAGACTTTCTTTTTTTCTATTGTGTTATTGACTGTACACTTGTTTATTCCATGTGTAACTTTGTGTTGTTGTTTGTGTCGCACTGATTTGCTTTATCTTGGCCAGGTCGCAGTTGTAAATGAGAATTGTTCTCAACTAGCCTACCTGGTTAAATAAAGGTTAAATAAAAAAATACAAAATAATAAATACCACTCAGGAAGGAGATGCGTTCTGTCTCCTAGAGATGCACGTAAATTTACTTCCTGCGCCGACAGAGATGGCCGCCTCGCTTCGCGTTCCTAGGAAACTATGCAATTTTTTTACGTGTTATTTCTTACATTAGTACCCCAGGTCATCTTAGGTTTCATTACATACAGTCGAGAAGAACTACTGAATATAAGATCAGCGTCAACTCACCATCAGTACGACCAAGAATATGTTTTTCACGACACGGATCCTGTGTTCTGCCTTACAAACAGGACAACGGAATGGATTCCATGCAGCGACCCAAAAAAACGAGGCGGTCTTCTGGTCAGACTCCGGAGACGGGCACACCGTGCACCACTCCCTAGCATTCTTCTTGCCAATGTCCAGTCTCTTGACAACGAGGTTGATGAAATCCGAGCAAGGGTAGCATTCCAGAGGGACATCAGAGACTGCAACGTTCTTTGCTTCACGGAAACATGGCTCACTGGAGAGACGCTATCCGAGGCGGTGCAGCCAACAGGTTTCTCCACGCATCGCGCCGACAGAAACAAACATCTTTCTGGTAAGAAGAGGGGCGGGGGCGTATGCCTTATGGCTAACGTGACATGGTGTGATGAAAGAAACATACAGGAACTCAAATCCTTCTGTTCACCTGATTTAGAATTCCTCACAATCAAATGTAGACTGCATTATCTACCAAGAGAATTCTCTTCGATTATAATCACAGCCATATATATCCCCCCCCCAAGCAGACACATCGATGGCTCTGAACGAACTTTATTTAACTCTCTGCAAACTGGAAACGATTTATCCGGAGGCTGCATTCATTGTAGCTGGGGATTTTAACAAGGCTAATCTGAAAACAAGACTCCCTAAATTTGATCAGCATATCGATTGCGCAACCAGGGGTGGAAAGACCTTGGATCATTGTTACTCTAACTTCCGCGATGCATATAAGGCCCTGCCCCGCCCCCCTTTCGGAAAAGCTGACCACGACTCCATTTTGTTGATCCCTGCCTACAGACAGAAACTAAAACAAGAGGCTCCCACGCTGAGGTCTGTCCAACGCTGGTCCGACCAAGCTGACTCCACACTCCAAGACTGCTTCCATCACGTGGACTGGGACATGTTTCGTATTGCGTCAGATAACAATATTGACGAATACGCTGATTCGGTGTGCGAGTTCATTAGAACGTGCGTTGAAGATGTCGTTCCCATAGCAACGATTAAAACATTCCCTAACCAGAAACCGTGGATTGATGGCAGCATTCGTGTGGAACTGAAAGCACGAACCACTGCTTTTAATCAGGGCAAGGTGTCTGGTAACATGACCGAATACAAACAGTGCAGCTATTCCCTCCGCAAGGCTATCAAACAAGCTAAGCGTCAGTACAGAGACAAAGTAGAATCTCAATTCAACGGCTCAGACACAAGAGGCATGTGGCAGGGTCTACAGTCAATCACGGACTACAGGAAGAAATCCAGCCCAGTCACGGACCAGGATGTCCTGCTCCCAGGCAGATTAAATAACTTTTTTTGCCCGCTTTGAGGACAATACAGTGCCACTGACACGGCCTGCAACGAAAACATGCGGTCTCTCCTTCACTGCAGCCGAGGTGAGTAAGACATTTAAACGTGTTAACCCTCGCAAGGCTGCAGGCCCAGACGGCATCCCCAGCCGCGCCCTCAGAGCATGCGCAGACCAGCTGGCCGGTGTGTTTACGGACATATTCAATCAATCCCTATACCAGTCTGCTGTTCCCACATGCTTCAAGAGGGCCACCATTGTTCCTGTTCCCAAGAAAGCTAAGGTAACTGAGCTAAACGACTACCGCCCCGTAGCACTCACATCCGTCATCATGAAGTGCTTTGAGAGACTAGTCAAGGACCATATCACCTCCACCCTACCTGACACCCTAGACCCACTCCAATTTGCTTACCGCCCAAATAGGTCCACAGACGATGCAATCTCAACCACACTGCACACTGCCCTAACCCATCTGGACAAGAGGAATACCTATGTGAGAATGCTGTTCATCGACTACAGCTCGGCATTCAACACCATAGTACCCTCCAAGCTCGTCATCAAGCTCGAGACCCTGGGTCTCGACCCCGCCCTGTCCAACTGGGTACTGGACTTCCTGACGGGCCGCCCCCAGGTGATGAGGGTAGGCAACAACATCTCCTCCCCGCTGATCCTCAACACTGGGGCCCCACAAGGGTGCGTTCTGAGCCCTCTCCTGTACTCCCTGTTCACCCACGACTGCGTGGCCACGCACGCCTCCAACTCAATCATCAAGTTTGCGGACGACACAACAGTGGTAGGCTTGATTACCAACAACGACGAGACGGCCTACAGGGAGGAGGTGAGGGCCCTCGGAGTGTGGTGTCAGGAAAATAACCTCACACTCAACGTCAACAAAACTAAGGAGATGATTGTGGACTTCAGGAAACAGCAGAGGGAACACCCCCCTATCCACATCGATGGAACAGTAGTGGATAGGGTAGCAAGTTTTAAGTTCCTCGGCATACACATCACAGACAAACTGAATTGGTCCACTCACACAGACAGCATCGTGAAGAAGGCGCAGCAGCGCCTCTTCAACCTCAGGAGGCTGAAGAAATTCGGCTTGTCACCAAAAGCACTCACAAACTTCTACAGATGCACAATCGAGAGCATCCTGGCGGGCTGTATCACCGCCTGGTACGGCAACTGCTCCGCCCTCAACCGTAAGGCTCTCCAGAGGGTAGTGAGGTCTGCACAACGCATCACCGGGGGCAAACTACCTGCCCTCCAGGACACCTACACCACCCGATGTTACAGGAAGGCCATAAAGATCATCAAGGACATCAACCACCCGAGCCACTGCCTGTTCACCCCGCTATCATCCAGAAGGCGAGGTCAGTACAGGTGCATCAAAGCTGGGACCGAGAGACTGAAAAACAGCTTCTATCTCAAGGCCATCAGACTGTTAAACAGCCACCACTAACATTGAGTGGCTGCTGCCAACACACTGACACTGACTCAACTCCAGCCACTTTAATAATGGGAATTGATGGGAAATGATGTAAATATATCACTAGCCACTTTAAACAATGCTACCTTATATAATGTTACTTACCCTACATTATTCATCTCATATGCATACGTATATACTGTACTCTATATCATCGACTGCATCCTTATGTAATACATGTATCACTAGCCACTTTAACTATGCCACTTTGTTTACATACTCATCTCATATGTATATACTGTACTCGATATCATCTACTGTATCTTGCCTATGCTGCTCTGTACCATCACTCATTCATATATCCTTATGTACATATTCTTTATCCCCTTACACTGTGTATAAGACAGTAGTTTTGGAATTGTTAGTTAGATTACTTGTTGGTTATTACTGCATTGTCGGAACTAGAAGCACAAGCATTTCGCTACACTCGCATTAACATCTGCTAACCATGTGTATGTGACAAATAAAATTTGATTTGATTTGATTTAAAGGGGTCCTAAAATTGCAAATCAAATAGCTAAATGACCAGTAGTTGTGTTCAGTAGTTGTCAGTAATTGTGTTGAGTAGTGTTGTGGTCCTTAGTTTTGTGGTCAATAATTGTTTAGTTGTGGTCAGTAGTTGTGTTCAGTTAGTAATTTATATAAGCAGGTGTATGATCAGTAGTTGTGTGGTTGTGATCAGTAGTTGTGTGGTTGTGATCAGTAGGTGTGTGGTTGTGGTATTAATTGTGGTTAATAGATGTGGCCAGGTGGTTGTGATCAGTGGTTATGGTGATTAGATGTGTGATTGTGGTCACTAGATGTGGTCAGAAGTTGTGTGGTTCTGGTCAGTATTTGTATTGTTGTGGTGGCTAGATGTGGTCAGAAGTTGTGGCTGTGGTCAGTAGTGGTGTGGTAGTGGTCAGTAGTTGTGTGGACGTGGTCAGTAATTGTGTTCAGTAATTGTGGTGAGTAGTTGTGTGACTGCAGTCTGCAGTTGTGTGGTCAAAATTTGTGTGGTTGTGGTCAGTAATTGTGGTCACTCTCTTCACCCTCATCATAATTGTTGCCTTCTGCGGCTATTGTTGCCTTCTGCGGCTATAGAGTATCCATAGCAACGGTTCTGTTCAGGCTGCTCAATGATGACACAGAGAGCTGTTAGTAGATGTTAACTAGCCACTTTTTGTCACTCTAGAAGCTATTCCTAATCCGCTCTATCCAATCAGAGGGGTACAGCCCACCCGTGTCTTTAGAGACCGGTAAACTAGCCAGTTGGGTTATATAGAGCATGGAGCTGATGCATGATCCTGAGAAGGAGGACAAAGCAATTGAGCCTTAGAAATATTCTCTTTATCATTCCAGGTCGTCCAGACCAAGGAAGCATTTGAAATCTTACCACTAGCTGTTCGGTCTGAAAAAGATTCATAAATCATGGGAATTTGTCGAGCTATGAAGACGTTCTCTCCTGCCGAGCAAAGCGTTGCTAGGGAACAGTAGCCTTGGAAACATTGCTCCCTTATGGCTAAAGCAAGTGTGAGAAACATGCTAACATACAGTACGTTTGTGATTTAATACTAAATAAATACTGCACTCTGACCCACAAAATGTATTTGTTAGATTCATGATACTGTTGTTAGACAAAGCAACGAAAGTGACCTTCAAAGTGTGATGTAGTTTTATTGGAATTTGCAGCTGTTGTTGCAGCTGTTGTTGACATGACTTGCTGCATCTAGAAAAAGAGCAGTTGATGGCTAACTAAAACAGCTCTATCTACTATCTGATTCAAGCTATTCCTAAAATGTCAAATGCTCTGTTTTTGCTGACTTGTTGGGGTAGTGGTCAAAATGGCAGTTGTTTGCAAAAACGTTACAGAAAATGTTGTTGATGTGATTACTAAAACAGCTGTAATGTTTTAGCAGAATATTTTGGGGGGTTGAAAAGCCATATGAGTAACAGAGAAGTAAACAAAGATGTAAACGCTCTAAATTTTGTCTAAGTTGTTGCAAAGCGCTCAAAGTAGCTGAATTGTGTCAAATTGCATTATTGCATTTACAGTAAATGGAAGTTGGAAGTGATAATGTCACAATAGGGCCTGCAATGATGCCTTTTTGATGGATGACAAAAAGGACAAAAAGTTTAATATTTCAAAAAGTTGTATACAAGCAACTCAAGCGTGACCATTATGCACATTTTAAAGTTTGAGCTGCATTTCTAGCTTGTAAGAGGAGTAGCGTGCTAAATATGAAGAAGAAGACGAAGAAGAGGTATGTCAAATGATTGAAGCTGGAGATTTTGATTTGCAAGCTTCACAATAACTTTTTACAAGTAAAGTTTTGAGGCTTGCTAAAGCTCTTTAAAAGTATTTTTGTGGTGGAAGTTTAAAACCTTTTACTTAATTTTTTTGTTGCTTTAAATAGTAAAGTATGTATGGTTTTGAAAAACATTATAGTAGTGGTAGTGTCTGCGGTAGTAATTGTAGTAACTGGTTATAGCTAAAAAAGTAGGTACATGAAAAGTTAGGATTCCATGAATAATATGAAAGTTTATCGGTGTATCTAGCTTGAACGAATCAAGAGTTACAATTATTATTGTTAGGTATTATATGCTAATTTATACATATTAACGAGTTATAATTTATAGTGCAAACCAGTTAGACCAAAGCAAGTGCGAGCCAGAGTAAGCTAGCTATGCCCAGGACCAGAGCTGGACAAGAGCTAGTAGTTGTGGTCATTAGTTGTGGTCAGTTGTTTTGTTGTGGTCAATAATTATGTGGTTGTGGTCCTTAGTTGTGTGGTTCAGCATTTGTGTAGTCAGTTGTTTTGGTTAGTAGTTGTGGTCAGTAGTTTTGGTAAGTAGGTGTGTGGGTCAGTAGTTGTGGTAAGTAGTTGTGGTCAGTAATTGCGGTCAGTAGTTGTGGTCAGTAGGTTTGTGGTTGTGGTCAGTCGTGTTGTGGTCAGTAGTTGTGGCCAGGTAGTTGTGGTTATTTAGATGTGTGGTCAGTAGTTGTGTAGTCAGAAGTTGTGTGATTGTGGTCACACTCTTCACCCTCGTCATAATCTTTGCCCTCTGTCTGTGAGTATCCATAGCAACGGCTCTGTCCGAGCTGCTTAATTAATGATGACACAGAGAGGTGTTAGTAGACGTTAGCTAACCACTTTTGTCACTCTAAACTCTGATAAACAGCTGTAACTGTTTTTTGGTAGAAGCTATTCCTAATCCGTTCTATCCAATCAGAGGGGTACTGTTGAGTTATTTAAAGCACGGAGCACGATCCTGAGAAGGAGGATTAAGCTAGAGAGCATGAGAAATCTTCTCTTTATCATTCCAGGTCATCCAGACCGGGGAAGCATTCGAAATCTTTGCAATAGCTATTTGGTCTAAAGCCGTTTCACCGATCATGTGATTTTGTCGAGCTATGAAAATGTTCTCTCCTGCTGACCCAAGCGTTGCTAGGCAACAATTGTCTTGACAACACTGCTCCCTATGGCTAAAGCAAGTGTAAGAAACATGCTAACTTTGTCTTTTTGGCCTTTAATACTAAATAAATACTGCACTCTGACCCACAAAACGTATTTGCAAGATTCATGATAGTGTTGTTAGACAACGCAAGGAAAGTGAAATTCAAAACATGATGTAGTTTTATTGGAATTTACAGCTGTAAACTAACGTTAATCTGCTAGATTCTGACATGACTTGCTGAATCTAGAAAGAGAGCAGTTAATGGGTTATTAAACAGATTTATCTACTGATCGATACAAGGTATTGCTAAAATGTATTCTGTTTTGAAAATCAGAGGAAAATGTCATACGCTCTGGGTGGGCTGCACCAACATGGTTTAAATGAATCTAAGATTAGAGCTAATCTAGGTTTATAATTAATCAGATATGTGTTGCACCACTTAATTTTAAATCTGGATTAGTAAATATATGATTAAATGTTTTAAACTGTGATTAATAACAATGTAATGTTGTTAGAACTACTGCAACTCCATCGTGAAAGGTTATCATGGGTTGGCTGATTTGAAATAAAATCCGTTATTTGCCTGTACTGGACCAAAAATGTATTTGTTAGCTAACGGTAGCTACTGTAGCTAGCTAGTTTATAAACTAAGATATCATAAATTATAATTTATTGCTGTCATTACTTAACTTTATTTAGGCATTTTATTATTTGTCCGCTAGCCACCTGATCATTGCACGTCAAAGAAGTTCACATTTCTCCACTCATGAAAAAAAACTCTTGTCGGAGCTGATGGAGGAATTTAGTAACATACTTGAGAATGAAAAGACAGACAACACGACTGTCAAAAAGAAAGAAGATCTAATGAATCGACACAGGTTAAAGAGAAATGGACCCAAATCGGATGACGATGTGCTGGAAAAACTTCAAAGTGAAAGCCAAAAAGAATGTGGCAGAGCTGAGGAGAGATGATTCCCCAGCATTTTGCACCTCTCCTTAACCCCTAACCCCTACAGACAACTACTGTAGAACCACCAATATTTAGTAAGCATAAATAACTCTACCGCACCTGCTGTCTCACTACCGCACCTGCTGTCTCTAACTCTGAATGATCGGCTATGAAAAGCCAACTGACATTTACACCTGAGGTGCTGACCTGTTGCACCCTCTACACCCACTGTTATTATTATTATTTAACCCTGCTGGTCATCGATGAACGTTTGAACATCTTGGTCATGTACTATTATAATCTCCACCCGGCACAGCCAGAAGAGGACTGGCCACCTCTCAGAGCCTGGTTCCTCTCTATGTTTCTTCCTAGGTTCCTGCCTTTCTAGGGAGTTTTTCCTAGCCACCGTGCATCTACATCTGTATTGCTTGCTGTTTGGGGTTTTAGGCGAGGTTTCTGTATAGCACTTTGTGACATTGGCTGATGTAAAAAGGGCTTTATACAGTTGAAGTCGGAAGTTTACATACACCTTAGCCAAATACATTTCAACTCAATTGTTCACAATTCCTGACATTTAATTCTGGTAAAAACTCCCTGTCTTTGGTCAGTTAGGATCACCACTTTATTTTAAGAATGCAAAATGTCAGAATAATAGTAGAGAGTGATTGATTTCAGTTTTTATTTCTTTCATCACAATCCCAGTGGGTCAGATGTTTACACACACTCAATTAGTATTTGCTGGCATTGCCTTTAAATTCTTTAACTTGGGTCAAACATTTCGGGTAGCCTTCCACAAGCTTCCCGCAATAAGTTGGGTGAATTTTGACCCATTCCTCCTGACAGAGCTGGTGTAACTGAGTCAGGCTTGTAGGCCTCCTTGCTCGCACACACTTTTTCAGTTCTGCCCACACATTTTCTGTATGATTGAGGTGAGGGCTTTGTGGTGGCCACTCCAATACCTTGACTTTATGACAGGTGCTCATATTGATGTTTTGGAGCTGGAGAGAGAAATCTTACATTTTATTTTATTTCACCTTTATTTAACCAGGTAGGCCAGTTGAGAACAAGTTCTCATTTACAACTGCGACCTGGCCAAGACAAAGCAAAGCAGTGCGACACAAACAACACGGAGTTACACATGGGATAAACAAACACAATAGAAAAATATATATACAGTGTGTTCAAATGTAGTAAGATTAGGGAAGAAAGGCAATAAATAGGCCATAGTGCTGAAATAATTACAATTTAGCATTATTAACACTGGAGTGATAGATGTGCAGAAAAATCTACTGCACATTGAGGTCCTGAATTTACAAAAAGAGCTACTGCAAATTCAGAAACAGAAACTCCTGCAGAGTAACAAATGCCCACTGTGTAAAGAATGCTGATCTTTTTATTTATTTAAACAATAATTTATCAAAACAAATGCTTTCCCAAGCAATTTTGTGTCCTCCAGTCTTGTCCTCACTCTTGTGTTCGTTCTGGTGCTTCCAGTTCCACCCTGTATGGTATTGAGAATAACAAAGTCTTAATAATACATTTGAATACAGATAGCCTAATTAGGAATTGTGAGTTTCGATCAAAACATAATATTGCTTTTTTACATGTTACCAATGTTACATTATACACACCTTTGGCTGCAAAATGGTTCTCAATCAAGGTTCTCTTCACAGCATTCTCATTTGCATTGGCAGCATTTTGCACCTGGCCATCTTCCTCATTCTCCTCAGGTAGGTCCTCCTCAGGTGACTCATCTCCTTGTCTCTTGCCAAAGTTATACAGAACCGCCACTGCAATAATGATTGTCAGGGTAGTGTCCATCTTCGTGCGGAGCCCCTCCTTTAGGCAGGGGAATCTTTTTTTCCACACCCCCAAAAACTCTCTATATGAGACTTCTTGCCAGGATATGAGAGGGGTTGTAATTCTCTCTCTTCAGATGTCTGGGGTTTTAAAAGGGGAGTCATAAGGTACCCACGACAGGCATATCCATTGTCACTGAGTAGGTGGCCTTCATATGCCCCCCTTTCCAGCATTGTCAAGGATTCTGCTGTCATGGGTGGACGATCTGGCGTGGTCTAGCGGAATAACATAATCTCCCGATTGACTCTAGAAAAATTACATATTTAAAAAATGAAGGACAGTCCAAGGTCATTTTACCCCTAATCTTGAGAAATGATCATACCATACACTTTTGGAAAACATAAATAGTAAACAAATTAAATAACAGTACACCAATGTCAGTTTCCATTCATACAAAGTGTTGGGTAAATTGCCACAGTAGATTTGCCATGCTTGTAAAATAGATCAATCAACCATAGTCTGATAAAAAAGGACTAAATTGTTCCCGACGACGATACCAACCAGAGGGTAAATATATCTTGAAAGACTTTTGTGGCAAGCAGGCCTAAGCAACGAGGAAGAAGTGAAGCGAGAGGCTTCACTCACCAAAATAAGACCAATGCATTTCTATGCGTTTAATATGCAAACTTAAACTTGTTGCCTGCCTCACTGCCTTTGGAACGACTTCCGTTGTTAGGGCGGAGACATGAGTATCTCGTCATTATTTACATATCTCTGACTAACACCGACGTCATCTTTATTTAGGGAGCAGCTGAGCGGTAGCGGTGACCGACCAATAATAATTTGCAGAGGTGGGTAGAGTACTGAAAATGTGTAGTTGAGTAAATTACAATCTAAGTCACTGCACTTTTACTTAAGTAAAATTAGCCTTACACTACTCAAGTAAGAACAAAAATGTACCCGGTCAGAAAACCACTTAACTACTAGTTACATATTTAGTTTGGTAATGTTTTACACCTTATGGTAAACTGTGACAGCAAACAAAAAGGACAACTTAGTGCACTTGTGCACTAGGCCTTTACTAGTCACCTATTAGCGGACCGATTTAGCTGTCTGTAAGCGCGAGCAACAAAATATGTCATTTCACAAGCCACAATAATAAAATGTGCACCTTACTGTAGACTCTAGTGTTGCAATGCCTGTTGTAGTTTCATTTTAGTATCCACAACTCCCCACATGGTGGCGAGGAAGTACTAGTCTGGGTACCAGTCTTTTTAGCGAACATTCCAATCCATTCCTGTCATTTGCCAAAGAATAATTTGACCAATGATTGGAGTGGCAAGGAGTGGAATGTAAAAGTTGAACAGAGATGGCAATCATGCAAGGCAAGTATTGAGATGTGATAAAATAACCATGTGAATTATTATAAAACTACACCTCTGGTTCCACTAGGGTTCACATAGGCCTACAGTTTAGGATAATTGGTTACACTACGTGAGTGTCTTCTATTGTGCTGTTATTGTGAATGTCATTGACCTGGTTCAGATGTGTTAGTGTGCAGTGAGTGGGCAGGCAGAGACAGGCCTATTGGCCAAGGCCTATATACACAGAAATATGCTTGGTACAAAATCAGTCTTTTATTCATAATCTCTTCTTGTAGATGCAGGCTAATATTGTGCTAACATTGTATGAATAGCTGCTTATCTCTATCAATCCCCTTTCAAGCCAATTGCAGCAATGCTTGTTCACCACGGAGCCATTAATAACTTTGAACTGTGTATTGTGAGTTTATTGGACACCATTTTGCATTTTGGCTAAAAACGCAAACCTTGCTTTACAGTACACATAGCCCATAATAATGACCATTCAATTCAGACCCTGGCAATAGGCATTAGGCCAAAAATGGTTTTATTTATTTTTAGTTCACCTTTATTTAACCAGGTAGGCTAGTTGATAACAAGTTCTCATTTACATCTGCGACCTTGCCAAGATAAAGCAAATGATTCACATGGTTAAATACATGATACAGAAAAAGCATAGAATAGAATAGAGCGCATGTGCCATGCTATCCGCCGTCTCTCTCTGCTTTGTGTGTGTGTGTGTGTGTGTGTGTGTGTGCTGTCAGAGACAGTGCCTGTCATTTCCTTGATGCGCTCATTGGTGTGTTCCTATAACGTGTCACAACTTTTGGTGGATTACCCCAGTTCTGTGGAGCATCATTAGGTGTTGAAGTACCACTCACGCTCTCTCATCCTTGTCTTCGAGGTATCCACCTGCAGGAACAAGGTCCCTCTGACTGGAACAGTTCAGGAACTGAATGAATGCAAATAGATCAACATCCAAAGCAACTCGGGGAACAACTTTTTCAAACATGCTCTCTTTAATATTATCGGATCTTAAACTTGCGCCTGCTTCTAAAATACATAGTATCCATGTGTCTAGAGAGCCCACCAACATGCTATTTTCTTCTTCCACATTTCTAATGTTTTCATTGATGACGTCTCTGCTGGTGAAGGGACTGGAGACTGCGACCACCACAGGGACCACGTCTGGCTGCGCGTCTTGTGGCATTCCGCCGATGGAGAAGGATTCGGAGCAGAGGCTCCTGGTTGAGATCGCCAAGCAACAGATCTTGAACAAGCTGCACCTGAAAGAGAGACCGAACATCACCTCGACTGTGCCCAGCGCTGCGCTTATCACCGCTCTCCGCAAACTGCACGCGGGGCGAGTCAGACCGGACGGCACCATTGAACTTGAAATGAAGATCAATGATACAAAAGATCAGGGATATGAAATAGTGAGTTTCGCAGAAATGGGTAAGTTAAGTTATTTTGAACATTATAGTGTAGCCTACACTAGTGTCACTATTGTTTACTTTCTTATGGACTTTATTGGGCGTTTGGTTATTACCTCCATTGTGGACTAGTGACTAAATCGAATGCGCTTTTGGAGAATTGGAAATAAGCAAGGTCAATTAAAATACTGAGCTCAGACATTTACATTGAAACCCTGACTTGAGATAACTGGGGAATATCAAGGTAGGCCTACAGATGTCTAATCTTAACTTGATCACTATTTTGTTGCAATAATTTTCTAGATGCTTCAGGAAATTCAAATGAACTTAGTGATTCAAGCTGGTCTCAGAACATTTTGTATTATTCTATACTTAAATTGAAGACCCTCGATTTAGTTTAATAAGCTACCTTTCTTATTGTATTTATTGATCAGATGGCCATCCTATCCATGCTAGATTTCAGAGATGTAAATTATACATCGGCAGGTAAGGGTACTCTTGTGCTGCTAGATGTTCTTTTAATATTCTGCCATCAGATTTGCCACCAATGTTAATTGAAGGACACATCACTGCACTCTATACTCCTCTGTAATCTCTGTATTTAATTTTTTTATGTTATTTTTACATGTTATTTTTACCTTTTATTTCACCAGGTAGGTCAGTTGAGAACGAGTTCCCATTTACAACTGCGACCTGGCCAAGATAAAGCATAGCAGTGCGACAAAAACAACAACAACAACACAGAGTTACACGAACAAATGTACAGTCAATAACACAAATGAAAAATAGAAAGATCTATGTACAGTGTGTGCAAATGTAGAAGTGTAGGGAGGTAGGCAATAAATAGACCATAGAGGTGAAAATAATTACAATTTAGCATTAATACTGGAGTGATAGATATGCAGATGACGATGTGCAAGTAGAGATAATGGGGTGCAAAAGAGCAAGAGGGTAAGTAATAACATGGGGCTGAGGTAGTCGGGTGTGCTATTTACAGATTGTCTGTGTACAGTGATCGGTATGCTGCTCTGACAGCTGATGCTTAAAGTTAGAGGGAGATATAAGACTCCAGCTTCAGACTTTTTTGCAATTCGTTCCAGTCGTTGGCAGCAGAGAACTGGAAGGAAAGAAAGCCAAAAGAAGTGTTGGCTTTGGGGATGACCAGTGCAATATACCTGCTGGAGGTGTGCTATGAGTGGGTGTTGCTATGGTGACCAGTGAGCTGAGATAAGATGGGGCTTTACCTAGCAAAGACTTATAGATGACCTGGAGCCAGTGGCTTTGGCAATGGATATGTAGTTATGGCCTGCCAATGAGAGCATAGAGGTCACAGTGGTGGGTGGTATATGGTGCTTTGGTGACAAAACGGATGGCACTGTGATAGACTACATCCAGTTTGCTGAGTAGAGTGTTGGGGGCTATTTTGTAAACAACATCGCCGAAGTCAAGGATTGGTAGGATAGTCAGTTTTACGAGGGTATGTTTGGCGGCATTAGTGAAGGATGCTCTGTTTCGAAATAGGAAGCGATTCTAGACTTACATTAAGCATCTCCAATCAGAAGTTGAGTCTGGAAGGAGAGTTTACAGTCTAACCAGACACCTAGGTATTTGGAGTTGTCCACATATTCTAAGTCAGAACCGTCCAGAGTAGTGATGCTAGTCGGTTGGGCGGGTGCGGGCAGCGATTGGTTGAAAAGCATGCATTTAGTTTTACTAGCATTTAAAAGCAGTTGTAGGCCACGGAAGGAGTGTTGTGTGGCGTTGAAGCTCGCCCAGAGGTTTGTTAGCACAGTGTCCAAAGAAGGGTCAGATGTATACAGAATGGTGTCATCTGTGGAGAGGTGGATAAGAGAATCACCAGCAGCAAGAGCGACATCATTGATATATACAGAGAAAATAGTCGGCCCGAGAATTGAGCCCTGTGGCACCCCCATAGAGACTGCCAGAGGTCCGGACAAAAGGCCCTCCGATTTGACACACTGAACTCTGTCTGAGAAGAAGTTGGTTAACCAGGCAAGACAGTCATTTGAGAAGCCAATGCTATTGAGTCTGCCGATAGGAATGCGGTGATTGGCAGAGTCGAAAGCCTTGGCCAGGTTGATGAATACGGCTGCACAGTACTGTCTTTTATCGATGGCAGTTATGGGTGGCACGTTGCTGCAGTTGGTGCTGAGGTGTTGGCCGGAGTAGGGGTTGCCAGGTGGAAAGCATGGCCAGCCGTGGATAAAATGCTTATCTTAAAAGAAGAAGCTTGAATTGTTTGGGCACAGACCTGGATAGTATGACAGATCTCTGCAGGCTATCTCTGCAGTAGATTCCAACTCCACCCCCTTTGGCAGTTCTATCTCCCTAATGTTATAGTTAGGGAGTAACTCTGGAGCTCTGTCAGAGTGACCATCGGTTTCTTGTTCACCTCCTTGACCAAGGCCCTTCTCCACCGATTGCTTAATTTGGCCGTGTAGCCGGCTCTAGGTGGTTCCAAACTTATTATATTTAAGAATGGATACCACTGTGTTCTTGGAACTTCAATGCTGCAGACATTTTTTGGTACCCTTCTCCAGATCTGTGCCTCGACACAATCCTGTCGCCTCAGAGCTCTACGGACAATTCTTTCAACCTCATAGCTTGATTTTTGCTTTTACATGCACTGTCAACTGTGGGACCTTATATAGACTGGTGTCTGCCTTTTCAAATCATGCCCAATCAATTGAATTTACCCCAGGTGGACTCCAATCAAGTTGTAGAAACATCTCAAGGATGATCAATGGAAACAGGATGCACCTGAGCTCAATTTCTACATTTCTAAAAAGCTGTTTTCGCTTTGTCATTATGGGGTATTGTGGTGTTTGAGGATTTGTATTTATTTAATCAATTTTAGAATAAGGCTGTAACGTAACAAAATGAAAAAAGGCAAGGGGTCTGAATACTTTCACTGTATATGGTAGTCGAGACATTGGAATAATTTTACGATTTCAATAGCGTTAATAAAAAAAAATTCACTATATAATTTCATGTATATGTGATGGTGAATGCATACTAAAAAGATTTACACCAAGTGTGATGTTTTAATTGTTACAAGTGTTACAACAGTCAAACAATCAATACCGAAATTTCACTTTCAATCATGTTACTAATATGGAAATCAAAGACGTTTCACCATGGAATTAAATTTAAGTTAAAAGTAGATATATATTTTTTTAGCTAGCTACATGGTTGACACTGCAGCTAGCTATCTTAGTCAGCTTGGCAACCTACTGTAATAGCTAGTTAGCTATTGCCACACACATTCGATTAATCTGTTCACTCTTTATGCCAATAACAAGTTGGCTAGTTGGCCAACAAACAGATCATATGGGGAGCTAAAAACAGGAGGTTAAACTTAGTCAGATTGTGGATTAGCCAAAGCTAGTTAACTAGTCCTCGAAACACAATTTCAATAGCAGAAATATATCTTATAAATACTTATCTTACTCCATAAATCTATAATATTACAAACGCTGAAGGTAATTAAAGTGTAACTTTCCTCTGATTGAGTCTGGCTATGAACCCACGGAGAGAAGTGAGTGGTGGTGGAGATAAAACTTGGTTTAACGGACAACTTTGAGAGCCAATGGACTGAGGAATTTGGATGACAAGCTATTTTGAATACATTTCATCGGTCAAGGGGTTGTGAAACGTTCATACAGACGTAAAGGGGAACCAATAGTATTGATTAATGTGTAAAAAAAAAATGGGTTAGGAGGTTATCTGACAGTGACGATATAGTAATATAACTCTATGTAACTGAAGTTATTTGGTATAAATAATGTAACAGAGTAAAAAGTAAGTTGCTTCATTCAGAAATTACTTGAGTAAAAGTACAGCCTACAGAGAATAACTAGAAAAGTACTAGTTCCTTCAATTTAAAGGGCAGTAGTGGGCCAGATTTGAAGCCATGCCTACTCTGGCATATGTGTGCCATTGTCAGTGGCTGTACCCGCTGGACCTGAGATAAATTTAATGGTTATCTCGCGTATTGCTTGCATTCAATATATAATAAAACAATAAAGAAAATTAAAAACGGATTATGACAAATGAAAAATACATCTTCACCCTACAGACATTGGCAATTTATTATATTCCACATAAGAATTCACATGAGACCTGCTGTAGCCTGCACGTAGTTTACATAGGCTACTTGAACTGACACCCAGTGAACCTGCGGTCTAAGTTATTGTATAGGCTCCAAACACTGCTTCCAGCTGCCCCCTGGTGGCAATTCTAAATATTAAATTTCAATTTTGAACCTGGATGACGTAACGTAGTAAAGTAAATCCAGGACACTTCAATTATAGTGTGATATGTTACATATTTTGAGATTGTATCTTTGCTTAAATAAATAACATGCTGTAACTTTGACTTGTGAACTTATATGAAAAATAGTGTTACAGCAGGGCTGTCAAACTCATTCCATGGAGGGCCTAGTTTCTGCCTGTTTTTGTTTTTTCCTTTCAATTAAGCCCTAGACAACCAGATGTGAGGAGTTCCTTACTAATTTAGTGACCTTAATTCAACAATCAAGTACAAGGGAGGAGCGAAAACCCCAGACACTCAGCCCTCCATGGAATGAGTTTGACACGTGATTTACAGTAAATTATATATACACCTACAGGTAATACCGTTTATTGTGATAAAATGCCAAACCAATCCTCACACGCTATCTTCTCTCTGTGATCTAGATGAGATGGACACTACTGGTGCTCAGCCACGCCTCACCTTCCAGTTCCTGCAGGAGCAAGGCCACAGCATTCAGGTGCTCCAGTCAGCCCTGTGGCTGTACGTCCGCTCCTCTGACGCCCCTAACTCGGGGCCCCGCCCCACCGTCACAGCCCACATCTACCTCTCCGGGCCTGGGGAAAGCTGCTCTAACCGCACCCTCCTCCTAGAGAAGATCCTGGATGTGCAGAAGAGCAACTGGTACACCTTCCCCATTACACGCACCCTGCAAGCATTCATGGACGGGGGCCAGCGGCTGCTACAACTGGAAGTCACCTGCGCAGAGACCGGGGTAGCCGGGGAGAATGGCGTTAGCCAGAACCTGTGTGAGCTGGGTAAGACCATGGACATGGCCCACCAACCGTTCATGGTGGTCCAGGTGCGGCTCCGCGAGGACCCCAAACACATCCTCCAGAAGAGGTCCCTGCAGTGCGGAGATGATGTTACGGTCTGCTGCAAGAAGGACTTCTACGTGAAGTTCAAGGATATCCAGTGGCAGGACTGGATAATAGCTCCAGAAGGGTACCACATGAATTACTGTATGGGCCAGTGTCCCCAGGCCCTGGCTGGGTCTCCAGGCATCGCGTCTTCCTTCCACGCTACAGTCTTCAGCCAGCTCAAAGCCAATGGCATCAATACAGCAGTGTCTTCCTGCTGTGTGCCCATCCAGCGCAGGCCTCTGTCTATGGTCTACTTCAACTCACAGCACAGCATCGTCAAGACCGACGTCCCTGACATGATCGTAGAGTCCTGCGGCTGTACGTAAAGAAATGGAAGAAAGAGAAAGACGAGACATTCAGCTAGTTATGCTTTTAGTCTGAGAAGACTAGATTGAACGTGTCACACATGCACAGACAGATGCAAAACACATACATACATACTTCACGATCATGTAGTATAGAATTTAAGATATTCCGTCTTCATCAATTCGATAGAGGGTTTTTGAATGCCAATGGGGAATAGTACTGAGTGCTCAGAGGGGTTTGTTCAGTCAATTGGTCATACACAGATAGCACATGACAGAAAGAGGAGAGAGATTCATGTATCGCCTTCATTCCTTTTTTAATTTACTGTAAAACTATGAGCTATTGTATTTCCTTTTATACTTAGTTGTTTTGTATTACTGGTGAGCGTGAGGTGAGCTAAGACAGTAAGATTTATGCAGTCAGTGCCTGGACCTAAGGGAAATGGAGTAGAGCTTACTCTTTTTTTTCTTTGTTTCTAATAAGATGTGTGTTGCATCGACAATTTCCACACATATCCCACGTACATATCCGGCTGAGAATGCCCATCATAATATAGTGCCATTGTATACACTAGTATAAAAATATTAATTTGAAAGTTGTCTAACTCCTTCTAGTCCATTACAAGTATAGTTACATACATTGCAGAGCATTTTGGATTTCCCCACTGTTTTGTAATTTAGAAGGCAAATTGGGTGTTCTGATTCTGAATTCTAAACTGTCTTGAGAGCCATAGAGGAGCTACGTTCTAGAGACTCATGCAATTCTGATGATTTATACAACACAAGACAGCAGTAAAAGCTTTCAAAAAATCTCACTCCTGGGAAACCACCCAGACAGGAGCAGATATCTGATGTGGATCGGTTAAAAATGGTTTCATCAGCATCTGCACTGTATTATTTGCTCAGATAGTCAGTTAGGCAACAGTCTGGCTTTGACGGCATGAACTCAAGGTTATTACTCAGCTGTACAAGCAAACATTTAGCTATTGCCACAGTGTCAGGGAACGTGAAGGTCCATGAAGCACACAGGTCAACAAGCATGTGCATGTTCCAAGGCACATTGGAGTTTGCATTTTCCAAAATCTAAAGTTTAGGGCTGATGTAAATTAGATTAATCCATTCAAGCAAATGAAGTATCTGTCTATCTTTGTTTTCGTGCTATAATGTTTACACTAAATGGGTATAATGTGTGTTTATGATAAGTTTAAAGCTGAAACCTCTTTGCTGCTTTGTTACTGGTGTGCATCTTGTGTGTGGTTGGCAGTAACCGTGTATACTGTACTGTAGACTTTCCTACCCTACCCTGGACTATGGTTCAAAAGTCCCCATATTGCATGATATGCTAGCATGGCCCTCAGGATCCTATAGCAAACACATCCTGGTTACCTTGCTCTTTAGAACATTAGAATAATAGAACATTTATATTGTTTTTCTGCAAGCACTTCCTGTCCTAGAGCTTAATGTATGTCACATTGAGGAGCCATCCTTCCATAGGGAACATGTACTGCAGTCTGGAATGTACCATGATGATAACTAATACCGTTGATTGTGAGACCAAAAAGTGAAAGTTTTTCCAAACAGAAAGCGTCATAACTTTCATGATTGGCAATGATTTCTTCATGAGCACTTTATCGGCTTACTGTATATTTATGAGATTCTGCAACGGGTTGTTCTCTACTGCCATTTCCTATTTTTGGTACTCAGTCACTGCATGTTTAGAACAATGATAATGGCCAAAATATTGTTATCAGGTTATTTTCGTAAGCCCTTGCTTTTATGTACAGTATGTGTGGCCCTTGATATAACTTCATATTGTATCTGTTGTAAACAGAATTTCTCTATACTGTAACTGGATAATGACACCAGCATTTTGATTGAATATCAATTCCAGTAGATTCTATAGTTTTTTTTATATTACATGATATTTTGAATAATTTGTATTAATAAACTTTATTTTTTTATGTGTCTATTGTACTGTATTCCATAATTCTATTGAAAATGTATTTTAAACAAAACAAATAAATATTTTTGACTTGACACTGATGATGTTTTTCATTTCTCAAGTAGTTGCACTTCCTGTTTTACCAGAAAAAAATGCTTACAAAGAACAACACAACTTAAGGGGAAAAATCATTTTTTTAATAAAATTTTTTACATGTCGACTTATTTTCACTCTTCTGTCCTTGTAGTTTTGTTTTTTGGTATTTTGTTACATAGAAAATTGGTTGTCATCACTTGCCTTTGACTACAATGCGTTATGAAAATGTTTAAAGCATGTTAGAAAACACAAACTCTAAACTCATATACATCAGAATCCCATTCTGAATGATTTCTCTGCACTCAATTTTGTTAAAAAAAATATCCACTGTCCCATAAATCAATATTTGCATATTTTTGTTATTGTTGTAAACAGTATCATTCAAACATGGATTTATGGCACAGTGGAATATATATTACTGAGTGCAAAGACATCATTAAGAATGGGATGATGCAATATGAGTTGGTGTGGAGAATTGTAGTGTTTTCTAATACGCTTCAGACCTATTTGCATATAGCATTATAGTCAACTGCAAGTGATGACTCGGCAACTTCCCATTTAATGTTTACACAGCTATGGCTTCAAATATCTTCATCAAAATACAACATTCTAAGCTACTCTCTTTGAAAAGACAGTAACACAATTCAACTTCCCATATTTAAACTGCAAAGTACTATGACAGTGATTGGATTTATTTGTATATATATATATATATATCAAAAACTAAAATCAATAGCGTCTGAAAGGCAAAGAGCGTGTTTGCCCGGACAAATACTGGAAGTGGTTTTATGGACTGTCTGTGTTTGTCAGGTAAATAGTTGCCATATTTCTGGCACCCAGCAGCCTCTGTGAGCATATCATGCATCCACCCGCACCCGGGCCCCAAAGGTCAGAGAGAAATAGGTTATGGTCAGCACGTAAATGCTCTGGCGAAGGCCAAAAGGTTGAAAAGTTAGAATGATAAAACTTGAATAGTTGACGCGCTCAGTTTGCTGGAGTTTTCGAAAGTTTATCTGGTATGTAGTAGTGTAGTGTTTCATATCACACCAAGTTCTCTATAATCATAAGCTCTTCAAAATACATTGGTAATATATACTGAACAAAGATATGAACGCAACATGCTACAATTTTAATGATTTTACTGAGTTACAGTTCATATAAGGAACTCAGTCGACTGAAATTAATAAATGAGGCCCTAATCTATAGATTTCATGACTGGGAATACAGACATACATTTGTTGGTCACAGATACAAAAAAAGGAAGGGCATGGATCAGAAAACCAGTCAGTATCTGGTGTGACCACCATTTGCCTCATGCAGCGTGAAACATCTCCTTTGCATGGAGTTGATCAGGCTGTTGATTGTGGCTCTTTGGAATGTTGCCTCACTCCTCTTCAATGGCTGTGCGAAGTTGCTTGATATTGGCTGGAACTGGAACACGCTGTCGTACACGTCAATCCAGAACATCCCAAACATGCTCAAAGAGTGACATGTCTGGTCATGTCAGGCCATGGATGAACTGATGCATTTTCAGCTTCCAGGAATTGCGTACAGATCCTTACGACACGGGGCCATGCATTATCATGCTGAAACAGCAGGTGATGACGGCAGATGAATGGCACTACAATGGGCCTTGGGATTTTGTCACGGTATCTCTGTGCATTCAAATTGCCATCGATAAAATGCAATTGTGTTCATTGTCCGTAGTTTATACCTGCCCATAACATAATCCCACCGCCACCATGGGCCCTCTATTCACAACGCTGGCATCAGCAAACCACTCGCTCACACAACGTCATACATGTAGTTTGCGGTTGTACGAACTAGCAAATTCTCTAAAACAACGTAGGAGGCGGCTTATGGTGGAGCAATTAACATTAATTTCTCTGTCAACATGGACATTCCTGCAGTCAGCATGCCAATTGCAAGCTTCGCCAAAACTTGAGACATCTGTGGCATTGTGTTGTTTGACAAAATTGCACATTTAGAGTGGCCTTTTATTGTTCCCAGCACAAGGTTCACCTGTGTAATGCTGAATCATACTGAGTCATGCTGATCATTATTTCTTTTTTGAGAAATAGGCTTTTTGTGCATATGGAACATTTCTGGGATCTTTTATTTCAGCTCATGAAACATGGGACCAACACTTTACATGTTGCGTTTATATTGTTGTTCAGTGTCTTTCTTTTGCACTGAAAATCAAGGGGGAATTCCAACCCGAGTTAAATTGAATATAATTTCCTTTTTATACACTTTTCTCTCTACGCTTCTTCTGACTTTGACTTAATTCCCTTACAATTCCACCACCTTTGCGCGCGAGAAATAAGATCGAGCAACCTGTGGAACAACATCTACTTTATTTTTCCCGATCGAAATAACACCATTCTTCATGCACTTTAAATTACAAATTGATAAGAGCCTGAGCTATTGATAATAGCTAGGTAAATGAGTAAGCCATTTGGATACATCTTTTTTTAATTGAACCTTTATTTAACTAGGCAAGTCAGTTAAAGAACAAATTCTTATTTACAATGACGGCTTACATGACATTCTAGACGATCCTGTGCTTCAACTTTGTGACAACAGTTTGGCGAAAGCCCTTTTCTGTTTCAGCATGAGAATGATGAGTAAGTTATTTTGAATCAGATGTGTTGTGCTAGGGCAAAAACCAAAACGTGCACAGGAGGGTCCCTAGGTCCAAATCCTGATGTCTATTATTTAGGCAAATTTTGGTCTGAGTTCCATAATGATTCAAATAGGCTAGATGTCCCAAATTATTGCACAACGTTAGTGTAACATGATCCACGAATGCTAGCGACCCTCAGGAACAACTACACAGACGTGACAGAGGAAAGAAAGGTCAACGGAATGGAATGATGCAAAATGTAGGCTACAATTCAAGGAAACTAGCACTAAGTGACAGTTATGAATGTATGTGGGTATTAGTGATGGTGGATTCCGATACTGGCTAATATTTAACATGATACAAATTGTAAAATAAAACAGAGAAAAGCCTGGGCATAAAATAAAAACATTTTAAAGTGCACATCTCAACTCGGCAGGCCTCCAAATTTCATCCACGCAAATTATGAGGAAATAACGGCACAGCTATTTATAGCCTACTTGTTGAAAAAGGGCCACAACACATGTCATTTTGATATGATTTTCAGTTTACTTCCATATGACTGGTTTCACATTAGTCTCCAGTAAGGGAAAAATCATCTAAAACAATTACTTTGTGTATTTTACAATTCCCTTCTACAAGCGGATTACTTACTCATTTACCTGTAGCTCTTATACATTTATAAATGACAGTGCATAGAGAATGCTGTTATTTCTATCTGGAAAAAAACAAACAAAGTAGAGGCTTTTTCAACTTGGGACTGGCACGTTTGCTCTACCTTATTTATGGTTTCCTCGCACTTAAAGGTGGTGGAATTATGAGGGAATTAAGTCATGGTCAGAATAAGGCGTATCTGTAGACACACCTTCACTTCTTTCATTTCCACTCCACGCCGAATGATTAGCAGGTGAATAGCACACTATTCTCATGCTTAAACTCAAGGTCAGAATACGCATAGAGAGAAAACATTCCATTACGAGCCCCCCCCCCCCCCCCCCCCATTTAAAAAGTGTTGTTGAGTGATGCAAATTCCAGACATTTTACATGTCAATAATAATCACTTTGGGATAAACATTTGTTAAATAATAACATGTAAACCATCTCTGCCCATGCAGTTGGCTGTGCTGCATGTGTTCTTCAGTTTGAGGACAGTAGCTTTATGTTGACATGTGAGGCATTCACTGCAGGAGTGGCCTACACACTGCCCCAGGAAGTGAATTCATGAAAAGTAGATTGAGCTCCAGTGGAAACAAACCTAGTAAATCACTGATATACTGACACACTAACCCAGAGACCCACTACACCGTGCCACTAAAACCCTAATCCTAATCCTGGCCGCCTGCAGCACTCTACTTATTCTCCAACGCAAATCCCTAATACAGGGTTTAGAAGTCAGCCGCAACCTGTATACAGGATGTATCTCTTCAGGTGACAGATACTGTATATAGTAAATCAAGGAGAGATGGAATGATAAAATAGGCTTCCATCTAATTGGCAAAAGATGTATGTGAATATTCTAAATTCTTGATGAAACAATATGAGCATTTCCCCACCAGAGAGTGATTTATTGTGGATAAAAGGCTGCAGGACTACGTGATGACGTACAGTACCAGTCAAAAGTTTGGACACACCTACTCATTCAATGGTTTTTCTTTATTTGTACTATTTTCTACATTGTAGAATAATAGTGAAGACATCAAAATGATGAAATAACACATATGGAATCATGTAGTAACCAAAAAAGTGTTAAATCAAAATATAATTTATATTTGAGATTCTTCAAAGTAGCCACCCTGTGCCTTGATGAGCAGCCAACAAGCGCTCAGCATATGTGGGAACTCCTTCAAGACAGTTGGAAAAGCATTCCAGGTGAAGCTGGTTGAGAGAACGCCAAGAGTGTGCAAAGCTGTAACTACTTTGAAGAATCTGAAATATAATTTTTGGGGATTTGTTTAAATGAACACTTTTTTAGTTACTACATGATTCCATATGTGTTATTTCATAGTTTTGATGTCTTCACTATTATTCTACAATGCAGAAAATAGTACAATTAAAGTGAAACCCTTGAATGAGTAGCTGTTTCCTAACTGTTGACTGGTACTGTAGTGCACATAAAAATAACTTGTGGTAAAATTCCCATATACCAAAAAAAATGTTAAATGGTTTTCCTTCACATTTTCATCTCTACTGATGTTTTTTCCCCCAAACTGTTGCATTATACAGCAAACGTGCCCACTCTTGTCTTGGCACATGGCTCTAGCCAGCAGCTCGCAGATACAGTGCAGGTAGTTTACCTACATGGTGAGATTACTTTCAGCAAGATTATTGTTAATTGTCAATCATCAGCCAAGAATCGATCCTCATGTCACCAGAGTAACACCCTCTATTTATTGGAAAGGAGCATCAAGCTCTTCACCGTGTACTTTCACCACCCCATAACTTATTTCATCTGCAGCCTAATAAACTGCATGCTTGCATGCCCTGATCTTAACCCTCAACATAGTGATATGCTTCCTGGTGTTGATAACTGGAGTTCATATGGTTGTACGTTTCACTTTATTAAGAGTAGCCCGAGACAAGGAGTGACATCTTTGGAGAGGGATAGAAGGCCAGCCCTACCCTGCTGGTAGAACACTCTCCCTGTAACTGTCAGGTAATATCAACAAAAGGAAGAGGAAGCACAGGATGCTAACAAACAGGCTACTGAGAATAAAACTTAACACTACAGAGAAATTTATAGCAAATACAAACAATCTGGTATCACCAGACTGCAACAGAGCAGCATTGCAATCATATGTCGTCTCACACACACAATCCTGTGGTGTGTAACAATTTCCATTTGACTGTCCCTATGTGCTATAGGAATGGCAACAGTGTCTTTTTGTAGAGCTACTACAATAGAGCTTTTACCCTGGTCCCTGGCCACTGTTGATGATGGAAAGGTAAATCCCTGCAGGCCACAGAGCTCAACTATTAAATTACTTGGATGTGCTTTTCAAGGATTCAGAGAGAGAGAGAGCGAAATGGAGGAGAGAGATAGAGGAAAGGGGGAACGAGCGAGAGAGAAAGAGAGAGGGGGAGAAAGAAAGAGTGCAGTATAATCAGGAGTCTATAATCACTCCAACTTTTGGATAGAGTCTTACAGTTTATAATAGTTAGTTGATCTTCATTTGATAGCCCTTTGATTTTCTGGTATTTCCACCGTATGTCTCTGATATTAAGATTACCTGCTAAAATGGTCAGTACTAGTACTGAAATGGCTGTAAATTAGTGTTACCACATGACCTTTCTTTCTAAGATGCAGGCTTGTTCCCTCCTTTCCCTCTATTAGTGTCAGCTGTCTACCACTGTCTCGTTGACCCTTCCCTGACATGAGAGAACTGCAAGAAAAGTTAAACCTAATTAAAAGGCCCCTTACTGTGTCTTTCTCTATCAGAGGTCCCAGTCAGACCACTCAGGGTTTCTGTCACCTCACCTTTTTTTTAAATAATTATTTCACCTTTATTTAACCAGGTAGGCCAGTTGAGAACAAGTTCTCATTTACAACTGCGACCTGGACAAGCAGTGTGACAAAAACAACAACACAGAGTTACACATGGGATAAACAAACGTACAGTCAATAACACAATAGAAAAATCTATATACAGTGTGTGCAAATGTAGTTAGATTAGGGAGGTAAGGCAATAAATAGGCCATAGTGGCAAAATAATTACAATTTAGCATTAACACTAGAGTGATAGATGTGCAAATGATGATGTGCAAGTAGAGATACTGGGGTGCAAAAAGAGCAAAAATAAATAACAATATGGGGGATGAGGCAGTTAGGTGGGCTATTTACAGATAATACTAGGTACCTGCATGCATGTACCTAGTATTCCATGTTGGGCTCTTTTTCTCAACCATGCATGCAAATGAAAAGATAAATCAAATATATGTTCAAAATATAGATGTTATATAGCCTACACATTACAGAATATTTGAATCATGCACATATGATCCTCTCTCTTAAGCTTAGTGCACCATTATTCACTAACAAATTCTGTCAATGTACACATACAACAGCCAATGTAAACATACAAGACCTACGGTTAAGGCTGCTTTTGCCTTGTGATGTGCTAGCCACTTCAAATAACTCTTAATCACCAGGCTGATCCCATTACGACAGACAGACCCAGTTATCTGATATACATCAGCCCTGTGTTACATCACTAAAGGGCTAGTTGCCCCACATTGAGGTGAACTAGCTCAGTACTCAGTAGGGTTTCATATTTTCCAGGTATTTTCCCGCTAAAACCAGAAGTGTCACTCTAAAAGCATCGAAAACAATAGACAGAATCATGTGCCATTCTATGTGCCGTCTGGAGGTAACCTGGCACCATCCCTACAGTGAAGCATGGTGGTGGCAGCATGTTTTTCAGCGGAAGGGACTGGGAGACTAGTCAGGATCGAGGAAAGATGAATGAAAGCTAACTGCGGAGCGCTCAGGACTGCAGACTGGGGCAAGGTTCACCTTCCAACCAGGCAACAACCTTAAGCACACAGCCAAGACAACGCAGGAGTGGCTTCGGGACAAGTCTCTGAATGTCCTTGAGTGGCCCAGCCAGAGCCGGGACTTGAACCCAATTGAACATCTCTGGAGAGACCTGAAAATAGTGGTTCCAACCTGACAGAGCTTGAAAGGATCTACAGAGAAGAATGGGATAATCTCCCCGAGTACAGGTGTGCCAAGCTTGTAGAATCATACCCAAGAAGAATCAAGGCTGTAATTGCTGGGGTCTGAATACTTACGTAATGTGATATTTCAGGTTTTTTTATTTGATAAATTAGCAAACATTTCTAAAAACGTGTTTTTGCTTTGTCATTATGGAGTAGCGTGTGTAAATTGATGAGGAAAAAAGCAATGTCATCAATTTTAGAATAAGGCTGTAACGTAACAAAATGTGGAAAAAGTCAAGGGGTCTGAATACAGGGCGAACTCCAAATACTGTTGCCATGTTGTGCAGTGCTGTGCTCAAGCATGAATTCCACATCACTTGGGAGTTTCTCTCTTTTCGGGATTCACTTAATAATAGGCATGTCAGAGACAAGTGCGTCAAAAATACATCAAGGTGTTTTTTTACTCTGCCGCCCCACAGGCACAGGGTGTATTAAGCTTTCCTCATGCTCTAGTGGAAGTCTATTGTCAACGGTGACAGCAGTGGCCACAGGCAGAACATCACTACCGGTCCCCACCAACATCTCCACCCGATCACAGAGGGTGAAGTATGGTTTCAACATGTTGACATGACACAGACATGACAGGCACTAATTTTCCTGTACTGATGATTTAATCCAAATTACAATTTTTTTACACTATGGAGTAATGGCCTGAAAAGCGAGCTTCCAACTGCAACCCCAGAACTGGCAACAAAAACAGGACTAGGTCACCCACATCTAAAGTGCGGCTTCTGACCTTTTGATTGTACCAAACTTTCCTTTTAATTTGCGCCCTTTCCAGATTCTCACTGGCAAACTCACAGGCACGGTTCAATCTGTATCGAAAAGCGCTAACATGCTCCAACAGATGTGTTTTTGTGTTTAAGGTATTGCCCTGCAACAACCTCTCTTTCAGGACCTCTGACGTGATATCCTAGCATGAGCTCATTCTGACTAAAACCGAGAGTTCCCTGAACAACCTCCCATGCTGCAAACAGCACAAGAGCGATCCCGTCATTCCAGTCTTTCTCAAACTCAAAAGCAGTAAGCTCTCAACATAGACTTCAAAGTCTGATATAACCCCCAACTGCTGTAGCACTTCCTGGAAGTTATTTGACATACAATTCGAACCTTGGTCTGAATGCACTACTTGCGGAAGTTCAAACATTGAAAATAATTTTACCAGGGCCTGAACAATACTGGGAGCTGTGATTTTCCTCAGTGCAATGGCCTCAGGGAATCTAGTGGCAGCGCACATGACGGTCAAGAGAAACTGATTACCACTCTTTGGTTTGGGCAAAGGACCAACGCAGTCCACGAGAACAGTTCGCTCAAAGGTTTGTCAAAAGCAGGAATAGGCTGCAAAGGTGCAACCGGTACAACTTGATTTGGTTTACCCATCCTCTGACAAATGCAACAAGATTTACAGCAAGCCACAACATCCTGTTTCAGACCAGGCCAAAAGAAGTGACGCATGATATGGTCATACGTCTTGTTGACCCCAAGATGGCCTGCCATACTACCGTCGTGAGCCAACCTCAGCATATATTGTCGAAGTGTAACTAGAACGACAATTTGAGATACACTGGACCAATTGTCTTTCCCAGAAGTGGAGCGAGAATGCCATTTCCTCATTAGAACACCATCTCTGTCAAAGTAACCCACACAAACGTCATCATATACCGGACAAACAGATTCTCAGAAAAGAGTCTGTAGAGGGAAACATCTTTACTCTGTTCAGCAATGAGCTGCTTCCTAGACTTTGATGTGCCAACTGCAGGGACCCTCTCTGTCTTCACTGGTCCTACAAACTCGCTCACCTTAGGGGTTTTCAAAGGAGAGGTCAACTCAGGAGGTTTACCAAAATCAGGATCACACAAACATCTTGGACAGATCGACCATGGTGGGATCAGGTTCCTCTACTCTGGGTTCCTTACAAACAAGAGGATTTGGCATGACCTTCCTTCCAGACAAATCATTTCCCAAAATTAATGGGACCCCCTTCACTGCTAGGCTAGGCCTCACTCCAACGACAACGAAACCAGAAGCCAGGACAACGAAACCAGAAGCAAGATTAGACTTGAGGTCCACTAACACACTGTAACCAGTTGATGAAGGGTCAGACAAAGGCATAACACCCTCCAAAATAAAGGATTGGGCTGCCCCAATGTCTCGCAGTATCTTACCGGCTGCTTAACATAATTGCCACTTGGCAGAGACACGAAATCATCTGAATCAAAGGGTTCATACACATCCGATCCAAAATCTTGTTTAGGTGATACACCAGTCCCAACCAGAGACTTGATGGGCTGGAGGGCTCCCACAAGAAGAAACTGCTTTTTCTCTCCCTCTCTCTCTATTTCAACTTTGAACACGGAAGGACATTGTGTCCTTTGTCACAGCAGTAATGACAAACTGGTGGATACTTCAAACCAGTTTTCTGCTGATCCTTATCTTTTGGGATTGTTGAAAAAAGACTGAAACCTCACAGTAGGACGTGGCTTCTCTGGATTGCTTTTTGAGTAATGATAACTACTGGGTGCTTTATTTGTGAAGGTAGTTTTATGTGTCAACACAAACTCATCTGCAAAGACTGCAGATTTCTCAGGAGTGAGATCCTTGTGCTCATAAATGTAGGTACCAACCCTTTCATAAAGGCAATTCTTAAACTGCTTGAGAAGTACGAGTGTCTTTAATTAAATCCTCAAGGTCCTTGACCTCTTGAGAACCCCAACACCAATCAAAAGGTCATGCTTGTTCCCTTGCGAACTGAACATGGCTTTGTGATTTGGTCTTTCGTAGTTTATGGAACTGTTGTCTGTATGCCTCTGAGACCAACTCATATGCTTGAAGGATAGCAGCTTTAACAGTGTTATGATCTGAGCTCTGGTCAAGAGATAAAGCAGTGTACACTTTCTGGGATTTTCCCACAAGAATGCTTTGGAGGAGCAGTGACCAAATATCTTGTAGACGTTTGAGGGATGTGGCAATCTGCTCAAACAGGGTGAAATATACATCCATTTCCTTTTTTGTTGAAAGGCAGTACAATCCGGCTGTTCCGACCAAGATTAAACTCTGTTGAGGGTGTAGGATGGCCTGATTTGATTCGGAGTACTTCCAGATCTATCTCTTTTTTGTCGCGCTTCCAGCTCCATCTCTTTTAATCAGATGGTATGTGCACGTTCTCCTAGTTCTTGTTCTAGTCTGCCTGTACCTCTTTCCATTTCCTTGTGCTCAAGGTCTAAAATCTGTTGATTCCATTTTGTCTTTAGTTCCAACTCTCACAGTTGCACGTCTACAGGGTGTACTCAATCACCCATAGGAACCTTTTCATCATCCTCCACCAAAGCAGTATAGACCAGCATACTGACTAGAACGGGCACGTGTGTCCTCCATCGCGCGCATGTTGATTTTGTCCATCCACACCAGACACGATCAGGACACGCAGTTTGAAATATCAAAATGAACTCTGAACCAACTATAATAATTTGGGGACAGATCGAAAGGCATTAAACATTCATGGCAATTTAGCTAGCTAGCTTGCTGTTGCTAGCTCATTTGTCCTTGGATATAAACATTGGATTGTTATTTTACCTGAAATGCACAAAGTCCTTTACTCTAACAATTAATCCACAGATAAAAAGGGTAAACCGAGTTTGTTTCTAGTAATCTCTCCTCCTTCATTCTTGTTCTTATTTTGACTTTATATGGCGGTTGGCAACCAACTTTAAGGTACATTACCACCACCAACTGGACTGGACTGTGGACCTCAGTTCATCTTTCAATCACCACGTGGGTTTATGCTCCTAAAAACCAATGAGTTGGCAGAGTAGGGACTTGCAGCGTATCAAGCGTAAAAAATAGAACCAAGTTCTATTTTACCTCCTAGCTATGCAGATGCAAGCAGTTTGGATGAAATGATTGAATAACATGTACAGTGGGGCAAACAAGTATTTAGTCAGCCACCAATTGTGCAAGTTCTCCCACTTAAAAATATGAGAGAGGCCTGTAATTTTCATAGGTACACTTCAACTATGACACACAAAATGAGAAAAAAAATCCAGAAAATCACATTGTAGGATTTTTAATGAATTTATTTGCAAATTATGGTGGAAAATAAGCATTTGGTCACCTAAAAACAAGCAAGATTTCTGGCTCTCACAGACCTGTAACTTCTTCTTTAAGAGGCTTCTCTGTCCTCCATTCGTTACCTGTATTAATGGACTGGATCTGACTGAATCTGCAATAGGTAAGCAGCTTGGTTTGAAGAAATCAACTGTGGGAGCAATTATTAGGAAATGGAAGACATACAACACCACTGATAATCTCCCTCGATCTGGGGCTCTACGCAAGATCTCACCCCGTGGGGTCAAAATGGTCACAAGAGCGGTGAGCAAAAATCCCAGAACCACACGGGACCTAGTGAATGACCTGCAGAGAGCTGGGACCAAAGTAACAAGTAACAAAGCCTACCATCAGTAACACACTACGCCGCCAGGGACTCAAATCCTGCAGTGCCTTTCAGGGTCTTTCAGCATGACAATGATCCCAAACACACCACCCGGGCAACGAAGGAGTGGCTTCGTAAGAAGCATTTCAAGGTCCTGGAGTGGCCTAGCCAGTCTCCAGATCTCAACCCCATAGAAAATCTTTTGAGGGAGTTGAAAGTCTGTGTTGCCCAGCAACAGCCCCAAAACATCTCTGTTCTAGATGAGATCTGCATGGAGGAATGGGCCAAAATACCAACAACAGTGTGTGAAAACCTTGTGAAGACTTACAGAAAACGTTTGACCTCTGTCATTGCCAACAAAGGGTATATAACAAAGTATTGAGGTAAACTTTTGTTATTGACCAAATACTTATTTTCCACCATAATTTGCAAATAAATTCATAAAAAATCCTACAATGTGATTTTCTGGATTTTTTTTCTCATGTTGTCTGTCATAGTTGAAGTGTACCTATGAAAATTACAGGCCTCTCTCATATTTTTCAGTGGGAGAACTTGCACAATTGGTGGCTGACTAAATACTTTTTTGCCCCACTGTACATATAAGTATATGGATGAGCGATTGCCGAGCAGCATAGGCAAGGTGCAGTGGATGGTATAAAATACCGTATTTACATATGATAGGTGTAATGTAAGATATGTATAAATTATTAAAGTGGCATTATTTAGAAAAGTGGAAAGTGGTATTGTTAAAAGTGATTAGTGATCCATTTATTAAAGTGTTCAGTGATTGGGTCTCAATGTAGGGAGCCGCCTCTCTGAGTTAGTGATTGCTGTTTAACAGTCTGATGGCCTTGAGATAGAAACTGTTTCTCAACCTCTCGGTCCCAGCTTTGATGCACCTGTACTGACCTCGCCTTCTGGATGATAGCGGTGTGAACAGGCAGTGGCTAGGGAGGTTGTTGTCCTTGATGATCTTTTTGGCCTTCCTGTGACATCGGGTGCTGTAGCTGTCGTGGAGGGCAGGTAGTTTGGCCCCGGCAACCCTCTGGAGAGCCTTGCAGTTGAGGGCGGTGCAGTTGCCGTACCAGGCTGTGATACAGCCCAACAGGATGCTCTCGGTTGTGCATATGTAAAAGTTTGTCAGGGTTTTGGGTGACAAGCCAACTTTCTTCAGCCTTCTAAGGTTGAAGAGGCGCTGTTGTGCCTTCTTCACCACACTGTATGTGTGGGTGAACCATTTCAGTTTGTCTGTGATGTGTGGAACTTAAAACTTTCCACCTTCTCCACTGCCTTCGATGTGGAAAGGGGGGTTGTTTCCTGAAGTCCCCAATCATCTCCTTTGTTTTGTTGATGTTGAGTGAGAGGTTGTTTTCCTGACATCACACTCTGAGGGCCCTTATCTCCTCCTTGTAGGGTGTCTCGTCGTTGTTGATGATCAAGCCGAAAATTATGAAAATGTTTGTGAGTAGTCTCACAAAGAGGGAGAAAGAGTTAACAAATTAATTTCTTCAAAAATGAAGGAGAAGCAAGAGAGACCGAGAGAGAGAGAGAGCTATCTATATTTTGCTGTATTTTTTCCCTCACTTTCACTTACTTTCCCTTTCACTAATGCAGCTAGCTAGTTTAGCTTACTCAAACACCCAGCTCAAATAGGGAGGGATACTATGTTAGCTAGCTGGCTATGGCTATGGCTATCCAACACTGGATATCTTCCAAGTCAATGTAAGCTTTTGGTTTGATAAATTTATTGCCACCGGGACTCGCCACTGCAACTGCTAACCTTATAATGCATTAGTCAACATAGCTACGAGAACTATGATGTTAAAAGTGTGACAAAAATGTAGGTGTGTTGCAGTTATGATAAGAAGGTTTGGTTTGTTAGGGTTTTTCGCCTGGTCACAGAGCTGATGTGTTGTGCACTAAAGTCCACAAGCAAAGGGCAAAAGTGAGAGGATTAGAGCAAAGGGATCATGCTGTTTGTACAGTTGAAGTCGGAAGTTTACATACACCTTAGCCAAATACATTGAAACTCAGTTGTTCACAATTCCTGACATTTAATCCTAGTAACAATTCCCCGTCTTAGGTCAGTTAGGATCACCACTTTATTTGAAGAATATTAAATGTCAGAATAATAGTAGAGAGAATTATTTATTTAAACTTTTACTTCGTTCATCACATTCCCAGTGGGTCAGAAGTTTACATACACTCAATTAGTATTTGGTAGCATTGCCTTTAAATTGTTTAACTTGGGTCAAACGTTTTGGGTAGCCTTCCACAAGCTTCCCACAATAAGTTGGTTGAATTTTGGCCCATTCCTCCTGACAGAGCTGGTGTAACTGAGTCAGGGTTGTAAAGGCCTCCTTGCTCGCTCACGCTTTTTCAGTTCTGCCCACACATTTTCTATAGGATTGAGGTCAGGGCTTTGTGATGGCCATTCCAATACCTTACCCTTGTTGTCCTTAAGCCATTTTGTTTCACCTTTGGAAGTATGCTTGTTGTCCATTTGGAAGACCCATTTGTGACCACGCTTTAACTTCCTGACTGATGTCTTGAGATGTTGCTTCAATATATCCACATAATTTTCCATCTTCATGATGCCATCTATTTTGTGAAGTGCACCAGTCCCTCCTGCAGCAAAGCACCCCCACAACATGATGCTGCCACCCCCATGCTTCACGGTTGGGATGGTGTTCTTCAGCTTGCAAGCCTCCCCTTTTCCCTCCAAACATAACGATGGTCATTATGGCCAAACAATTCTGTTTTGTTTCATCAGACTGGAGGACATTTCTCCAAAAAGTACGATCTTTGTCCACATGTGCAGTTGCAAACCGTACTCTGGATTTTTATGGTGGTTTTAGAGCAGTGGCTTCTTCCTTGCTGAGCGACCTTTCAGGTTATGTCGATATAGGACTCGTTTTACTGTGGATATAGATATTTTTGTACCTGTTTCCTCCAGCATCTTCACAAGGCCCTTTGCTGTTGTTCTGGAATTGATTTGCACTTCTCACACCAAATTACGTTCATCTCTAAGAGACAGAACGCGTCTCCTTCCTGAGCGGTATGACGGCTACATGGTCCCATGGTGTTTATACTTGCGTACTATTGTTTGTACAGATGAACGTGGTACCTTCAGGCGTTTGGAAATTGCTCCCAAGGATGAACCAGACTTGTGGAGGTTCTTTTCTGAGGCATTGGCTGATTTCTTTTGATTTTTCCATGATGTCAAGCAAAGAGGCACTGAGTTTGAAGGTAGGTCTTGAAATATATGGACAGGGACACCTCCAATGGACTCAAATTATGTCAATTAGCCTATCAGAAGCTTCTAAATCCATTACATAATTTTCTGGAATTTTCCAAGCTGTTTAAAAACACAGTCAACTTAGTGTATGTAAACTTCTGACCCGCTGGAATTGTGATACAGTGAGTTACAAGTGAAATAATCTGTCTGTTAACAATTGTTGGAAAAATGACTTGTGTCATGCAGAAAGTGGATGTCCTAATTGACTTGCCAAAGCTATAGTTTGTTAACAAGAAATTTGTGGAGTGGTTGAAAAACAAGTTTTAATGACTCCATCCTAAGTGTATGTAAACTTCTGACATCAACTATATGTGCCTGCTATGAAAGTGAACGGTGATTGCGTGTGATCATGGGTGTGTTCCTTCCACCGATTTTGTTGAAAAACGTTTCTTAAAGAAAAGTAAACGGAACGGAAAAAAACATACCTGAATTTTTCCAATATAAACTCTCGTTTGCAACTGTTGGACTAATGATTACACCCTAGATCAGCTAGATGCAGGCAAGAGCGTGCAAGGCGGTATTGAATGTGCCGATATCTGTCACCTTGATTACTCAAATTTCTCTTGAACTATGCACTTATGTTGCAAACTTTCATTCATAGGCTAGGTTGTAGCGCTCCTCATGATGGGTATAGGGAATATTTGAGTATCATGTAGTAACCTAAACCTTTCAATGTTACATTGTTCTGGGTGAAGGGAACATGAATGACAGTCATCCAATATGCTATAATAGAAATAATAGAAATGCTCATAAAAAATTTAAAAAACTTCCTCCCGACTGACAGAGAAAAGTTCATGATTAATTTTTGCACCAAGCCATGATCAAGATGCTCACTCAAGTGATGAGCACTGTTGCTTCAAGCAGTGCTTCTGCTCTCCCTTACCGCCATGCATGAGCCTAACCCCATGCACCAGCCTAAAGATCATAGTCAGGAAACTTCTGCTGCCAGTACAAGTGAGCAACCACTCTTGTCTGCCTTGCATGAGCTAAATAAGTATAATTAACACAACTAGATATGTTGTTTCAGGCATTGGCAACGCGTCATTCAGGGCAGGTGGGGCCTTTTTTGTGTCCATGTTTTGCATGTTATTTTGCCGTTATTACGTGTCACATATCAGTTTGCAAACAATGTAAAAAAATATATACAAATAATGAGTTAATAAAGCCGGATTCAAACATGGTATTTTTTTTGCTTTCTTGAGTAAGGCAGCTCCAAAATGCAGATGTTTCAGCCTAGCTCAGTGATTTTCGTGGTGGTGGGGCTGCCAGAGGAAAATACGGAGCGTACGGGTTGGTAATGTTCTCTAGTTGCGCTGTGATTTGCTCAGTGTTCTGTCACTCATGGGGACACTACATTACCGCAAAATCTATGGGTAGAGCTAAAAAATTCAAGCCTCTTGGGTGCTGCCATAGACTTACATTAGAAGTGCCCATCCAAGAAGGCAGATAAAATGACGTCAAATCTGTCAGCATACACAAGGTTATGTCTACAGTGCATCAAAACAAGTATAATGTGAAGGTGTGAACTTATTTAATTGGACATGAACTGAAAATAATCTATTTGTTAGTGTAATTTGGGTTAATAAAATATTAACACTGTGCCTTAATTACTTTTTTTTAAGCAGAATATGACAACGGCATTGTACAGTGGATAAGCATACACATTATGTAGGCTATTACAGATACGTTTAGCTAATCTCTTCATAGTTGTGCAAAATACTCCGTCAGAGGTCTGCATAAATAGGCTACTCCTGGGGCTGCTCCTCCTCTTCATCCCTATTCTCCAGAATATGTGCCTCAAATGCCTCCCTTCTTGCTCTCGCATATATTATACTGTATACAGCAAGCTGCTACGATGGTCTTCCAATTGTTGATATTGTGATCATTTCTTTTCAGTAGGATCTTCCACTGAGCTTTAAGCCTGCCAAAAGCACACTCAACACACATTCTAGCTCCACACAGTATTTCACTTAAACTTGTTTGCTCGTTTATTACCCCATGTTCTGAAAATGATTTAACAAGAGTGGATATACTCCATCTCCTAGAATTGATATAGGGACATGAACATTCTGGAATTCTTCAGTCCATGGTGGAAAAAGCTCCCCAGACGGGCCTTTGTGAAAGATTGCAGAGTTGCAACGACCCTCACATCATGCACCTTTCCAGGCCGTCCTACATGTATGTCCCAGAATTGATGTTTGTGGTCAACCACACCCTGCAACAGAGTAATCTGCTTTGTTGATAGGTGGGGCAAGGATGGGCACATGGGTGCCATCAATGGCTCCTGCACATTATGGGAATCTCTATTTGTCCCGAAGTCCATTGATAAATAATATTGTAATGTAGAATTAAATATTGACATGTAATAACATAATATATGTAAACAAATATTTTAAATTAAATAAACTAGCTCTTCTGGAGAACATTGGAGTGCCAATGTTGCGAGCAGCATCACCTGCACTCTGGACAGTTTTTGGTTCTGGATCATCAAAATCATTCTCCTCCATGCTTGTCTCCTCCTCAGTTGGTGGTGGCAAATTTTGTGTCAATGTGAGAAATCAAATTTAGCTTCTCCCTGTCCCTGCTTTTAATTCAGAGAAAAAAGTACACAAGCAATGCTGAAAGGACAGTAAATCCAGCAGCGGCTGCCATCTTTTTCCATGTGCTAATACCCTAAATTCACATTTGTAAATCATCGCAATGTGAATGCAAAGTGGACTGAGACCTCAACGAAGGTGAAAAAAACCCAGCAAGAGGTCTGAGTCTTCATTAAAAGGCAAGGACACTGTGAATACAAAGTGAACCGAGTTCTTTTAACTTCATTCAACACTAAGGTCGGGACGATACCAGTAATTAACGATACTCCGTATTGTCCTGGCAAGGAAACAAAACAGCCTAACTTCTTTAGGAAAACCCCCTTAATGTTGAAAGAAAACATAATTATGTCACATTTATATATTTTCCAAACTAGAGCACACAATATTTTACATACAGCAGGTTTTTAAAGGACCAAAGAGTTGTGTCTGCATTGTGTTTTCATTTCTGCTCTCGAAAAAATATTGCGATACTAGTATTGTCCCAGCCCTATTCGCCACTCTGTCTGTCTCCAACAGACACTTTTGATAGGTAGGCCTACTTCCAAGAGTAGGCCGTCCTTAACAGATCCCCATGTGAGATATCTCACTAATATCAGAGAACCTGGGTTACGCAAGTAACCTTACGTTTTGGTTTGCTCAGATCTTGGACTGGTTTGACTCGTGACATTGGTGCTGTGACCCTGATAACATGGCAGATTTATTTTGCCCCTTTTTATTTTAATAGCCTTGACAAACATATTGTGCCAAATTTGTGTTATTAGTATTCGCTTTTATTAGCTTTTATCCAGGCTGTACCTGTAATGAGTACTCATGGAGAAAAGGTGTAGGTTCACGCGCAGAGCGAGGCAGATGTTTATTGAGCCATCATAGAAGGCAGGAAGGAATCGTGGTCACAGGCAGGCAATGGTCAAACACATGTAGGTAGTCAAAAACAAACAATAACCTCACAACTATACAAACAGAAAGAACTGAACTAAATAGGGAGCTGATGAGACCAGGTAAGAAACGAATACAGGTGAAATCAATGAAAAAAAATGAAAGACAGGACTAAGTTCCAGAACACAAAGAAACAGGGCTACGTTCAAGAACACAAAGAAAAAGAACACAAGGTTGACTAAGAAAAGAAAAGCAGAACCTTACAGTATCACAACCGGATGTGATTGTGAGTCCCATAGGGAAGAGCACAATTGGCCCAGCGTCGTCTGGGTTTGGCCGGTGTAAATAAGAATTTGTTCTTAACTGACTTGCCTAGTTAAATAAAGGTTAAATCCAAAAATCGCAAAAAAAATTTTTATTTACATTTTATATTACTCACCATTTGTCCACTTGACTGGCAGTCAGATTACACATATGTTTTACCTCTACATCTCTGATTATAGTACAGGACTATGTTTGAGTCACAGTTTCTAATAATGTTTGTCCACAATGAGTCTTGGAAATGTAGATTACTAATGAATGACAGACCTTGTAGTATAGCCTACAATACCTTAACCCTCCCACTCTTGCAGTTATGCAATCACAGCCTAAGGGCTCAGACAGACCAATAGCGTTTGATGGCCTGAGAGTACTTAGCACCTCTGAATGTAATTTGTTAACTAAGTGCGCACTAATTTTACATGAAGAATCACATGAAAAATGTCGGCAGGTGGTCCCTAAAACAACGCGCCGAACGATCGGCAGACGAATGGCAGATCCAGTTTCGTGTGAGCCTTAAGACATGTGTGGATCTATGTCAAGAACATTTTGTTTAGTCTTCGTGACGACTGCAGCAGAAGCTGAAGTGTTGGTCCTTGGCCTCATTATGAAACCAAACAGTATATGAACCTATACAGTGTGTACAGCAGCAACAATTTTACAGACTTTAACTGTGATTGATCTTATTGTCTCTGACTGTCACTCAATACCATCAACATGCACCATAAGTGCTCACACCTGCACACCAATGCAATCAGGAAGCCTTGGTAGGAATTGTAATGGAGACACTGGGAGCCGAGAAGCAGGTCCAGGCGGTGAGTTTAATAATGCAATGAACATGGAACAATACAAACCACGAGTAGTGTCTGGACATGAAACACATAAACAATACTGCCTGTGGAATAAAACTAAGGGAGTGACAGATATAGGGCAGGTAATCAGTGAAGTGATGGAGTCCAGGTGTGTCTCAATATGGGGCGCAGGTGCATGTAACGACTGTGCCAGGTGTGCGTAATGATGGTTGTCAGAGCCAGTGATTAGAAAACTAGCGACGTCGAGTCCCGGAGAGGGGGAGGGAGTAGACGTGACAGCTTCACACTTCTGGAAGATCACGTGACCGTCCCTCTGCTCTCGTGGATCCTGAGTTGGGACGTACCAGATACTGCTGAAGCTGGTGCCCCCTTGACCAAAATAGGGACAGAGCCCCAGCTTTTTCCGTCTGCGTCGCTCAGACGAGAGGGACGCATGTGACCCCTACCTCCATAGTTTCAGGCTCTGATAGAGTGTGGTCACTGAGGGAGGGAGAGAAATGATGAGGATACCGACGCTCCCGAAGTAGGTTATACAGATGGATGGCCATCGCGATGCGTGCGTCTTGACGTCTTTACTATTATTCTAAAATGTAGAAAATCGAAAAAATAAAGAAAAACCCTTGAATGAGTAGGTGTCCACACTTCTGACTGGTACTATATATATATAAATAAATATATACTTACATAATAAAAATATGCAAGCCATTTCAATAATTTCGTAATGAAATTTTATGCAAAAATTTCTGAAAAAATCAAACAAATGTTGCTCAAAATGTGTCACGCCCTGGGGCCTGTTGCACAAAACTAGGATAAGGGATTAAGCCAGGATATCTTGGTGATCCTGGCTCAATTGATCCGTAATCCAGTTGCACTAAAGATGGATAGGGGGCAGGAGGATATGTTATGGTATAAATTACCATGGAGATTTATTCTGTGGAGCTAGCCTGCTCCAGACCAGGCTAAATTCCAGGATCTATTTAATCTCATCCCTAATGTCAGTCAGCAGTCACCACAAATGGAAACCAATAGTTATTTCACTGCTCACTATACATTGTTATCACATATAACTAGACCCACTGTTATTATTTAAACGTTTGTGATCATTAATTTCAATGATTTTGGATAAAAAATGATTTTTAGATGATGTTGCTATCATTAGATAATTTACAGTTTCCCATAGACTATAAGGCTATATATATAAAATGATAGAATATTAGGGCCACAGAGGGGAAAAAAACAAGTCATATTATTGTAACCAGTTGTTTTAAAGGAGGACAGTTGTTAAAATGACAGATGTGGGGCATTTCGTGAAATTGTACTTCAGTATGGTTTCATAAACAAAGACATGCTGATGTGCCAGAATATTAAGTATCACATTGTCATAAGTATCAAAACTGTAAAAACAATATGTAGCTTTTCTGCAGAAAGAACCAGCCTCATAAATGTATGACTTTATCCTTTTTCTTCAGTGTGGCCCTAGTACTCTGTCATATAAACAAATACACATTCCATATGAATATAAAAACACAATGTGTAACATTATGTTCCTTTATTGAATAAGGACAAAACAAAGCAGGTAAACCATCAGCTCCTTTCGAAACTGAAGTCACAGTGACTCTACAAGATGGAAAGCACAGAATCCAAGCATATTATACAAAATGATACATACACATTCAAAGGTCTGTATATAACACACCCTGCATGTCTGCACACTAAAATAAATGCAGGACAAATCCATACACATCAACTGAACAGACAAATGAATGGATGCAGTAGCCTCCCTGCAGCCTTGTATTACACACAGTATACCGCACAAACATCATAAGAAGCCAAATTCGTCAAAAAACGAACCCAAAAAAACCCAAATTCCTCTGCCACCGCAGGACATATTTAACCAAAATTGAAAGCACACATACTAACTAAAATAATTCAACACATATTGGTCCCTCAGCAGCCGACCACTGTCGTCATCAGGGAAGATTGCCGGATTGTCCCAGTCCATGGCTGGTGGCACTCTGGGGGCCCTCTCCTTCCTCAGGCAGGCCACATTGTGGAGGACAGCACAAGCCACAGTAATATCACATGCCCTAACAGGGCTGACCCTTAATTTGTGAAGGCAGTGAAAGCGTGCCTTCAGGAGGCCAAAGGTCATTTCAACTCTGGCCCTGGTCCTGGCATGGGCATGGTTGTAGGCCTGCTGTGCTTCCTGGGGGTCTGTGAAAGGTGTCAGGAGAAAAGGCTGGCAGCCATACCCCCTGTCTCCCAGCAACACACCAGAGAATTCACCTGTCAACACAAAATCTCATCATTACTACCTCATAAACACAGTGATATTCTTGACACAGCCATGATGGTTATAAATAGGGGTTGTGTGGCTTACCTTGTGATAGGCACTGATAGATTTCAGAGGCCCGAAAGATTCTGGAGTCATGGACTGAGCCAGGCCATTTTGCCACAACATTGCTGATCACACAGTCAGCATTGCAGACCATCTGAAATCATAAGATGAGGAATATTACACCAATCAATGCACATCACTGGCAATGCAGAGTGTTCGTCAATGGACAATATCAAAAAGTTATGTTCACCTGAACATTAATGCTGTGAAAGGATTTCCTATTCACAAAATCGGCCTCATGGGCACCTGAGGGGGCTTTTATCCTTATGTGTGTGCAGTCCACTGCACCAATGACATTGGGGAAACCTGTCACACAAAGTAATGAGTATCCTACTATGTGTTAACAGTTGTCCTGTAATTTGTAGATCCTCTTACCTGCAATCCTATAGAACTCCTCTTTGATGTCACAGAGTCTTCTGTGGCCAGGGAAGGAGATGAAGACATCTGCGAATGCTTTGATAGCCAGACACACACTCCTTATTGTGCGGCAAATTGTGGCCTTGTTCAGCTGTTCTGCATCCCCCACTGAGTACAGGAAGGCTCCACTAGCAAAAAAGCGCAAGGCCACACAAACCATTTGCTCCACACTCAGTGCATGGCTCCGTGCAGTGCGGTGCTTAATCCTGGGACCCAGTAGTCTGCATAGATACCTGATGCCATCTGCAGAAAACCTGTATCTTTCATATAGATGGTCATCAGGGAAGGCCAGTGGGTCCAACCGGTCCCTGAAGACCCTTTCTCGCCTGAAGGCTCTCCTCAGCACAAGTGCTTCTTCATCCACCACATCTCGCACGAATGGCATGCCATTGTCAGAGCAGAAAGGAACACACAATTTTGGGCCTTCATATAGGCTAGTGGCCACACCTGGTGCTGGGGGGGTGGGCAAAAGAGGGCGATGCCTTATAACGATGACTTGGTTGTACTGATTGCTGGGAAAATAAAAAAAACCTTAGAAAGATGCCACCGTCCTGTGTGCTCACAATAAGAGCTCATATGTCATGGCTCACTTGACTTTACGAGAATATACCTCATTTTTATTTTGAGCTGTGTCATCTTCTTGGAGCTGGGGGAGGAAAGAAAAATAAAAAAATAATGATTAATACATTTGTGTTACAGTTAGCATACAGTGTTAGCATACATTGAAGGCATATCTCACCTCCCTCTCAAGTTTTTTTATTTCAAGGTCCTGTTTCCTAATTGTCCTCTTTTTTATTTCGAACTCCAGTGCAAGATTTTCCATCTTTTTCTTCTTGTACTGAATGTCTATGTCTGCCAGTTCTATTTGGCGCCGGAGGTGGTTGCCATACAACTTTCTGATAGCTTGTGAGCTCTGTGAACACAATACAATTAGCGCAGCTGGAATTTGGCAGGATGTGGTGTCCTTTTATTAATACGCACTATGTTGCCAGGCTGGTTTTCCCACTGTATAGCATCTGGGTCCTGTAAAAGAAATTAGATTTTTTGATTTTGATGAGGACTCCTCACCATTGTAGAGTAAATAGTACTTTCACAGTCTTAACATGATACCTCATGCCTTCTGGAATCCAGAGAGATGGTCTCCTCCTCATCATCGTCTCCATCATGTGCTGTTGCTGCTGCACTGGGGCCTTCACCCTATCACATTTAATCGGATTCATATTGAAGCTAGTAGACAAGACATGCCAGGCCTACAGTATGCCTTTGATGGAGTACTCACTGGATCAGCATCGTCTGGTGCTTGTGCTGGTGGCTCTAACAGGAACACAGTGCTGCCAGACACTGCAAGGCAATAGGTAAACCAAAGTCAGACAGTCCAAATTGATTCAATATGAATGTGGTTGTATCCCATGTAGAGATGGAAGGACATACCTTGAATGAAGCGGGTGGCATCTTGGGAGGAACCTATGCTCGTCTCTTTCCCCCAAGGGATCCCCTCTAAGAAGGGCCTGCCTTTATTTAGCTCCAAGGCCATGTCCTCTGCTGGGGTAAGGTCAGCCTTTGGTGACCCACCACCCGTGCCTTGTCTGTGGGTATTCTTTTTCACTGCTAAAACAGTACAGACAATGTGTGAGCAGGCACCTTCTGGGTACAATATATGCTTGTGCTTTGTTAAATATTAGTCAGGGACCATACCATTCTGCAGAATGTTCTTGTATTTGATTTTGACCTGCTGCCATGTCCGTTTTGGCCCATTCATGTTTAATCTACACACACACACACACACACACACACACACACACACACACACACACACACACATTTAATGGAGTCACACTGCAAAAAATTACTTGGTATTTTTGTCTTTATTTCAGTAAAAATATCAAAAAATGTATCATAGCTTTATACAGTGTGATGGAGTTACTTTACACAATTTCACTCATATCTGCAGTGCATTTCAATAAAAAATGTAACCGTTTCATAATTACAGTACAACTGCATTTTTGGAGATGTGAATTAAATATTTGAATTGTAATTGTGATGTTTCAGCGGAGCGGTGAGTGTGTAATTGTGCACTACTTACGCATTCAGGCGTAATAATTTGCCACGCTTTTTCTCTTTGCTTTATCACTGTGGCGGTGTTGCCTTTCTTCTTAATTATATATTTTACCTCCTCGTATGCCTCCATGAGGATTTGTGCTTCCGACGGGGAAAAGTACGCGGCTCTAGTTGCCATGGTAAATCAGTTAATCTGTGATCTGTGGCGGGGTCTATTTGAGTGAGCCGTGAGCGCGCACCTATCCAGGATTTGTTTCACCTGGCTTAATGAATCCGTGTCTGCTCATCCTGGCTTGGTCTTTGTGCAACCAATTAAGCCTGGACGCACATGTTTTGGCTTCATTGAGCTCAGCTGAGTCATTTATCCCGGATGTCTTAATTCTACTTTTGTGCAACAGGCCCCTGGTCTAAGTATTTTGTGTTTTTCTTCATGTATTGGGTCAGGCCAGGGTGTGGCATGGAGTTTTTGTATTGTGGTGTGTTTTGTCTTGGGGTTTTGGTGTGTATGTATTTGGGATTGTAGCTAGTGGGGTTATCTAGCAAAGTCTATGGCTGTCTGGAGTGGTTCTCAATCAGAGGCAGGTGCTTATCGTTGTCTCTGATTGGGAACCATATTTAGGCAGCCATATTGTTTGAGTTTGTCGTGGGTGATTGTCCTTAGTGTCTTTGTTCCTGGTGCTGTATTTAGTTGACAAGTATAGGCTGTTTCGGTTTTCATTACATTTATTGTTTTGTAGTGTTTTGTGTTTATTTGTATTTACGTTTGTTTTCACGTTTGTTTTCATTAAACATGGATCGCAATTTACATGCAGCAGTTTGGTCCGACTCTCCTTCACCACACCTAGAAAGCCGTTACAAAATGTAAATATCTTTATGAGGAAACAAAAAAAGACAGAGAAAATTGGATTTTAATTTACAAAAATGTTATTTATAAGATACTTGTAACATACTTATAGGTTACATTAATTTAAGAATTTTAAATTCTTGAAACAACTTTCCACGTGGCTCTATTTTTACAGGATTGTGGGTAATTCAACTTCGATTATTTTACACAATGTTGTGTGTGCGTGTTTGAAGAAAGAAAATAATATTTCTATGTTAGTTTTAAGCAGCTTGTTCTGCCATGTGTAATGGATCCTGATGAGTGGATTTCGAAACCATCAGGGAAATGGACTTTTAATGATGAGACCACCCTTTCCCACCATTAGCACTCTTACTTGGCAGAGTTCAATGCAGCATCCAGCAAAACTTGTGGCTCTACCTCAAGTTACTGCTGGTGGATTGGGTACTGTGTTCAACAGCGCCTGCCAATGTTAAACATTAAGTGTTTTTGAAACACTATTGTTGGGTATACGAAATATGTGTGTCACATCAACTCATATTTGATTTATATGATCAGTAAATCCAACACATTTTAATGGCTATTAGGCTTCATTTACACCAGCAGCCCAATTTTTTCACCAGTCAGATCAGCTCTGAAATTTTTTGGAAGTTAAAAGATTTTATGTGATTGGTCAAAAGACAAATTCGTGGGAAAAATAACAAAATTGGGCTGCCTGTGTACATTAATTCCTTGGGCTTACTTTATTTGTGTAAATTCAAACAACTCGTTAAAAATAGGAATTTACATAAACTCATTAATATTTAGTGTCTTCTTGTTGTCTTGTTTTTAAAAAGTAGATTCAACACCTTCAACACCAGTTTATTTTCCAACGAGGACAACGTACAGGGGCTACTAGATTTAAATAGTCCAATGATCCAGCGAGACCCTGCATCAGCACACTTCAAGGAATTAATGTTATGGTCTTGTTGTTCTTCCAACCTTAACCCTCACTTACAGTCTTGAGGCTTGCAGACCACACATCGCACCGAATGTGGATCTACCATTCGTCTGCCGATCGTTTAGCGGGTTGTGTGTAACGGACCACCCTCTGTAGATGTCTGACTGGCGACATTTTTCACGCGATGCTACATGTAAAAACGGTGTTAAGTCGGTTCGCAAATTACATTCAGAAGTGCTAAGTATGCCTACTCTCGGTCAGCAAACGTTATTGGTCTGTCTGAGCCCGTTACAGCTCTTATAGCACCGAATTTCTTGGGGAGACCTAAATTCTTTCAGTTTGAAGTGAATGGAAATACCTGGCAACCTCTTAAAGGGGCCATCCGTGATTGGTATATCCATTATGGACTTTTAAACGTAGCCATTGATTCTTGAAGAATATAATTTATGAGTTTATGTCATATAACTAAAGATCTTAATTCAACTGTCTTACCCCACCAGAGCCCCAAAATATAAGATTTCTTTACTTTGTTGTTTGTAAACAATGTCATTGTAAACTAACAAACTAGCTAGTTAAAACTGTTAGTCCTTGTATCTAGAGCACTGTATTAACTTGGCAGGTCAGGCCGTTCGTTGTTTTTTTGAATCCCAGACTGCTGCTTTAATTTGACAGCTAATGGTAAGTGGCAGGTAGGGAGGGTTTCCAATTCAAATCAAATTTGTATTGGTCACATACACAATTTTAACATATGTTATTGCAGTTGTAGAGAAATGCTTGTGTTCCTAGCTCCAACAGTGCAGTAGTATCTAACAAGTCACAACAATACACACAAATCTAAAAGTAAAAGAATGGAATTAAGAAATATATAAATACTAGGACGAGCAATGTTGGCGGCAATGTTTGCTGACTAAAATACAGTAGAATAGAATACAGTAGGTACATATGAGAGGAGTAAGCAGTACAGTATGTGAACATTAAAGTGACTAGTGTTCCATTATTAAAGTGGCCAGTGATTCCATGTCTAAATGTGAAGGCTTCTCCTGAACTCTTGAGTCAACCAAATGATTGCAACATGCTTTTTTAAGGAATAAACCTTTTATCACATGTACAGTGCCTTGCGAAAGTATTCGGCCCCCTTGAACTTTGCGACCTTTTGCCACATTACAGGCTTCAAACATAAAGATATAAAACTGTATTTTTTTGTGAAGAATCAACAACAAGTGGGACACAATCATGAAGTGGAACGACATTTATTGGATATTTCAAACTTTTTTAACAAATCAAAAACTGAAAAATTGGGCGTGCAAAATTATTCAGCCCCTTTACTTTCAGTGCAGCAAACTCTCTCCAGAAGTTCAGTGAGGATCTCTGAATGATCCAATGTTGACCTAAATGACTAATGATGATAAATACAATCCACCTGTGTGTAATCAAGTCTTCGTATAAATGCACCTGCACTGTGATGGTCTCAGAGGTCCGTTAAAAGCGCAGAGAGCATCATGAAGAACAAGGAACACACCAGGCAGGTCCGAGATACTGTTGTGAAGAAGTTTAAAGCCGGATTTGGATACAAAAAGATTTCCCAAGCTTTAAACATCCCAAGGAGCACTGTGCAAGCGATAATATTGAAATGGAAGGAGAACTGCAAATCTACCAAGACCTGGCCGTCCCTCTAAACTTTCAGCTCATACAAGGAGAAGACTGATCAGAGATGCAGCCAAGAGGCCCATGATCACTCTGGATGAACTGCAGAGATCTACAGCTGAGGTGGGAGACTCTGTCCATAGGACAACAATCAGTCGTATATTGCACAAATCTGGCCTTTATGGAAGAGTGGCAAGAAGAAAGCCATTTCTTAAAGATATCCATAAAAAGTGTTGTTTAAAGTTTGCCACAAGCCACCTGGGAGACACACCAAACATGTGGAAGAAGGTGCTCTGGTCAGATGAAACCAAAATTTAACTTTTTGGCAACAATGCAAAACGTTATGTTTGGCGTAAAAGCAACACAGCTCATCACCCTGAACACACCATCCCCACTGTCAAACATGGTGGTGGCAGCATCATGGTTTGGGCCTGCTTTTCTTCAGCAGGGACAGGGAAGATGGTTAAAATTGATGGGAAGATGGATGGAGCCAAATACAGGACCATTCTGGAAGAAAACCTGATGGAGTCTGCAAAAGACCTGAGACTGGGACGGAGATTTGTCTTCCAACAAGACAATGCTCCAAAACATAAAGCAAAATCTACAATGGAATGGTTCAAAAATAAACATATCCAGGTGTTAGAATGGCCAAGTCAAAGTCCAGACCTGAATCCAATCGAGAATCTGTGGAAAGAACTGAAAACTGCTGTTCACAAATGCTCTCCATCCAACCTCACTGAGCTCGAGCTGTTTTGCAAGGAGGAATGGGAAAAAAATTCAGTCTCTCGATGTGCAAAACTGATAGAGACATACCCCAAGTGACTTACAGCTGTAATCGCAGCAAAAGGTGGCGCTACAAAGTATTAACTTAAGGGGGCTGAATAATTTTGCACGCCCAATTTTTCAGTTTTTGATTTGTTAAAAAAGTTTGAAATATCCAATAAATGTCGTTCCACTTCATGATTGTGTCCCACTTGTTGTTGATTCTTCACCAAAAAATACAGTTTTATATCTTTATGTTTGAAGCCTGAAATGTGGCAAAAGGTCGCAAAGTTCAAGGGGGCCGAATACTTTCGCAAGGCACTGTATATCTACTAAGCTCACATCCCCATCGTGATCTGTTTAAGACCTGTTAGTGGACTATAAGGAAATAGAAGATACAATATAAGATATAGCCTATGTTAACATAATATACAAAGGTCATGTACTGTAAAAACAGCTTTTAGATTATTTGCTACACAGCATGTTGTATATTAACTGTTATTCTCTGTGATATTAAGGATTAACAATAGGATTTGTAGTTGCAGTCAATTTATTTGCACTTATTTGCACAAAGGCCTGTGTTTAATTATTTTACTTGTATTATATCAGCTTCATCATGACATTATTGGTTGTGGTAGTATACCGTATCTGTATCTACTGTATATTTGGTATAGATGGATTATCTGACAAGGTCACAAGAATTATGTGCGCGCTTTCATGGGGCAGAAGCCAGCGTGTTGTTGTGATTCTGGATGGCCATGTGGGGAATCGTAAGTGGTTCGTGTCAGCTAGTTTCATTTTGTTCTTGATACCATGTCTTGTTTTGAGGTGTTTTGACTGTTTTCATATCAATGCTAATATGGCTAGCTAGCTAACCAACAACTGTAATGGTGTATTTGAGAGACAACAAGTCTCATACATATGTATTTCTTTTTTCAGTAAACATTGGAGACGAACTATAGCTTACATATCGTCAACAACCAAAGCCAACTCTGTCTGTTTTGCCCCATAGTTACACATTCATCAGTTTTGTTGCTAAACAACCAACCCGTCAATTTGTCCTGCACATTATTAATGTTTTAAATATCAGTGCTCTTGTGAGTACGATTTATAATGTATTCATAACAAAAGGCAAATAAACTTAACCTTGAATTGTTTTACAATCCAAATGACATATATGCATGGCTAGAGGCCAAATGGTGGTGTAACTTTGCCTTTATATCAATATGGGGTATCTATAGTTGAAGTTGGAAGTTTACATACACTTAGGTTGGAGTCATTAAAACTTGTTTTTCAACCACTCCACAAATTTCTTGTTATCAAACTATAGTTTTGGCAATTTCGGTTAGGACATCTACTTTGTACATGACAGAAGTAATTTTTCCAACAATTGTTTACAGACTAGATCATTTCACTTATAATTCACTGTATCACATTTACAGTGGGTCAGAAGTTTACATACACTAAGTTGACTGTGCCTTTAAACAGCTTGGAAAATTCCAGAAAATGATGTCATTGCTTTAGAAGCTTCTGTTAGGCTAATTGACATAATTTGAGTCAATTGGAGTCTGGTTCATCCTTCGGAGCAATTTCCAAACGCCTGATGATACCATGTTCATCTGTACAAACAATAGTACGTAAGTATAAACACCATGGGACCACGCAGCAGTCATACCGTTTGGGAAGTAGGCGCGTTCTGTCTCCTAGAGATGAACATACTTTGGTGCGAAAAGTGCAAATCAATCCCAGAACAACAGCAAAGGTCCTTGTGAAGATGCGGGAGGTACAACAGTATTTATATCCACAGTTAAACGAGTCCTATATCGACATAACCTGAAAGGCTGCTCAGCAAGGAAGAAGCCACTGCTCCAAACCCGCCATAAAAAAGCCAGACTACGGTTTGCAACTGCACATGTGAACAAAGATCGTACTTTTTGGAGAAATGTCTGGTCTGATGAAACAAAAATAGAACTGTTTGGAACAATGACCATCGTTATGTTTGGAGGGAAAAGGGAGAGACTTGCAAGCCAAAGAACACCATCCCAAACATGAAGCATGGGGGAGGTGTAACAGTATAACTTTAAACCGTCCCCTCGCCCATACCCGGGCGCGAACCAGGGACTCTCTGCACACATCAACAGTCACCCTCGAAGCATCGTTACCCATCGCTCCACAAAAGCCGCGGCCCTTGCAGAGCAAGGGGAACTACTACTTCAAGGTCTCAGAGCAAGTGACGTCACCGATTGAAACGCTATTTAGCGCACACTGCTAACTAAGCTAGCCGTTTCACATCCGTTACAGAGGCAGCATCATGTTGAGGGGTGCTTTGCCGCAGGAGGAACTGGTGCACTTCACAAAATAGATGGCATCATGAAGATGGAAAATTATGTGGATATATTGAAGCAGCATCTCAAGACGTCAGTCAGGAAGTAAAAGCTTGGTCGCAAATGAGTCTTCCAAATGGACATTGACTCCAAGCATACTCCCAAAGTTGTGGCAAAAGGGCTTTAAGGACAACAAAGTCAAGGTATTGGAGTGGCAATCACAAACCCTGACCTCAATCCCATAGAAAATGTGTGGGCAGAACTGAAAAAGCATGTGCGAGCAAGGAGGCCTACAAACCTGACTCAGTTACACCACCTCTGTCAGGAGGAATGGGCCAAAATTCACCCAATTTATTGTGGGAAGCTGGTGGAATGCTACCTGAAACGTTTGACCCAAGTTAAACAATTTAAAGGCAATGCTACCAAATACTAATTGAGTGTATGTCAACTTCTGACCCCCTAGGAATGTGATGAAATAAATAAATCATTCTCTCTACTATTCTTCTGACATTTAATATTCTTCAAATAAAGTGGTGATCCTAACTGACCTAAGACGGGACATTTTTACGAGGATTATAATGTCAGGAATGGTGAAAAACTGAGTTTAAATGTAGTTGGCTAAGGTGTATGTAAACATCCAACTTCAACTGTATATAGTTGTGGACTCTGAATGAGGTGTGTTATGTATTTTGTGTTATGCTATTACTTACCTATGATATTACACATTCCTACATATTCAGATCCTGGAGGTGAAGGGGTTGGTCTGGTGGCAGAAAGACACCAAGGCCTTTTGCCTGGTGGTTGGATTCCCCCCCACCATTAAATAATGATGCAAGTCTTTTCAATAATTTGTTCATTTAATTTTACCCCAGATTTCTGAAAAAATCCTACAGCCAGACTGAGCAAAACATAGATTGTGTGTGTTAAAAGTCAAATAATGAATAACTTGGTATTTGAATCACCAAGACCTAGTATACACAAGTGGTACACTTGACCTCACTGTGAAACACAAACTGAGTGTTATTAAGTTAAGCAAAGTTGATAATTTAATTAATATATATGGAGCCAAAGTCATATGATAAACTATAGGCTAGATAAATACAGTTAAATATTCTTAGAATTTAGCACGTTTGTAAGCTAGCTAGCTAAAGTAACTTAGCTAGCTAAACTGAAAAAGCTAGGCTACTTTAATTTGCCACTTTACAAGCTAGCCAGCAAACTCTTTCAAATAAACATATTTTACAAAATTATGGGATAGGCCAAATAGAGCTACAGACCTAGCCTGACATTGGCCTATATTTCATGACACCATTAGAAGAATGTTGCAGACTAAGAGGAGGTATGTATAAATGATTTATAATACATGATGTATATTAGATTATAGTATTCTATTGATTTACATTTTTAATACCAAGTGCATCTTTCCTAAAGTTCCACCTTGATTACTCTCATAGCACACAATCACAGTTACAGAGGATGTGAGATGTGTGTCACTTGTGTATACCTGCTTTCTCTGTGTGACACTGCCCTCTGGTGACGGTGACTAAAGCACAGAGATTGTATTGAATAGAAGTATTTGTCCCATACCCATGGTTATATAATACATTTGCAGTACTATTTGTCATTTGTATGATCATCAAAAGTTAGATGAGAAAACAAATTGTATTATGTTTAAATTACCTTTTATCCTGGAAAAGTTTACGTTTATGTATCATAAGAGTATATGTATTTTATAATTGTTAGGTTTAAGGCCAGAAGGACCATACTCTAATAGGGTAATCCCCCCCCCCCCCCCTTATCATATCACAATCAACTTCTACCAGTTGAATATGGACACGAAGGCTTTTTGTATACTTTTTTCTTCTGACATATTGTATTAAAATATGCAAATTCGGTGACACCTTGTTAAATATGTACATATTTGCATATGACGCAAATACATTTTTCTGGACACTGGATGAAGCCAGTCTAAATATTTTGGTTTCATTTTGTTAAGATACTCCAGGAACAGACTTATACATAGCAGATTTTGGATGAATGTTTTTTCTTTGTAAAACACTAAAGATATACTCAAATGTTTTTGGGGCATATTTTTCAGAAGAAAATGTAATCTAGAATAAAAAAAATTACAACATTTCAACAATTCCCTATGAATAAGTCTGGAGAATACATCTCCAGACTTAGAATACATATGTGTGTGGATAACCACACACAATTTAATGAATGCATATGCTTCTGAGGCTGAGAAAAAATTGTGTGGGAAGAGTCTGACATTCAGAAAATGGCAGTTAAAGACAGTGTGTTTTATTAAGTGCATTTTGGAAGTGCCATAGACATCAAATACTGCATTAATACTGTATATACATGTGTTTATATACAGTATTAATCAAAAGTTGATATCTACTCATTCAATTTTTACAAATTAAAAAATTTATTTTGTACTATTTGTTACATTGTAGAATAGTAGTGAAGACATCACGTAGTAACCAAAAAAGTGTTAAACAAATAAAAATATATATTACTTTAGATTCTTCAAAGTAGCCACCTTTTGCCTATATGACAGCTTTGCACACTCTTGGCATTCTCTCAACCAGCTTCATAAGGAATGCTTTTCCAACAGTCTTGAAGGAGTTCCCACATATGCGGTGCACTTGTTGGCTGATTTTTCTTCACTCTGCGGTCCAACTCATCCCAAACCATCTCAGTTGGGTTGAAGTCGGGTGATTGTGGAGGCCAGGTCAATATTATGTTTACCATATATTAAGTATATAAATGTACATCTACCATAACTAACTATATTAAACTATTGCATACAGATGTAAAAAAAAAACACACAACTTATAACACACATAGACATATAGTAACCATTCCAGCTAGCTCAGGAAAACTAGACCAGTAGTAGACCCATAGGACATGTTACTAAGGCCCACTAATGTGCTCCTATTGAAAAGCATAAGTCCACCTGACTTGAATGAAACGTCTCTGCACTGACTGTGTGGGATCTCCTGCCAAATTGCAGAGTCAGGTGAAGCATATGGTTGCTGCATCTGTTGAGTCTGTAAGCTCCTATCCTATGTTGGGACCAAAGCCATGACATTCATTCACAATCTGATTTAAACACTGGCCATATGTTGTCAATTGACTCTTCATTCCTTAGTCAGCTCACCAACTGGCTTGGCTCACCTCTCATCTTTCACCTGAGGGTGAGTAATCATGAACAAACAATAATTATACTAAGATATAATTATATATACATATTCATGAATGCATATATATAATGACTATATATATATATACATTCATTAATTAATGATATACATTCATGAATTCTTGATATACATGAACAATAAATATACTGCTAATATGTTAGGTTACAATAGATGCAAGCTATATATGTTAGCTTTTCATGTAAACACTTTTGGTAACACTTTATATTATAAGTTGATCTTAATATGTGATATGTTACAATGTTGTTACTAGAGTAATTACAATTTTACTCAGGTAAAATAACTTGATGTTAAGTGTTACCAAAATACAATAGCCTACTCTAGTAACAAATGTATATTAACATGCTGTATAGCAATTATGAATGTTGAATCTCACATTTTTCTGTATGTATTTGTACAAGTTTACTATGACTATTTTTCCATCTGTTTAGCAACAGATTTTCATGCGAACATTTAAAAAAAAATCCCAACAGAGATGTTTACATCAAATGGACCTGTTGCAGATACAAGGCTGTGTGTGATGACATAGTTCACATAAAAATAACTTTTGCAGTTAAATTCCCATGTACCGAATAAAGAATACAAATTAAATGGGTTTCCTTGTATTTTCAACTCTATTTGTCAATAACAACACAACGTGTGTTATATTCCAAATGTGCCCACTCTGGTCTTGACACATGTGCTATACCGAACAGCTGGCAAATACAGTGTGGGAGAATAGCCTACATGATGAGATTATTATGGATAAAATAGCGAGATTTTTTTTATCTGTCAAAAGGCAGCCAAGCATCGATCATCATTTTTCCAGATGAAGACCCTCAATATGTATTGGAAAGGAGCACCAATCACCGCGTGCTCATTCACAGCACATTGTGAAATCGATCATAATTGGTTTAATCTGTAGCCTAATAAACTGCATTCGTTCCCAAATGGGGAAACATATAATCGCGTAAAGTGCGCATAAAGGCATTTCCTTCGCTATTTCTCGCATAATTAATTTTACCGACACAAAAAGATACCATATAGCATTTGCTGTTTCCAACAGGCCTGGGGTGACATTTTTTTATCCGACATATTTAACTCGCACAAAAAGGTCGGCTGGAAACCTGGTTCTAGTTCAATATTATTGCAATGCGCCTTCAATCTTCACATGTATTGCGTTCCTAACCCACTGTATGCATTCCCTCCTAAAACGTGATGGTCTGACTCCATTCCAGGTTTTGCGGTGCACCTTGGAATCCAGTAAGGCGTAACATGCAGGAATCAGCATCCCTAGTGCCACACACGCTGCTGTTCAAGAAATAAAACGTTTTATACCTAAGCGTCAAATGAGACCCGTATCATTTTAAAACCACCATATCACCAAACAATTTAATAAACGGTTACAGATAGGTATAATATGGTTAATATGATAGTGAATTATGATTTTAATAGTCAGTAAAACAAATGAATATGTAAAAAAGAATATGTAATTGTACTATTATCTGTTTTACCATATGGTTTATTCTGTTCGCTTGCATTGCATGGTCTTTAGCTAGTGGAAGAAACTATTATTGCACTCCAAGCAGCCAGCATGGTCTTTCTTTTTTATAAGAAAAACAAAAAGTGAACTTCCTGTTTCGGGGTGGTCCACATACTTTGAGAAAGGAGGGAGGGAGGGAGTGGGGAGGAGAAGAGAGGTCTCGCATTCCACCATTGACTGTGCAACCAACTTCGGGTTTGCGGGAGTTTGGTTACCGAATATGGGGTTTGTTCAATGCTGTCCTGCACACTGATTTCAAGAATTACCTATAAAGAAAACGATGGAAAGAAGCTCCTAAAAATTGGACAAAGACATGAATTGAACACGGGAGGAATAGAAGAAAGAACTAAAGGATCATTCCTGCAGCTCCATCTGTATGTCTGCCAGAACGCAGAGAGAGGGAGCTTTATTGGAAATTCTTGAACCCCCAGCGGGACGCAAGAGATCTCACCCCCAAACTTCCAAAACTTCCAAAGTCTTGGGATCAAGTCAACAAACTGATGCAGACGTCTTCAACTTTTCATAGAAGGTATTGCCATGCTTAATCTATTCCGTCTCCATTCTACGGTACCAACATTCGTCGATATGAGTGGTTTTGGAAGGAAAAGGGGTGCTGAAGGTGTCTTTGTTGTTTGTTTCTATGCAAGTCTTATTTGGATTTCCCAGTCACGTAATGTCATGTTGACTATATATTTATGGCTATTGTCAGATTGCTGTCACCTCGGGTGAGGATGGTCTAATTGGGATACATTCAATCTAATAGGTGATGGTGGTGCGTGTGGTGTTTACAATTAATAAACAGAATTAATCAATGTTAGCCAAAATTCTGCAAATTCATTGTCTTTAGTTATTTAAGTTTATTGATTATAGGCTATTGCTGCCAGTGGAGCACATCTGAAATATCTTCAATGAATAGTACATTTCAATAGCCTACCTTATTTTAACTAGTGAAGAATGCCTATCATTTTTAACTGAGCATTGGACGTTCCCAACTCATCTCTCACTTCTTTTCTTGGCTTGTAATTCTTTCAAAGTGTTGATGGTTGAGAATAGCCTTTCAAGAGTCAATGCATGTTTTGGGATTTGTCTTTGCTTGAAGAGATTTTGCTTATCGTGCCTAAAAAAAATAACTAGAACATTTTGGAATTACACGTCTCACATGTCCCACCACTACCTCAACATATGCTAGTAGAGGTTTTGGTAGTCTATTCGGCCTGTGACACAGCCACACAGACTCAAAAGCCATCGGCCTGCACAGCTCCTCGCCATGTGTGTCCCAGAATTCCACAGAGGGGTTGTAGGGGCGCATGATAACAGCTGTTTCTCGTAACCTGAAATACTTGAGGTGCCAATATATTTTTCAAATGTCATCTGTCAGGACACCCACAGCCACAGCAAAACAACATAATTATTGACCAGATATGTAGGCCTATGACATAAGATCCAAGTCCTTTGGTGATCATGTTTTTTAAACTGTCTTTCTTTCTTTCTTTCTTGAGAAATGGCCAAAACCATAATATGAAATCACACATGAAGCTTGTTAATCTCAGTAATTACTCTTAAAATAGTTTTTAGGCGTTGATCTGCTAATATGTTCAGATTATGACCCTTAGACAACTTTAAACTAATATAGAGGGTTTGTCAATACTAGACTGACCTCAACAGGCAAACACCTTTGTATCCTTTATTGACAAGGAGGAGAGCCAGAAGACTGTTGTATGGCAATCAACACACTCCACAGCCACAATATCGCTCCACATCAACAAATAATGCCTGAATGTTTATCTGGTCTGGTCACACAGTCAGGGAAAACCTAACCTTGCGACCTGACAAAAAAAATCTCCTGGCTTTATGGGACAACATGGGACATATTGATGATGAAATGATGAAATGGAAAGGGATTGAGATTTAGAGCAGCAAGGAGAGGAAAAGAGAGGAGGAGAGGACCGAGGAGAAGAACAGAGAGGATGAGAGCGAGAGAGGAGAGGAGAAAATAGGAGAGGAGAGAGTTGCACTTGTCCCACTGTGGTCTGGTTGGTGTGAAAACCTCTGCAAAGGATCTTCCTCCTCCCCCTAGTCTTTGTCAGAGTGTGATGGGCCTGTGTTATGGTCCAAAAGGCTCCCCGCTAGGACAGGGCCTAAACAAATAAAGTATACAGGAAGTATCTCTCTTCCTCCTATATGGTGGCTACCTATCGGAGCAGTAAGATGACTTGTACTCTGTTTTATCACCAGCTAGCTGAAACGTCTGTTTTCTCATTTTACCCCAGAGTTGATCTATCCTATTTATATAACCAGGTGGCTCAGCTAAGAAGCGCATTCTTATTTAGATGATGTAATTGAGAGGCAATATTTGTATTACTGTATTATTATTCATCATTAAAGAAAACGGTTTGATCGTAAACATAGACTATAATGTTTTTAGAAACCTATTTATCATATACATACATATTGTGACTAACGGGTGAATGTTTTTGGAAACATAGGGAAGTGGTATTGAATTATGGTTGGAGTTTTCAACGAGGCGAGCTTTCAGCGGAGTTAGACACACTCCAGGGATTGTGTTAGTCTGGAAGTCCCTTTCCTACAAGAGAAGACCACACACAAATCAAAGTGAATACAAATCGAAAGTCCAGGTAAAGATGTAGAAGGAACCAGATTTTGGAAGCTGGCACTTAGCACACACTGGACCTCAGGCCAGACAAGACCATGGCAGACCACTGCCAGGCAGACCAGGCAAGCAGCAACAAGTGGTGTGTTTTTGTCCAGCAGATTCCATTTTAGTCCGCTAAAGCGTGGTACACGTCACGTGACTCGCAGCATTGGTAACATCCCCCCTCCCACATCTCCAAAAGAGAGAGAGAGAGAGAGAGAGAGAGACCACCCTCACTGGGATCAGAGGCCCTCAATCAGGCCCTTTCACACCCTGTGAACCTGAAACAATCCGGCTTTAATAGCAGCTGTCTTTCCCAGGCCCATGGACCTTTAGAGCGGCTGCAGCACTGCCATAGGCCCTCTCAGAGCAGAGCGGCTGCAGCTAGCCTAGTGCTGTGTGGTGCAGAGAGCCAGGGACTGGGACTGGGCTGTGGATGCACCAGGGGAGTCACACACACGTGCTAGCACATGATTCTCCATGCTCCGAGACCCCTCTCTTTCTTTCTTTATCCCCCTGCAACTCTTCCTTTCTCCCTTCATAATTGTGTCTCATTTTCTGTGAGGATTTTTCCTGTTCACTTCTCTCTTGCCGTGGTGTTTTGGCATTAAAGCGTGCCCGGTGGCAGTTGTTTCTCAGTCTGTTCCTCTCTTTCCACCTCTTTCTCTCGCTCTCGCTCCCTCCCTTTCTCCATCTCCTTGAATGCCTCCTGTCGATCAATTGAAAGTTGTTGTAGTTTTCTTTTGTTGCTCTAATGTAATAACCAAGTTATTGGTCACATTCCTTGAACGCCTACTGCGTACTAACTTAGTTATAAACTTCTTCCCCATAAAACCTTGATGAAAAAGCTAGTGTCCTTACTCTGCCTCAGAAGGAGGGGAGGAGTGGGGGAGAGAAAGAGAATAGAAGTGGCGGAGGAGCACTTGCTTTACTAAGTAGATGGTTGACACAAGAGGGCAAAGGCATTAGACATTTTGAAAGGTTGAATGGCATTAGCTGTGGATCACACAGAATGGAATGAGAAACGTCATAGTCATGGGAAATATCTGGAACATGGTTTGAGAAATTAAATTAAATGAACTTTCAATTAAAGACATTTAATTTACATATTCTCATCCCCCAAAATTGTATTTATTTAATGTTCATTTTTACCAGGCAAGTCAGTTGAGAACACAAAACCTTTCATCAATGCCTAATGATTGTGTCTCTCTAAGCATCTATTTCTATATCAGTTGTAACACAATCAACCTTAATGATTTCCAAGTAGTTAAGAGCAGAGGAAGCTCAAAGTGTGTGTGTCAGTGAGATGTGTATGTTCAGAGCCACACAAACGTGTGTGCGTACGTTTGTGTGCGTATGTTTGGCATGCACTTGTGTGTGTGTGAGTGTAGTAGCATGTGTCAACGGAATGTGTGGTGTAGTAGTTCGGGTTGAGAGAGAGGCAGAGAGATAGAGATAGGGGGAGAAAGAAGGAGGGAGAGAGAGACAGAGGGAGAGAGAGAGAGAGAGAGAGAGAGAGAGAGAGAGAGAGAGAGGGGACAATTGAATTAAAAGAGAGAGAGAGTACTGCTGCTCACAGTAACATGTGGAAAGGGGAAAGGGGGATACCTAGTCAGTTGTACAACTGAATGTCTTCAACTGAAATGTCTTCCGCATTTAACCCTCTGAATCAGAGAGATGCGGGGTTCTGCCTTAATCGACATCCACGTCTTCGGTGCCCGGGGGGGGGGGGGGGGGGGGACAGTGGACTGGATCCACCTCTTCTCTCTCTGATCCAACAGGCCTTTGAAAGAAGGTGGCGGGCAGGGAGAGACAAAGGGAGAGAGAGATGGAGAGAAAGAGAGAGGCTGCTAATTCCCATGTGGTTGATATTAAAAATAAAGCGGGTGGTAATAGGAACCAGGTGAGGGACACACACACACACACCCATGGGAGTCGTACGCCACGGTGATCCTAGCTAATTTCCCTGTTGTGTTAGCATAGCCCATCACAATGAGGTCCTAGGAACTGATCAGGGTTTACAGACTGGTACTGATCAGGATCAGTCAGTGGATTGTACCGGGGTCAGATAGAATAGGACTAAAGCAGAGTGAAACATTATGAAATGAAATGGCACTCAGTGGATGAAATGGAAGTCTATAGTGGAGTAAATGGTAGTCTAGTGAATTGGGGTTTGACAGCCTGCCAGGGCACAAGCTGAATGAAACATGTTCTATCTGTGTGTGATGAAAGAGAGAGGAGGTAGAGAGGAGGAGATAACTACACCTCTTTGGATTTATTTTCTTCAGATCACAACTTGCATTGTCCTGACTTTTGAATAATGGTTGGCTGAACAGGTTGAAGCCATAAATTGTCAACATCCTCCATCATCCAGTTGATGTTAATATGAAGGGCACATGCAAGACAGAGCTTCGTATCTGTACCGATTGTGTTCACTTTTGAGCTAAACAAGCATATCTAAATGATTGAATTGGAATATTTGTAAGTTAACAATAAGTCCTTATCCCTTCATATCTTGTACAGGTTATACCGCACTTGATTGAAAACATTGACGCGAAATACAATGAAGACATTCTATTTGGGGTTGCTGAGTTGCTGAGTGATCGCTTTATCTTTAAACTGTGTGTGTGTGTGTGTCTGTGTGCGTGCATATGTGTAAGTGCGTGCGCATGCAATCTGTGTGTGAGTTTGTGTGTTCTCTCATGAAATGCTGTTGATGACTCACACGGTATCGTTCTCCCTGCAGACAAAAAAGAGACGACGAGACAGTGTTTTTTATTTCCTTCTGTTGCAATGGCAACCATGCGCTTGGGTTCCGTCATCCGAGTGATTAGAACACTCTGAATTTTGAATGTTGATGTTCTCCCCTCTTCTCTTTCCTCTTCTCTTCCAGCTTTCTGTAAAAACTGAACAGATCGGAGAATCCTCCAGAAACAGATCACTAATCCAAATGCCCTCAGTAACATTTAACACGGGTCTATAAGACTGCTAAACTCAAGTCAATAGAGAAGTTCATACACAGTCACTTAATTTCCACAGCGTTTATGTGATAAGCTATTACATTTTTATTGCTGGAACAATTATTGCCGACTTCCAGTGGAACTGGAAGGAACGCAGACTTCCGCACACACACACGCACACACGCACGCACGCTCGCATACACACACACGCACGCTCGCGCACACACACACACGCATGCACGCACGCCCACACACACACACACTCTCTTCATAGCCTCGGCGGTTAGCACATTGCATGTGTCGATGGGCCTCCAACCCTCCACAACAAATCTACTATCACAGCTCCGAGATAATGATCCAGATCAGGGAGTGACTTGGCTGGCAGAGGTCCTGATTCCTGAACTGACAGCCCTGTTCTGTCCTCACCAGTCCCACTGACTACAGGAAGAAGATTCTCTGTCCTTTCTCTTCTGTGTGTGTGTGTGTGTGTGTGTGTGTGTGTGTGTGTCCTCTACCTCTGTCTCTGTCTGTTGCCCTCTCTCTCCTTATCTCTCTACCCTTTTTTTTACCTCTCTCTCTCTCGATCCTTCTCAGACTTTGTATCACTTTCATATGCATCTCCATTTACTTGTCGTTCATATTCTGTTTCGCTCTTTCGGTGACTAGTAGTAAAAATAGTAGCTTTAATATGTTTGTTGGGTTCAAAATATGTTGTTTTAATAGGTTGTTGGGTGCAAAGTCTCATGACCGCACACCTCTTAAATCAGATCAAATCAGCACACGTGGTCATAACGTTGTAAATGACACACACACACCTAGATAAGTTACCAGGTAGTTATAGATAGATTTATGTCAAAAGTAAAGTAAATCACTGAAGCTGGAGACTTATATTTCCCTCACTAACTTTAAGCATCAGCTGTCAGAGCAGCTTACTGTACCTGTACACAGCCCATCTGTAAATAGCACACCCAACTACCTCATCCATACTCATCCATACCTCATACATACTCACTACCTCACCCATATTGTTATTTATTTTTTTGCTCTTTTGCACACCAGTATCTCTACTTGCACATCATCATCTGCACATCTATCAATGCAGCGTTAATACTAAATTGTAATTAGTTTGCCACTATGGCCTATTTATGGCCTTACCTCCCTAACCTTACTACATTTGCACACACTGTACATAGATTTTCCTATTGCGTTATTGACTGTACGTTTGTTTATCCCATGTGTAATTCTCTGTGTTTTTTTTGTCGCATTGCTTTGCTTTATCTTGGCCATGTCACAGTTGTAAATGAGAACATGTTCTCAACTGGCCTACCTGGTTAAACATTTTTTTTAAAGGTGACACCCAAGACTAGAAACTGTACTTCACTAGTTGTAAGTAAAAGGACACACACATGACTAGATACTTTACTAGACGTAGATAGAGTGATAGGACACACACACATGACAACTAAATGCCACAAGCACAGTCACCCCAAAAAAGTTGTAGATAGAGTTATGGTCTATTCAGACAACCAGTGGCCATCGTTAGCAATGTCGGAAGTAAGGTGAGGCACAAACATGCAACTAAATGCCACAAGAACTATTACGTACCATCTCCAAGGGAAAAATAATTATTAAGAAAAAATACAAAAACATACAAAATAATGTATCTTTCTTCTCTCTGTGTTTTATACATTTACTTCAATTTGCAAGAGGCTAAATGTATCTCACCGGAGAAAGCATTCGAGAGAACGAAACAGTGCCCTTCTGTCTCAGTATGTGTACACAGTCTATCTGATGCTGTCTGGACAGAAATACTATGATATTGTTGCTGCCTGAGTGGTGCAGTGGTCTAAGGCACTGCACCTCAGTGCTAGAGGTGTCACTACAGACCCTGGTTTGATTCCAGGCTGTATCACAACAGGCCGTGATTTGGAGTCACATAGGGCGGCGCAAAATTGGCCCAGCGTCGTCCGGGTTGTAAATAAGAATTTGTTCTTAACTGACTTGCCTAGTTAAATAAAGATTAAATAATAAAAATAAATAATAATATTTGAATGCAAGGGAAGCCAGTGAACATCTGGCCTCCATTTATAAAAAATAATAATAGCCAATCAGCGTTGAGCTAAATTGAGTGAGCTCAGATGTGAATGGTCCTGGCACACCCCAAAAAAAGTGTTAAGGGAAGCCAGTTTGGATTTGGCTTCAGACCAAATGCCATTATTGACAGGAAAAAAAACTTGAATTGTTGTGCCTTGTTGTGTTGTTGTCCTCCGGTGGCTAGCTAGCTAGCTAAAACTGTCCCTTTCCTAAATTAGCCATGGATGGAGATAGGGATTTGGACTTGTGGTTTTACTTAATTCTCCGTACTGGCCAATAGTTATAAAGGGGATTCTGATCCAACCATAAATTCATACATTGTACTCCTGGCCTGAGAGGATAAAAGTTAAACGTGTAGCTAGATGTAGTATGCTAATGTTAACTAGCTGTTAATTATGTTAATTATGCTAATGTTAATTAATTGAAAAGTGAAAGACTAAAGTTACATACATGGGATGCTTTAGTGAATTTCAGAATGTCTGGAATAGAAAAGGCAGAAATAAAACAATTCAATAAACATTCGCAGCCAGTCATCCAAAACACAGCCCTATGCAGTCGTTAAATTCCTATAGAAGGTGGCAAAGGCTGAAGATGTGTGTTCAACAGGCAGACAAGTTTCAGACCATTGAAATGCATTCAAATCATGCCCATGAAAGGAAGTTAGGCTAATGAGCAAATATTTTTGCATCACCGTGCTTGACTATCGTGTAGATCATGTAACTGTTTGTTACATGCAATATGTTTTGTGGACTTCACCGAACAGATGTTGTTCTCCGGTTTTGTAATGAAACAAATGTGTGGTTGAATTTATTCTGCCACCGTGTCTTCTTATTGCCTCGGCCTTCGGCCTATTTGTCACAGTGTCAAAGCATGTGTACTAACAGGTTATAGAGCAAAAAAACGTAATTATTATTAACACATAGGTTGTAATATGGATTTTTTTCTGGATTGGCTTCCCAGGGTGATTATACCCACACGTTGCTACTGCTGAGAAGAGCACTCAGTATGAAACCATGTCCAGAAGATTCCTACTATTTACTAAAAGTGTCTTTTAGAGAACTCTAGAACGGACTTTATAGAACAGACTACAACTGATTGTAGAGTGATTAGAATTAGAACTGACTCTAGAACTGACTTTATAGAACAGACTACAACTGATTCTAGAGTGATTAGAATTAGAACTGACGTTATAGAGCAGACTACAACTGATTCTAGAGTGATTAGAATTAGAACTGACTCTAGAACTGACTTTATAGAGCAGACTACATCTGATTCTAGAGTGATTAGAATTAGAACTGACTCTAGAACTGACTTTATAGAGCAGACTACATCTGATTCTAGAGTGATTAGAATTAGAACTGACTCTAGAACTGACATTATAGAGCAGACTACATCTGATTCTAGAGTGATTAGAATTAGAACTGACTCTAGAACTGACTTTATAGAGCAGACTACATCTGATTCTAGAGTGATTAGAATTAGAACTGACTCTAGAACTGACTTTATAGAGCAGACTACATCTGATTCTAGAGTGATTAGAATTAGAACTGACTCTAGAACTGACTTTATAGAGCAGACTACATCTGATTCTAGAGTGATTAGAATTAGAACTGACTGTAGAGTTCTAAACTGTTAATTGTACACAGTGCTTTGATGTGACAGGAGGAGATTTACACCTCTCTATCTGTCTGACATACCTTCTAAACGAAGGAACTTCTGAAGATTACAAATATTTACAAAAAATACAAAATCTGTATGATTTTATGATTTTCAGAATTAAACGTTTAACAACAAGCAAGGTCCAGGTGATTGTGTTTAGTTATAGATTTACTATTTTAGCGATATTTGTATTCAGACATAATTTTAAGATAAACCAAAACCGGATACACAACACAACAGCAAACACAATAAAGCCCTCATTGTAATTTTTGGGGGGATTAAATAGACTGAAAGAAGTTGAATAAGTTGTTTGCTCTTTCAAGCTACATCTGTGCTTTGTATTACGTTTCTGTTTACTCATGTTGTATACAAACCGGTAAATGAAACTAGTAAATTAATGTATAAAGGAATAGTTAACTTCCTCTTTGAAAAAAATATTAAACATTGAGACAGACAACTGTTAGTAGTTTTTAAGGGGGGGGGGAAACTATATGGAAGTTACATTTACCCCTTTTGCTCTTAACGCGTCTACCAACGTACATTCAAATCTTTATCTAACACGTTATGTGGCAAAAGCCGAACAATACAAGTCTCTCACACACACACACACAGCTAGCTACAGACACACTGATGACACACACACGTAGCTAGCTATACACCAATACCAATACTGTTTCTGTTCATTCAATGCAACTCACAAGACAAACCCAATTAAGCTTAGAAAAATAATATTGTTGGCAGGAACTGAGAAAGAGTTCTGTTTCATTACCGCTGGGATTCTCTCTCTGATAACGACGGAACCAAATAGAGTGAAAGTGAGATCATTTTAGGGGGGGAAAGGAGAGAGAGGAGAGATAGAAAGAGAGGGAGAGGGAGTGAGAAAGAGAGTGCATTTTAGAGAAAGGGAGTAGGAGAAAGAGAAGGAGAGAGGAAAAGCAGAGAGAACGGGAGAGGGGGGAGCTAGAGACGCAGATTGTTTTAAATCCACAGTGAGTCAAGCTTTCAAATTTATGCCCATAGGCTGCTTCTTGGGTGGGCTGCAGGCAGCAGCGGGGAGAGGCTGGAGTAGGAAAGCAGGGGAAGGGAAAGTTGCCGACTGATTCCAGACTACTCAGCTTCAGCTTTCCTGCTGGAACACATTTTACATCTCAACAGTCCTGGTCTGACTGGCAGCCCACCTCTGCTTTCTCCCCCCTCTCTCTCTGTCTCTCTCTGTCTCTCTCTCTCTGTCTCTCTCTCTCTGTCTGTCTCTCTCTCTCTCTCTCTCTCTCTCTCTCTCTCTCTCTCTCTGTCTGTCTGTCTGTCTGTCTGTCTGTCTGTCTGTCTGTCTGTCTGTCTGTCTGTCTGTCTGTCTGTCTGTCTGTCTGTCTGTCTGTCTGTCTGTCTGTCTGTCTGTCTGTCTGTGTGTGCGTGTCATTTCACTTAGTATACCCTCTTCTCAGCGAGGTAGAAGTTTGGCAAATCATGTAGTTTCTTTGACCATTGGATGAACTACTTGCTTTCACTTTATGGAAAAGAACATAGTTATTATGTAAACACATGTTATTTGGAATGGAGAGCATATTTCAAGAGGACACACACCGTCAGTACGCAGGCACGTACGCACTCACGCACACACACTCTTCCTCATTCCTTTTCTGCATGAGTTAACAAGAACACACTCCAGCCTTGAATAACATTATAGGGACAATCTGTAGTTGCTACATACATTTTTGGATTTATAAATGAATGATATGTACCCATTGATTCTTGAAGAATATAACTTAGAAATGCGTTATGGATTAGTTCAACTGTCGTACCCCACCAGAACTCAAAATACAAGCTTATTTTACGCCAATGTTTGTAAACAAAGTACACTACCGTTCAAAAGTTGGTCACTTTTTTAAAGAAAAGCACATTTTTCAAATTTATCATAAATATAGTGTAGACATTGTTAATGTTGTAAATGACTATTGTAGTTGGAAACGGCTGATTTTTTATGGAATATCTACATAGTAGGCGTATAGAGGCCCATTATCAGCAACAATCACTCCTGTGTTCCAATGGCACGTTGTGTTAGCTCATCCAATTTTATCATTTTAAAAGGCTAATTGATCATTTGAAAACCCTTTTGCAATTATGTTAGCACATTAAAGAAGCAATAAAACTGGCCTTCTTTAGACTAGTTCATTATCTGGAGCATCAGCATTTGTGGATTGGATTACAGACTCAAAATGGCCAGAAACAAAGAACTTTATTCTGACACTTGTCAGGCTACTCTTGTTCTGAGAAATGAAGGCTATTCCATGCAAGAAATTGCCAAGAAACTGAAGATCTAGTACAACGCTGTGTACTACTCCCTTCACAGAACAGCGCAAACCAGAATAGAAAGAGGAGTGGGAGGCCCCGGTGCTGTGCTAACATAATTGCAAACTGGTTTTCTAATGATCAATTAGCCTTTTAAAATGATAAACTTGGATTGGCTAACACAACGTGCCATTGGAACACAGGAGTGATGGTTGCTGATAATGGGCCTCTGTACGCCTATGTAGATAATCCATGAAAAAATCTGCCATTTCCAGCTACAATAGACATTTACAACATTAACAACATCTACACTGTATTTCTGATCAAAAAAGTCAAACATTTTCGGGGGGAAGGGGGGTGCCGCTTTTTTTCTCCTTCATCTTGAGCACCCCCCCCCCTCCCCCCAGGTCTGTGCCTGTGGTCTGTGGTCTTAACCTAAAGGAAATACTATTTCAGAGACAATACTAACATTAAGACTAAAGGGATGGGTAAAAAACAAGCTCCATGGAGGAGTAGAATGAAAGAAAGAGCGAGAGAGAGATAGAGCAAGAAAGAGAGAGAGAGAGAGAGAGAGAGAGAGAGAGAGAGGGAGTAAGAAAGAGAGAGAGAGAGACAGACAGAGAGAGAGAGAGAGAGAGAGAGAGAGAGACAGAGAGAGACAGAGACAGAGACAGAGAGAAAAAAATCCTCCAATCAGGCCTTGGATCAGATAAGAAGTAATTCTGCCTCATGGGTTTCATGCCAGTATCCCAATGTTTGTTTTGTACAGCATGAGAAAGATCAGGCTCGCCTGCTCAACTCAAAATCGGCCTGTCAAATGTTTTTAAAAAATGTAATCGATTGCTTTGATTAATCATGATTAATCGCAATTTCAGAATTTGATCACATTGTGCTGTAATTCCCGATTTTTGTATATATAAAATATTGACGTCTTGATCTTGTCCAAAGTAACGGTTAGCAAAATCAGGTAAAATATTAAAGCACACTTTCTTTAACCTCAATGTCAACTTGTTTTGACATGGTTGTTCTTCACTGTAGAGATGACACATTTTGGATGTTTACAGGGTACTTAGAACACTTCCAGACAATGTTATTAATCAAACGCATTTACACATTTTCAAAATACATTAAAAATCCCTTTTAGGCCTGTCTATTAAATGTAACAAAAACCAATGGACGGCTAACAATAACAGAAGATACAAATAGCTAGCTAGGATGAAATGGAAGGCTAGCTATCGCCTATCTGTCTGTAAACAATTGTTGGAAAAATTACTTGTGTCACAAAGCAGATGTCCTAACCGCCTTGCCAAAACTATAGTTTGTCAACAAGAAATTTGTGTGGAGTGGTTGAAAAACGACTTTGAATGACTCCAAACTAAGTGTATGTACACTTCTGACTTCAACTGTATGTGTATCTTATAAGCACGTACTCACAATGTCTGGATGTAGCTTTTCTATCTTCCAAGCTGGGTGTGCTAGGTATATTGGATAGCATAGCATAGAGGGCTAGTTAACCAGCTAGCTTAAAATGCGATTTTCACACGTCTTTTGTAAGGGTTTCTCCCTCAATGTGCTCTCTTTATTTCTCTCTCTCTCTCTCTCCACCTCCACATTGGTTGCTCTATTTCTATATGAGCTGGGCAATGTTAACTCACTCAGCAACAAACAAATTATGAAATTATGTTTTCCTTTCAAGATTTAGAAAGGATGGTCCAAAACGACGGTCCAGAGTGAAATGGCTCTACTGTCTAATGATGTCATTGGAATGAAATGGTGAAAAACCGTGTAGTACAATCATTTCCATTCGATATCCTGACTAACAGCTAAAATAGATGTTCTTGTGTAGAATAGATTTCTGAGTAATCTCAGTTTCTGCATTCTCTTACATTGAAGGGCCATGTTTCATGTTCTCTGTTCCCTCTCTGCACACCAACCTATGGGCCCTGGAGACCATTTTACTAGCCCTGTGTTGTTGGTTATCGGCTAGCATGAAGTGGAGAACCTTTTCTAGTAATTAATGGCCACAATTATGCAATGGATGCAATGGAGGAGGAGAAGAGGGGTCTCGGGGGTCTGCTCTCTACTCTGCAATGAATACCAGATGCCTCCCTGCCTGGCCCGGGTCTGGTCTCTCAAGAGTTCAATTGTTCTCAAACACTTACAGTGGGGTCAACCTGTATACCATGGCTGTTTCCCAAATGGAACCCTATTCTCTACAGTGCACTACATTTGTCCAGAACTCCAATGGTCCTGGTCAAAGTAGTGCACTACATAGGGATTAGGAAGCCATTTGGGATGCAAGCCAAGCCCTCGGTAGCCCAGTCCACCCCAGTCAATCTATCCCCCAGAGGCCTACGACAGTAAATAATAACCACCCCTTAATGGTTTACAAGTCTTTCAATAACCATAATACCCTCATGTTGAATTACCTCACAGAGATGTAGACAGACAGGCTTGGCCGTGCTGGCGCAGGAGGGTGAAATATGTGCCGGGGTTGCTGTGCTTTGACAAAGATGGTAGTTGAACTAAGGCCTTGAACAAATATTGAAGTGAAACATTTTTAAATGTCTCTCTCTCCAGTTTTCACCACTTCTCATGGCACTTGTTTCAGTGTAGTGTGTCTGTCAGCGTATGTTGTGGTGAAACCAACGTCTTAACTTCAGATTATTCATTCATTCAGCTGAGCCAGTGGATTCAAACAGCAATGAAGTCATCATAGTTGGTTGTCCAAAGTAACGGTTAGCGAAATCAGGTCAATTGTTAAAGCACACTTTCTTTAACCTCAATGTCAACTTGTTTTGACATGGTTGTTCTTCACTGTAGAGATGACACATTTTGGATGTTTACAGGGTACTTAGAACACTTCCAGACAATGTTATTAATCAAACGCATTTACACATTTTCAAAATACATAAAAAATCCCTTTTTAGGCCTGTCTATTAAATGTAACTGGTTCTGGTGTAGTGCCTTACTGAAGGAGAAAAAAAAACTTGTTTAAGTGCGGGAATTTAAAGAGTGTCAAGTTATTGGACTGCAGCCGATAGGAATGTGACGGCCCAAGTCAACCGTGATGCAATAGCCTGAAGACAAATCATTGGCAGAACACATCAATGAATGCCACACAACAACCTCAATAGCAAAATGTGTCTTCAGTAAACAGCACATGCCTCTTCAGTACATACAGGGCATTAAAAGAGACACGGCAGCTAGTTTGACTAAATTAGAGAGTGAGTCTGGCCTTTTGGGGACCGGGTCCTTTTTGACCACACACCAAGCTCCGCAGGTCTCCTCTCAGGGTATAAGATTCATCACCTGCATGTTGTGGTTGGCTGGAGACTGATGCGATGGGGTATGAAGGAGCAGTAGGTTTCACACCACTGACTGGCTAGAGACAGCGACTGTCTCGCTACTGTGTGCATGTTATTACTGGAGCGAGAACTTTTACCAGGTCTACAGTCATCACTTGCTATTTTGGTTGACTAATTTGTGCTAAATCTCTTAGTAAGTCTCCAAACCTAACAATTTTTTTGTTATTTTGTTTACTAAATTATCTAAGAATTTTTTTTTTTATGAAAACAAAATGTATGGTAACATTGAAAAGAAATGGAGGGAAATTGGAATTTCAGTTTCCTTCCTGAACTGCCTGAAGTGAAATGTAGTTTAGGAAGTTCAATCAGGAAGGCTGGTCTGAATGGCTCACCCATTTTTTAAATGAGAAATCTCATATAATTCACATTGCTTCCTAGGACGTTCCTCACTCATCAGCATAGAAAGTATTTACACTGAGTGTACACAATATTAGTAACACCTGCTCTTTCCATGACATAGACTGACCAGGTGAATCCAGATGGAAGCTATGATCCCTTATTGATGCCACTTGTTAAATCCACGTCAATCAGTGTAGATGAAGGGGAGGAGACAGGTTGAATAAGGATGTTTAAGCCTCTAGACAATTGAGACATGGATTGTGTACTGTATGTGTGCCATTCAGAGGGTGAATGGGCAAGACAGAAGATTTAAGTGCCTTTGAACGGGGTATTATAGTAGGTGCCAGGCGCACTGGTTTGAGTGTGTCAAGAACTTCTACGCTGCTGGGTTTTTCACGCTCAACAGTTTCCCGTGTTTATCAAGAATGGTCAACCACCCAAAGGACATCCAGCCAACTTGACACAACTGTGGGAAGCATTGTAGTCAACATAGGCCAGCATCCCTGTGGAACGCCTTCAACACCTTGAAGAGATAGAGTCCATGCCATTGAGACTGTTCTGAGGGCAAAAGGGGGTGCAAGTCAATATTAGGGCTCGATTCCAGCTGCCCAGCATAGGGCAACCTGTTATCAGCATCTGGCTCTGAAGAGCATTCCTCAGAGACGAGGTCTACCACAAACTATTTAATTATATTCCATATTGTATTCTGTATCTGTTGTCATTCAGTTAACCCTGTACTCGATTTAAATGGAGTTGACCCTGTCATTCTAGTCTCCTCAGACCCTTAGTGTGATGACCTGTGGCTGCGCTCTGCTTGAAGCTAATTTTGGAAAGACAGTGTAACTGTCCTTCCCTCTGCAGCTGTTGTTACAACCTCCCTCCCAACCTGTCATCTTCTCCTCTCCTGGAGACTCCCCCGCTCTTTTCCTCCTTCTCTCCTTCCTCTACCTCTCCAAGGGGACAGGAGGAGTGCACCTGCCATTGGAGGAGCGGGGGAGTGTGAGAGAAAGAGAGAAAGTAAAAGAGGAAAGGAAAGGAAGGAAGGAAGGAAGGAAGGAAGGAAGGAAGGAAGGAAGGAAGGAAGGAAGGAAGGAAGGAAGGAAGGAAGGAAGGAAGGAAGGAAGGAAGGAAGGAAGGAAGGAAGGAAGGAAGGAAGGAAGGAAGGAAGGAAGGAAGGAAGGAAGGAAGGAATGGAAACTGGTGGGGGGGAGAGAAAAGGAGAGGAGGGAAATTATCCCAGTTAGTCAAATCAAATCAAACTTTATTTTTATTTGTCACATGCGCCGTGTACAACATGTGGACCTTACCGTGAAATGCTTACGTACAAGCCCTTATATATATATTACAACCAACAGTATGTGTGTGAGCATAGCCTGTGACAGTGTGTTGAAGCTCAGTTAGTGTGTGTGTGAGCATAGCCTGTGACAGTGTGTTGAAGCTCAGTTAGTGTGTGTGTGTGTGTGTGTGTGTGTGTGTGTGTGTGTGTGTGTGTGTGTGTGTGTGTGTGTGTGTGTGTGTGTGTGTGTGTGTGTGTGTGTGTGTGTGTGTGTGTGTGTGTGTTGAAGCTCAGTTAGTGTGTGTGCGTGTGCGTGTCTGTGTAAGGGGAGTGGAAGGGTGCGAGAGAGACAGTGAAAGGGAAAGTGTGTGTATGTGTGTGGGAGGCTGTGAGATTGTGTTGTGGCCCTGTGATGCAGGTCTCTCTCTTAGTGTTGGCCTGTTGTGTAGATCCCAGTCTCCTGCTGGGCGTTTACACCCTGCTCACCCTGCCTGGCTTTAATACAACAGGGTCAAAACAAGACCTCTGCTACGCTCCACTGTGCTCGGCCCTGCTCTGCTTCTCATAGGCAAGTTCCCAAGTTCTTCTGGGTTCCCATCTCTTTTCATGTCTTCTGTGCAATGCAAATATCTTCCCAGAGTAGGAGTTTGTACCAATGTTGCTTGTCGAATAGTAGATTCAGGACGTTTTCACAGAAGAGTTCACTCTGAGAGATGAAGAAAGATTCTTATCTGTGTTGTATCTTGAGTCTATTGTTCTTTATAGTTGATAAAGGTGTGTGTGTGTTGGGGATTTGCATGTTGATTCCCGTCACACCTGAACAAACACTGCGAGGCTACCTGAGACCCCCATGTATGGCCCGCCAGGTAACAGACCCATATTGACATTCTATCTTACAATCTCAGATGCTTCCTTCCCTACATGAGGGAAGCTCTGGCACCTATCCACTCAGTCTTGTGGGGTTGCAAACATGAACAGGGATGCAGTTACTGCACTTCCTGAATTGACTGAATGGAAAACTGAATTGACCCAAACCCTGACCCACATGGGGCCGCAAGTGCTCTATAGCGGATGACAGTGCACTTGCCGGGGCAGGAACTGTGGGACTGCGGGCCGGGACCCCGGGTCCTGTTTCCCAGGGTTTTGATCTGAGCTGAGTGTTTCCACAGCCCGAGTAGCAGGTTCAGTCCACTTGTCTAGTTCACTTGTCTTGTTTTGTCCACTTTGGATGGACAGTTGCTCCAATGTGGCACATTTATAATCATTTATGGACCCTAATTATTTGTCCCTTTCCTTTCCACCAGGCCCTAATTTAGTGAAAATTATCTGCTTTGGTTTGATTTGGTGAAAGTTAAGCATTGACAAAGACCACACATGTTTTTTAAAAGAGCATCATGTAATTAAATTAATATATATATTAATATATTAATATTGCTCCCGACTGGCGCAGGGGTCTAAAAAACTGCATCTCAGTGCTAGAGGGGTCACTACAGACACACTGGTTCAAATCCAGGCTGGATCACAACCGGCCATGATTGGGAGACCCAAAGGCACAATTGGCCCAGCATTGTCCGGGTTTGGCCGGTGTAGGCCGTTATTGTAAATAACAATCTATTCATAACTGATTTGCCTAGTTAAATCAAATTAAAAGTTGCGTTCATCTCTTGGTGTTGCTGTCATTTTCATTTGTTTGTAAGGCTCTTATATGGGATCAATATCATGCCAAATGTATTCACAAATGTAAATCACCAATCCACAAAGGTAAATCACTTTTCACAAATGTAAATCACCAATCCACAAATGTGAATCACTTTCCACAAATGTAAATCACTTTCCACGAATGTAAATCGCTATCCAAAAATGCAATTCACTATCCACAAACACCTTTTGATTTGTATCTGTAAATCGATATATTGCATTATAATTTATTTATAACTGCAGATATGCAGGTCATTTCCAAAGGCCTTAAGGAAAATGACTGCCATGAAGACAAATAGTTCTCACACATAGAAAGCGTTTTGTAGCCGTAGAAGAAAAGTTTATCCCAATGATGCTGTTGACCCGGACCACTGGTTGCTGTGGAAAAGGAGGAGGTCAAAGGGGGTGAGTGTAACCGGTGTGAAATGCATAGCTAGTTAGCGGTGCGCGCTAATAGCGGTGTGAAATGCATAGCTAGTTAGCGGTGCGCGCTAATAGCGCTTCAATCGGTGACATCACTCGCTCTGAGACCTTGAAGTAGCCTTGCTCTGCATTGGTCGCAGCGATGGGTAACGATGCTTCGAGGGTAACTATTGTTAATGTTTGCAGAGGGTCCCTAGTTCAAGCCCAGATTGGGGCGAGGAGAGGGATGGAAGCAATACTGTTACAAAGTCTGATCCCATATCCTAGCCTTCCCCTCTACCTTTTATATGCCTCTCCTGGGGAAACGGTTAGAGGCCTCAGGAATACTTATGTCTCCTTAATGCTCATCGTCTGTGCAACATGAGACAGCGGATGGTTTATAACCACTTACAATGTATGACATATCCTTCACATTTAGTGGTGCTATCACACTGGCCAGCTAATTCAACTATTTGGGTGATGAATGGGTGTAGACCGCAATAGTGTTGCAAATATAGAGTAATCTAGGGATATGGTTTCGATTATTTATGTTGGACATACTATGGTTGTACGTATGGTTAACATATTATGGTTACCGTACTATAATGTCTGCAGCCTTGAAAGGCAGGCATCAACGTGGTCGAACTAGAGGCTGCCATCAATTTATAGAAATCACTTTCTATGGGTACAAACCTTTTTTTCTATGAATGCAAATCGCTTTCTACGCGTGAGAACTTTTCTTCTACGCATGATAACTTTTTGTCTCTTTCTTGTTGTCAAATGTCAGGTGACCTAAGCACTTCCAAATATGGAGGTGCAGGTTTTCCCTATCTGTCATGTTTGCGCATTTCTCTCCTATGTGCAAATCTTTATGGCAGTCATTTTACTTAAGCCCTTGGAAATGACCTGCATATCAGTAGTTATAAAAAAAATCTTCCGCAATATGTAGATTTACTAGTACAAATCAAAAGGTGTTTGTTTGGGGATAGTGAATTGCATTTGTGGCTAGCGATTTACATTTGTGAAAAGTGATTTACATCTGTGGATTGGTGATTTACATTTGTGGAAAGTGATTTACATTTGTGGATTGGTGGTTTACATTTGTGAATACATTTGGCATGATATTGATCCCATACTCTTAAGCTGAGTTAAGTCATCATATGAAGGAAATATCTCTCATGTAAGCACATGCCCTCTCATGTAGTTAAAAGGTATTTATCGATGGTTGTCTCTCACCGCAGCTGTAAAAGAGAGATCTGCTCAGCGCATGTGCCGTGTGTGACTGGGTGTTTGGGGAGGGGGGATGTTGTGCAATAAAAAGGACGTTTGTTCATTACTGGCAGAGATCTGAGGTCCAGGTCCTCAGGGAGAGGGCTCAGCCAAGGGTAGGTCATCGTTAGGTTCCGTAGTGTACTGGACTCCTCCTTGGGTTAAAGGGTCATGGACTCGATGTCCAGCTAAACCTAGGGTATGGAAAAGTGTGTATGTGTGGGGGGGGGGGGGGGTCATTTACTACATTTCTACACAATTTAAATACTCTAAAATTATAATTGGAGAACAGCAAAAACGAAACAAAAATGACCCCAGCCATTAATTATCACCGCAATATTAGGTTTAAATGTCTGTGGAATGGCACATACAATGTCAACCACTACTCAACCTCATCGTAAATGTAAACTGTATTTACTTGTGGAGCAGCGCAGACAGTGCAACATGAAATAGATGCATAATACAAGGCCGACTTCAAATGCCGACATCCATAGGCGGCGGCAGTTTCAAGTTTGGGGAGAGAGAAAAAAATCACCATAAAATTGCACCTTTAAAATAAAGGACTCTATCTATCATCACATTTGCAGACTAATGTTAGGCTACTATTCCGAATGTGATGAGTAGATTGCATAGTCATAATTTAGGCTAATAATATAACTCAATCACTGTTATAACTCAATCATCCATATAGTTATACATTCTTATTCCATTCCTTTACTTAGATGTGTGTATTAGGTTTTTGTTGTGGAATTGTTAGATATTATTTGTTAGATACTAGAGGTTGACCGATTATGATTTTTCAACGCCGATGCCGATTATTGGAGGACCCAAAAAAAGCCGATACCGATGAATCGTCTGATTTTATTTATTTATTTGTAATAATGACAATTACAACAATACTGAATGAACACTTTTATTTTAACTTAATATAATACATCAATAAAATCAATTTAGCCTCAAATAATGAAACATGTTCAATTTGGTTTAAATAATGCAAAAACAAAGTGTTGGAGAAGAAAGTATGTAAGAAAGCTAACGTTTCAGTTCCTTGCTCAGAACATGAGAACATATGAAAGCTGGTGGTTCCTTTCAACATGAGTCTTCAATATTCCCAGGTAAGAAGTTTTAGGTTGTAGTTATTATAGGAATTATAGGACTATTTCTCTCTATACCGTTTGTATTTCATATACCTTTGACTATTGGATGTTCTTATAGGCATTTAGTATTTCCAGTGTAATAGTATAGCTTCCGTCCCTTTCCTCGCCCCTACCTGGGCTCGAACCAGGAGCACAACGACTACAGCCACCCTCGAAGCAGCGTTACCCATCGCTCCACAAAAGCCGCAGCCTTTGCTGAGCAAGGGGAACAACTATTTCAAGGTCTCAGAGCGAGTGACGTCATCGATTGAAATGCTATTATCGCACACCCTGCTAACTAGCTAGCCATTTCACATCGGTTACACCAGCCTAATCTCGGGAGTTGATAGGCTTGAAGTTATAAACAGCTCAATGCTTGAATCACAGCAAAGAGCTGCTGGCAAACGCACGGAAGTGCTGTTTGAATGAATGCTGACGAGCCTGCTGCTGCCTACCACCGCTCAGTCAGACTGCTCTATCAAATATCAAATCATAGACTTAGTTATAACATAATAACACACAAAAATACTAGCCTTAGGTCACTAATATGGTCAAAATCCGGAAACTATCGTTTCGAAAACAAAACGTTATTATTTCAGTGAAATACGGAACCGTTCCATATTTTATCAAACGGGTGGCATCCCTAAGTCTAAATATTACTGTTACATTGCACTACCTTCAATGTTATGTCATAATTACGTACAATTCTGGCAAATTAGTTCGCAATGAGCCAGGAGGCCCAAACTGTTGCATATACCCTGACTCTGCGTGCAGTGAACCCAAGAGAAGTGACACAATTTCCCTAGTTTAATATTGCCTGCTAACCTGGATTTCTTTTTAACTAAATATGCAGATTAAAAAATATATACTTCTGTGTATTGATTTTAAGAAAGGCATTGATGTTTATGGTTAGGTACATTCGTGCAACGATTGTGCTTCTTTCACAAATGCGCTTTTGTTAAATCATCCCCCGTTTGGCAAAGTTGGATATCTTTGTTAGAAATAAATAGTCTTCACACAGATCGCAACGAGCCAGGCGGCCCAAACTGCTGCATATACCCTGACTCTGTTGCACAGAACGCAAGAGAAGTGACAAATTTTCCCTAGTTAAAATAAATGAATGTTAGCAGGCAATATTAACTAAATATACAAGTTCAAAAATATATATTTGTGTATTGATTTTAAGAAAGGCGTTGATGTTTATGGTTAGGTACACATTGGTGTAACAACAGTGCTTTTTTCGCGAATGCGCTTGTTAAATCACCCATTTGGCGAAGTAGGCTGATTCAATGTAGGCCGAAGTAGGCTGATTCAATGTAGGCCGAAGTAGGCTGATTCCAAAAATGCTGATTACCGATTGTATGAAAACTTGAAATCGGCCCTAACTAATTGGCCTTTGCGATGAATCGGTCGACCTCTATTAGATACTGCTGCACTGTCAGAACTAGAAGCATAAGCATTTTGCCACACTCACAATAACATCTGCTAACCATGTGTATGTGACCAATAACATTTGATTTGCTTTGAGCAGAACAGACAGCTCTGAACAATGCATGCCTGAGCGCGTAGTGACATAGAGTGGGCCTAATCAGAGACGTTTCTTCTCCTTTCGTTGCACGGGAAAGATGTGGCCTTTCATCCATTTCTACTACACTTTATATGACTGGAGACATAAGCAGCATATTGTTTAATACAACAGAAATTAGAAGCCTGCTCTGCTGACACACAGATCAGTATAAACCGCCTTCTCGAATGCAACCATCTAATCTAGGTCTACGAAAAGGGGGAACACAAATTGTATGATATGACATCCGTCTAGCCTGGGGGAGGAAATTATTGTTGGCCAAAACACTTTCCAGTGGTACTGTTCCAATGATAAAGAGAGTGAATATACTTGCACTATGGCTGATGCTCTTTGTTGGTGGCAATAAGGTAGGCTACTGTTCGCTCAATTGGGAGTTGAGAATTTGGATAACTAGAGACAGATTAGAGTATTTTCTTTGTCTTCTCGGTAACAGGGGAGGTCCTTACTACAGTTTAAATACATATGTAATTGCACTGTAACAACTATTGTAATTATGAGATGGGCTTACCAAAAAAAAAACTTCCAAAAGGACTGATTCGAGGTAGAAGGAGTTGGAGCACTCAACAAAAAAAGCAGAGATTGATTTGTTTTAGCTCACTTTAATCCATTGTACCTTTAGGAAGTCTTTTTGGTAAGTTCTTCTCATTTTTGTCATTGTTGTTGAGCACCTCCCCTTTCCTTTGTTTGCTATAGTGCGAAGGCCCACCTGAACAAGTATTGTAATTAATTGTAATAATGAATAGTTAAGCTGTACTAACAACATGTAACTGGTGGTAATTGCAGTCTGCAATTACAAAGGTGTAACAACAAATGCTTGTTACCATGCTTGTTACAAATGCTCACGTTTCCGATAGCATCCGACTGCACAATGTCTCAGCCTGCATAAACCACATAAGTGTTAGCCAATTGAAAACCAACCACCTCATTGACACAGCTCTGCTATAAAGGACTCTGGAGACTGATGCCCACCCCCAGGTCAAGCTTTCATTTGAAATGCATGGCAGCTTATGAGCCCTATGGCAATAAACAGTGCATTTGACCTGAATAGCAACAGTAGCTAAGGAGGGCGGGCGGGGCTTAACAATGGGTGATTTACTTTATTTTTAACAGTTACAGTTAACACTGTGAGCAAGTCATTCAGTGCTTGCCAAATTGTGAGCCTATAAAAAGTCCAATGCAGCAGTTTTATCGGAATATCAAATCATTTCTGGTTAACAATTAAGAAGCTTACTGTGATTGTTTTCAATTGAAATGGAAACTAGCTTCTTAGAAAATAGAAATTCCTCAAGCAAGAATTTAGCTAGGACTGTCTGGAAGTGGTCTGAGTGGCGAGGGGAAAACTGAAAACTAGCTGTTATTGGCAAAGACGTTTGGAACTCTCTTTCTTCTTGGTTTATTAATTAATTTACCGCCACCAGGCAGGTCAAAACTCCATTCCAACAAAACAGGCTGTATTTTCAAGTAGCTCTTACAGTAAAAGGGCATTATAATAACTTTCACAATTTCAAAGTATTATTTCAACTTTGTGTGGAAATATGTATAAAACACAGGAAAATCTCAGTTTTGAGTGCGCTGGGTCTTTAATGTTGTTCAAGGCTGGAGTGTGTTCTTGTTAACTCATGCAGAAAAGTAATGAGAAGGAGTGTGTGTGCGTGTGTGCTTGTGTGTGTCCTTTTGAAATATGCTCGCCAGTCCAAATGACATGTGTTTACAGAATAACTATGTACTTTTCCATAAGTGAAAGCAAGCAGTTTACCCAATGGTCAAAGAAACTACATGATGGTATACTAAGTGAAATGACACACACACACACGCACGCGCATGCGCACGTGCACACACACACACATGCACGCGCACATGCACGCACACACACACACACACACACACACATAAATCTCCAGTTAAGGCCTTGGATCAGATAAGGGATAAATCTGCCTCTTATTTGTTTCATGCCAGTATCCCAATGTTTGTTTTGAACAGCAACTCTCTCTCTCTCTCAGAATATTGACTGTTAAAAATAGGGCTGTCAAACGGAAAAAAAAATGATATCGAGTTAATCGCAGGAATTTGCTGTGATTTGTCACGATTAATCACAAAATTCGGAATTTGATCAAATTGAGCTGTATTTTAAGATTCTTCACCATGAAAGGCCAAAACACCCTCACTTCAAAACAGGCTGAAATTTCAGGCAGTCTTTTCAAACAGCTCTTACACTAAAAGGGCATTATCATCATTTTCACAATTTCCCAGTATTATAACAACCTCGTAGGGTGGATGTAATGCGTCTGTGTGTAGCTGGTGAGATGAGTCAGGCGCAGATACAGCAGATACAGCAGATATGAGTAATGAAAGCAATTTTACTCAATAATGTAACAATACACGTCGTATAAATACCAAGGCCACAAATACAGACCGCAATACAATAAACAATTACTCACAACAAACAAACATGGGGGAACAGAGGGTTAAATATTGAACAAGTAATTGGGGAATTGAAACCAGGCGTGTAAGACAAAGACAAAACAAATGGAAAATGAAAAGTGGATCGACGATGGCTAGAAGGCTGGTGACGTCGACCGCCGAATGCCGCCCGAACAAGGAGAGGGACCGACTTCGGCGGAAGTCGTGACAGTGGAAATATATGTAAAACAGATAAATCACGTTTTTGACTGCACTGAGCCTTTAAGCTTGGTTGAATAATGGTTTATAAATGCACTTAAAATGGTTATAAGACAACCTCTTATTTCATCATGTAACCTTGCATGGGTTTCGCAGTTGAAGAACATTCTTACTTTTCGATGGGATGCATTGGTGGACTTATTTATCTCAGGAATTAAGGCATCATGTCAAGATCTGCCCATTTGTGCAACATGCTCGAAATAACAACAACCTTGAATGTGCCCATTATATTCACACTGACATCCTAGTGACAGCAATAGCGGTGTGTGGGTAAAATCACTAGGGAAGCTAATTACGTTGTTTGCTCCATAACCTGTTAGTTCATATGCCTTTGCCACCGTTATATATAGGCCTAAAGCTGAGAAAATAAGATGACACAGAGTCAGAATAAATTCAACCACACTTTTGTAACATCACAAACCTGGAGAGGAACCTCTGTCCGGTGAAGTCCACAAAACATATTGCATTAAACAAACAGTTACATGACCTAAAACATAGTCAAGCACGTTAATGTTTCCAACATTTTTTGACTACTAAACAACAATTGATTTAGAACCACGGAGAGTGTCTAAATCTCTTCTAAATCTCTTTCATGTTGACGAAACAGTCTATGACTCATAATTACATGCCTTTAGTTTTTGTTTTCCTAGGCTACCTGGCTAAAAGCCTTGCTCGGTAGCCTAACTTCCTTTCATGGGCACCGATGAGCCAGCTAGTTAACATTAGGATTCTACATCTAGCTACATATTCAACTTCCACCCAGGGGCACAACGTATGAATTGATGGTAGGAACAGAATTGTTGTTATAATCATTAGACAGTATGGATAATTAAGTAAAACTACAAATTCAAATCCCTATCTCCATCCATGGCTAATTTAGGAAAGGGCCAATTTTAGTTAGCTAGCTAGCCACCGGAGGACACTAACACAACGAGATGCAACAATTCAAGTTTTTTTCTGTTAATGACATTTTGCTCTTGATGTGATTGCTGAGAAGCCAAATCCAAACTGGCTTCCCTTGACACAGTTGAGCTCACTCAGTTTAGCTCAACGTTGATTGGCTATGATTTCATACCTTTTTATCAAGGGAGGCCAAAGGCTTGCTGGCTTCCTTTGCATTCAATGCTACGGGTGGCAACGATGCCATACACTTTTTGGCCAGACAGCATCAGATAGATGGGCTATACATACAAAGACAGAGGAGCGCTGTTTCACTCGCTTGGAGGCTTTCTTCGGTGAGATACATTCTGCCTCTTGCAAATTGAAGTAAAATTAGGAAACAAAGAGAGATGAAAGATACATTCTTTTACATGTTGTTTTATTTTTTTCTTGGTCAATTTTGTGGGGAAGCCAGGCTTTCCTTGGCATCCATGAATACATGCCACTGAGTGACAGTGCACAAAGAACTGGGTTGAGATCGAAAAGAAGGTTTTGTGCAAAATCCAGACATAATAGATGGCCTTGAAAGAAACAAAGGGCTCTATTCAATCTGTAAAGCTGAAGCATTAAAGATTCTGAGATAGAAATTGAAATGTCTTTTTCGTTTGAACCGACATTATACCGTGAATGTAGCCTCCGCTAAAGCGGGAACATTGCCTATACATTTAAATCTAGCTGTAAAGCCGAACTTCCGCAATGCAGATTGAATAAAGCTGAAAAAAATGTCCACACACGAGAGCGAAGGTAGGTTTTCCATGTAATTTGTTAACTTTTTGGATACAGAAATAGTGGCTAGCTATCTAACCAACTACATGCAATGTTTAAAGGGGAATTAGCAAATGTTAGCTAGCTAGGCTACTCATCATACTTACTATGGACTGAAGATTTGAGTCACCAAATAGTTATTTTATGTTATTGAGTAGGCCTATATTTCTGTTTAATCTAATTCATCAAATTATTAATACAACAATACAAAATAATATTATTTTGTAAGAAATTTAAGATATGTTGCAATAAAGTTGTATTTTCACTTGGTAATGAGTAAGTAAGTATGGTAATTGCTCATCGGTAACTAGGGAAAACCTAGTCAGTTGCACAACTGAATGCATTCATACGAAATGTGTCTTCCGCATTTAACCCAACCCCTCTGAATCAAAGAGGTGTAAGGGCTACCTTTATTGACATTCACGTCACCGGCACCCTGGGAGCAGTTTTTTTTGTGGGTTAACTGCCTTGAACAAGCGCAGAACGGTATATTTTTCCACCTTGCAGGCCTTTGCGGACACCTTTTGGTTACTCTTAACTACTAGGCTACCTGCAGCCTAACTATATATGTAGGTAAGGTACCATGTAGGTACACAATAATTACAAGAAAGTACCCCTCAAGATACACTTCTGTTTAACTAGATAAGTTATGTGTAACACTTAGCAATTACATCGTACTGGTAGATATAACATGTATTCTCTGTTTACATGGATGGTGCATCTAGAAGCTTTAAAATGAGGACCATGCTGTTAAGATGGGCAATGGGTTTTATGGTAGTTTGAAGGCATGTGAAGAAAGAGTATATAGTTACCATGGAGACGGCCTGACTAAAAGAGATCTCTTTAATTTTGTGACATGGCAACTACAATCAAGACAGGATAACCAAATTGCTTCTGAAGATAATAAACCGTGTTTCTTGTGGTTACTTTTTTCTCAAATTGTTTATATTACTTCTAGTACATCAAGCTAGTTTACAAATTAGCTATAGCTAACTAGCCAGCTAGCTTTGTAGCCATGGATTGTGCACCTTTCATCGTTTATCTTAGTAGCTAGCTGGTTATTGTTTTTCTTTTGTACTTAACCAGAGCAGATGAAAGCAACATTCACCTCCACAAATGCTGTTTTACATTGATATCCATACTGAATGAAGCAGTAAAGAGACCTCATTGGCAGCCTTAACTATTTAACTTAATTTAAGGTGGAAATTAACCTTAATATATTTTGTGCAACTGACTTAAAGTTAAGGAAACTTTAAGGGAAAATATGAGGGGGAAATTAATTTAGGTAATGTGTTTTAAGCAACCAGGCCTAGATTTTCAGGATGGGTACACATGAATTACAAGTAAATTCTTGGCTGACACTACACTACATTTAAAATCCTAACATCGCTAATCCTATCACATTAAAGAACCGTCTTTCCTGTCATTTTTTGTCTTGCCAACGCAGTGGTGCGCACACTAAACGATGTGGCACTAACTGAGGGCCACACACTGCAAGATTCTTCACTTGGTTGTAAGGAATGTCAATACCACGCTGTCTCGCGAAAACAAAGATGTGATGTGATTAGATAGCTAGAATGAGCTGTGGCTCAAAGCAGCCTCATAAGCGTTTTCCGTAGGGACGGACCACATTCAGTCAACTGGTCGATTGTTTGGTCGATAGGCTGTAGGTCGACCGAGATTTCTTTAGACGAACAGTAAGAAAAAATATTGTGGTGTACAAGTCTGATTTGCGTCTGTCTGAGTGGACTGATCCATTGTGGAGTCCGTGGGGATGTCACAGTCCATCAGTCTAATAAAGACATGCGCTGCTGAAATTGTACAGTATATGGTTACATTACATAAGAACAATGGAGCAACACAAATAAAAAATCATATTATCTTGTAAAAATGCGCTTTCTCCCGTGTTGGATAGTGGTTGCTGTCCACGGTACACTTTTTTCATTAGAACAGCCTCTCTGCTATTATTGATAATTTACTTAGTGTTGTATACACTGTTCCAAATGTTCAACATATATTCATAATACTAATTACAATGCTCCTTTTTCTTGATCGCCTTCTTATTGTTATTATTACTATTATTGTTATGATCATAAGTCATGTCATTATCATTAGTAGGCTTAGTATAGCAGCCTTGTATAACCACCACCGAGCTCTAGGCCTAAGAGCGCATCCTGTTTTGTCTTAATCTTGATTCTAGCCATCCCGGATCCGGGATCGTGAATACAGCCTCAAGCTCATTACCATAACGCAACGTTAACTATTCATGAAAATCGCAAATTAAATTAAATTAATATGCTAGCTCTCAAGCTTAGCCTTTTGTTAACAACACTGTCATCTCAGATTTTCAAAATATGCTTCTCAACCATAGCAAAACAAGCATTTGTGTAACAGCTAGCGCAGCTAGCGTAGCATTTAGCATTAGCATCAGCAGGCAACATTTTCACAAAAAACAGAAAATCATTCAAATAAAATCATTACCTTTGAAGAACTTCAGATGTTTTCAATGAGGAGACTCAGTTAGATAGCAAATGCTCAGTTTTTCCTGAAAGATTATTTGTTTAGGAGAAATCGCTCCGTTTGGTGCGTCACATTTAGCTACGAAAAAAACCTGTATCCAGGAGTGTAATTATCCCCGCAGCTCATTAGCATAACACAACGTTAACTATTCATGAAAATCGCAAATGAAATGAAATTAATATGCTAGCTCTAAGCTTAGCATTTTGTTAACAACACTGTCATCTTAGATTTTCAAAATATGCTTCTCAACCATAGCAAAACAAGCATTTGTGTAACAGCTAGCCCAGCTAGCGTAGCATTTAGCGTTAGCATTAGCAGGCAATATTTTCACAAAAACCAGAAAATCATTCAAATAAAATCATTACCTTTGAAGAACTTCAGATGTTTCCAATGAGGAGACTCTCAGTTAGATAGCAAATGCTCAGTTTTTCCTGAAAGATGATTTGTTTAGGAGAAATTGCTCCGTTTGGTGCGTCACGTTTGGCTACCAAAAAAAAACGAAAATTCAGTCTTCAAAACGCCGAACTTTTTTCCAAATTAACTCCATAATATCGACTGAAACATGGTAAACGTTGTTTAGAATCAATCCTCAAGGTGTTTTTCACATATCTCTTCATGATATATCGTTCGTTGAAAGCCTCCTCTCTCCTCTCAATCACTGGATGACTGCGTGCAGCTTGTAGATTACGCACCAATTTAGACAAAGGACACCGGGCGGACCCCTGGTAAATGTAGTCTCTTATGGCCAATCTTCCAATGATATGCCTACAAATACGTCACAATGCTGCAGACACCTTGGAGAAACGATAGAAAGGGCAGGCTCATTCCCGGCGCATTCACAGCCATATAAGGAGACAATGGAAAACAGAGCTTCAAAAATTCTGCCCATTTCCTGGTTGAAGTTTCATCTCACGCCTGTAGCATGAGTTCTGTGGCACTCACAGATAATATCTTTGCAGTTTTGGAAACCTTAGAGTGTTTTCTTTCCAAAGCTGCCAATTATATGCATAGTCGAGCATCTTTTCGTGACAAAATATTGCGCTTAAAACGGGCACGTTTTTTATCCATAAATTAAAAGAGCGCCCCCTATATCCAAGAAGTTAAAGAAGAAGTTACAGGTCTGTGAGAGCCAGAAATCTTGCTTGTTTGTAGGTGACCAAATACTTATTTTCCACCATAATTTGCAAATAAATTCATAAAAAATCCTACAATGTGATTTTCTGGATTTTTTCTCTCAATTTGACTGTCATAGTTGAAGTGTATCTATGATGAAAATTAGAGGCCTCTCTCATCTTTTTAAGTGGGAGAACTTGCATAATTGGTGGCTGACTAAATACTTTTTTGCCCCACTGTAGGTACACATTAATTACAATTAAGTACCCTCAAGACACATTTCATTTTAACTAGCTAAATACTGTTTAACACGTAGTAATGACATTATACTGTAAATGTAACATGTGGTGTACTAGTGTGTTTATCCTCCCACTTGGAGGGCAAGAAGGATCAGGTTTTTTATTTATTTATTTTATTTTATTTATTTTTTAACCTTTATTTAACTAGGCAAGTCAGTTAAGAACAAATTCTTATTTTCAATAACGGCCTAGGAACAGTGGGTTAACTGCCTGTTCAGGGGCAGAACGACAGATTTGTACCTTGTCAGCTCGGGGGTTTGAACTTGCAACCTTCCGGTTACTAGTCCAAAGCTCTAACCACTAGGCTACCCTGCCGCCCCAGGTTGTCATAATGGGAAAAGTACAAATTAATTGTAACTTTCCATACCCTAGCTCAAGACCAAAAATATAAAGTAGTCAAAAAATAATTCACTCAAATCATTCCAATCCAGGTTAAAATGCAACAGCTTTTTAATCGTATTAGTGGCTGGCTGTAGGACCACGTAGAGCATCGCTCGGAGAGCAGCTGCCAGCCTGCTCCCTTTTCTCAAACTTTTTTTTTTGCCAGTCTGCTTTGCTAGTCAGCCATTTAGGCAGTGCGCCGATTCCTTTGAATTTGTTGTCGGCATTTGAACTCTTTTTGGTGACCATTCTAAACCAAAGCTATTTTATTATTATTTGCTATTAAAATATAGGCTGTGATATCTGTAGGCCTAATTGATATCTGCAATTAATTTGCCCAGTAGGCTAGCACAATTTTGGTTTCATGTATTGGTAATGAAAATTAACACAACTGAACAACTTGCTATTTAGAGCATTTCCCCAAAATAAATGTCTTGTTTTTGGCTTCAAAGACGTTTAAAAATTGTATGCTATAACACATGTACGTTGTCATGCAGTGGCGGAAAGATAATTGATGCAAATCATTAATGATTTAATTGGATTAACATTTTTTTTTAACTTCTTGCTGTAGGCCTACTTCATCATCATCCTCTGCCTGCATCCCTAATCCTTACCTGTAGCCCACCTGCTTCTGGTACAATACATTTCCACCTTTTACTCTATCAGTCTTGTTTGTCCATCTTCCTCAATTAAAATGAGATACTTTTACAGATAAATCTTGATGGCAAAACGTCATTGAGTATTGCTAAGTTATTTAGCTATAGTGTGGATGTAGGGTTGTTTTTTAAGTATAATAATCACCCATATAGTGTAACTCCTGCATAGGCAATACAATAATATCAGACAGAGACAAGCTGGCCCGTGAAAAATATGCAAGCCGGCCCTTCGAGGCTAGTATTTTGAAATCAATATTCTTGGCGCCACATTGTTCATACAAAATGTTTCTATATTCTCAAAGCCTCCTTGTTGACGCTTCAATATTCGCAGGATGTTTCCTGTCCCTGGTGAATAATGCAACTGCAAAAATTAGCTGGGCGTACACATGAGGAACATCTCAATCCAGCTCAACGAGAAAATGTTGGTGGGAAGCGCACGAGACAATAACACTGTCATGGTACACTGTAGGCCAATGCTCCGTTCCACAAGGGTGGCTTCATATAACCTATAGCAGGGGGTCAGGAAACTTTTTCATGTGGAGTGGCAATTTACAATTGATCCTGCTAAAAATCTGTGAGCCAGTTATGATTTTCATATATGATTTATAGGCTACCTAACTGTGGCCCCCAATATTTTTTAACTGCCCAAAAATGAAATGATTCTATAGCTGGCTACTAGACAGAGGCTCAATCGATTGTGCACCACACCATGGAGCTCCACTATGCCTACTTGTACCGAGGCGCTGTCCATTCAGCACCATGCCACGGAGCTCCACTATGCCTACTTGTACCGAGGCACTGTCCATTCAGCGGTGCTGAATCACAGGCGCGGTCTTGGCTCCCTTTAAAAAGGCATGTGTAGATTTTCCTTTTGTATTTCATGATTTTCGTCATTCTTTGGTCTAGTTTGTTTGTCTCTGCCTCTCACCTTTTGTGTCTTCATGCGTCCTTTTTGATTGCGGGCCAAAGTCAATTATTCGATGTAGGCTATGCCTTTTATGCATGTGTAGGATTTATCTGGCATAGTTTGCATTCGAGGTCAGCTGTTTTATGCAGCAGTTCCTGTCACATTGATGGTGGCATTTGAAGTCGGCCTAGTTGTGACTCTATAGCGTGTATTATGCCTCTATTTCTTGTTGAGCCCATACGCAGTTCCACAGAGCTTTAAACCTAATTAATGTAATTGTAGTTTGTTTTTGATGTTCTACAAATAGAGTGTGCAAAACTGTCATCAGGGCAAACTTTGAAGAATCTAAAATCTCAAATCTATTTGGATTTGTTGAACACTTTTTTGGTTACTACATGATTCCATATGTGTTATTTCTTATTTTTGATGTGTTCACTATTATTCCACAATGTGGAAAATAGTAAAAATAAAGAAAAAGGTGTGTCCAAACTTTTGACTGGTACTGTATATTATACAGCCTATTGGACGCGCCACCTATGCCGTCATCAATGTGAAAGTAACCAGTGCATAAAACAGCTGGCTGCGAGACTTACAAGGCCAAGTTGAAATGCTGACATCAAATTCAAAGCAATCGCCAAACTACCTAAACGTGATCCTACAGCCAGCCAACCAATACGCTGCCGTTGCATTTTAATCAAGATTGGAATGATTTGAGTCTACTTTTTTTGGGCTACTTTTACGCTTTTGGTCTTGCGCAATCGACACCCTTCTCTCTCTCTCTCTCTCTCTCTCTCTCTCTCTCTCTCTCTCTTTCTCTCACTCACTCACTCATTCACTCACCCACTCACTCACTCACTCACTCACTCACTCACTCACTCACTCACTCACTCACTCACTCACTCACTCACTCACTCACTCACTCACTCACTCACTCACTCACTCACTCACTGCTTCTCCTTCTGTCGAGAATCAGGGTGCAGTGTTTGTCCTCCAAGGTAACCAGTGAGAGAGAGAGTTCCCTCTGCCCTCAGTGTAGACGATAAGAAATGATCAGCCAGGGGTTTTATGGAAATCTCTTGGCCTGTGAGCACATGGGGAATTTTGCATTATCGAATTATTATTACATCTTTATTGTTACATATTATGTATTTAAGGATGTTTCTAAATTGTATTTAATTCCTAGACATGTTCTATGTATAGTGGAGCTCTGCCTCTCACCTTTTGTGTTCTGCTTCTCAAGCCTTTCACTCTGGCTTCCTGTGTGATATACGCCTGCAGGTAAAGAGAACAAGTTCAGTCACACATGCTGAATCTTGTCTGTGTGTGTGTGTGTCTTTGTGTGTCTGTGTGTTTGTGTGTGTCTTTGTGTGTCTTTGTGTGTGTGTGTGTGTGTGTGTGTGTGTGTGTGTGTGTGTGTGTGTGTGTGTGTGTGTGTGTGTGTGTGTGTGTGTGTGTGTGTGTGTGTGTGTGTGTGTGTGTGTGTGTGTGTGTGTGTGTGTCTGTCTATCTATGTGTGTGGTAGACATAGGGGTGTTTTCTTACGTGGGTGGGGGAGCATGTCTGTCTGTTTGTCTGTCTGTCTGTCTGCAACATGAACATTTTATATTAATTTGCAAAAGGTCACCATATCTCAGAATCGACTGTCTCAGGTTTCCTAAACACAACGTTTTGTTTGTGAGTTTTGTCCCTCAGACAGCCAATGGTCTTCTACGAGACAGTTAAACATTTACTATCTCTGGTTACAATGGAAAATAAACAGGGCATGTCAGCTTGATAGCTGGGCTGTACAGAGGAGGTTTTCTCATCAAATTATCCCTCAAGATTTAAGCCAGATCATCAGTTACAAGGAGTGATTTAGGAGAGAGTCTGTAGCATAATATCAATTAGAGGTCGACCGATTAATCGGAATGGCCGGTTAATTAGGGCCGATTTCAAGTTTTCATAACAATCGGAAATCGTTTTTTTGGGCACCGATTTTTAAATTTTTTTAAACATTTTTTATTTTTATACCTTTATTTAACTAGGCAAGTCAGTTAAGAACACACTCTTATTTTCAATGACGGCCTAGGAACGGTGGGTTAACTGCCTTGTTCAGGGGCAGAACGACAGATTTTCACCTTGTCAGCTCAGGGGAGCCAATCTTACAGTTAACTAGTCCAACGCAATAACGACCTGCCTCTCTCTCGTTGCACTCCACAAGGAGACTGCCTGTTACGTGAATACTGTAAGCCAAGGTAAGTTGCTAGCTAGCATTAAACTTATCTCATAAAAAAACAATAAATCATAATCACTAGTTAACTACACATGGTTGATGATGTTACGAGATATTATATAGCGTGTCCTGCGTTGCATATAATCTGACTGAGCATACAAGCATACAAGTATCTGACTGAGCGGTGGTAGGCAGAAGCAGGCGTGTAAACATTCATTGAAACAGCACTTTCGTGCGTTTTGCCAGCAGCTCTTCGTTGTGCGTCAAGCATTGCGCTGTTTATGACTTCAAGCCTCTCAACTCCCGACATGAGGCTGGTGTAACCGAAGTGAAATGGCTAGCTAGTTAGCGCGCGCTGATAGCGTTTCAAACGTCACTCGCTCTGAGCCTTCTAGTAGTTGTTCCCCTTGCTCTGCATGGGTAATGCTGCTTCGATGGTGGCTGTTGTCGTTGTGTTGCTGGTTCGAGCCGAAGGGAGGAGCGAGGAGATGGACGGAAGCTATGCTGTTACACCTGCAATACTAAAGTGCCTATAAGAACATCTAATAGTCAAAGGTTAATGAAATACAAATGGTATAGAGGGAAATAGTCCTATAATTCCTATAATAACTACAACCTAAAACTTCTTACCTGGGAATATTGAAGACTCATGTTAAAAGGGACCACCAGCTTTCATATGTTCTCATGTTCTGAGCAAGGAACTGAAACGTTAGCTTTCTTACATAGCACATATTGCACTTTTAATTTCTTCTCCAACACTTTGTTTTTGCATTATTTAAACCAAATTGAACATGTTTCATTATTTGAGGCTAAATTGATTTTATTGATGTATTATATTAAGTTAAAATAAGTGTTCATTCAGTATTGTTGTAATTGTCATTATTACACATTTAAAAAAAGAAAATTGTCCGATTAATCTGTATAGGCTTTTTTGGTCCCCCAATAATCAGTATCGGTGTTGAAAAATCATAATCCGTCGACCTCTAATATCAATTGTATACCTCTGGAGCAAGTGTAAGTGTGGTGTTAAGTACAGTGTTAAATCAATCTGTAGACACAGTGCGCTATAGCCTGTTTGCTTCTTATTTTCTCTTGGTAGCCCATTAAGAGTTGACTGTTGGGACATCTGAGGTGTGTGGGTGTGAGGCTAACCACTGTGTCATAGGATATGCTGGGATGGTTTTCTCTTCTGTACACACACACACACACACACACACACACACACACACACAGAGAGAGACTGACAGACACATACTGTACACTGCATATGCACACATGTAAAACACACACATGCACACACAAACACTCCTTCGGGCACATTTATACACACTACACACACTGGTCAACAAGAGTTGTTTTAACCTCTGCTCCCCGTCCACTCCTCACGCACGCTCTTCACACAAGAAGAAGTACACACACACACACTCCACCACAGTCCTCAACCCGCAGACAGTGATAATTCACTGCCTCATCCCTCCTCACCTCTCCTCTTTGCAAACACACCACAAAAAAAGAGGAGAGCAAACGGTGTTAACTTCACTCGGAGAGTAGCGTCCTCTCCTCAGAGCTCTTCCGCTAACTGACCCAGGCCCTCTGAAGAGCTGCAGTATAACAGGCATGAAACAGGCTCTAACATTGTCTTTTGTGTGTTAGGAGGGTCTTTACATAACCCACATAACCAAGCCGCATTGTCTAGCAACCAGCCGGCTGCTGAAGAGGGAGCCTTGTAAAGAGAAGAGAAGGAGGGTGTTTGTGTGGAGGGCTTGTTGAGGGGAGAGGAGAGGTCTCTAGACCCAACCGGCAGGGAGGGTTATCTGGGATGCAGGCCAAGCCGTTAAAATGCTAATGCCCTCTGGGTAGCCTGGTCTGGCTAGTCACAGGCTTTGACACAGCTCTCTGCTAGATAGATTAGCAGTACAAATCATGGCATCATTAGGACATTTCACCTGTTTATATTGAGATGAGTTACGGCCACATGTTAGGAAACTGTTGCCAATTTGAAATGGTTCATGCTTGTAAAATGGAAATACATACATTAAATTGTATTTGAATAATAAATTGGTATCTGGAAAATTACATTGATATGTGGAAAATTAGTATAGTGTATAATGAAAAGCATTATTTTAATACTGTAAGATGCATTTTGATAAAGAATGAATAGTGATAGAGGATTAACAGTGATATGGGATAAACATTGATAAAAAGAAGGCTACTGATGCTCTGACTATGTTAGCTACGTCCCCAGAGTGACTGAGTGTGTGACTAAGTGAGGAGTCACCCTGTCCCACCAGGTGTTCCTGGTACTTTATAACGGCATCATTGTGACTTCCTACTCTGATGATAATGGTCCATTTAGCTGAGACTGTCAACCCTCCTGTTCACCTCACTATTCCCCTCCTTAGTATTCTGTTCCTCCTATCCGTCCCCCTCTACTCCCCACGGGATAAAAGGAAGTGATTATTACCTCTGTGACATGGCACCATTGTCTCCCAATACACAAAGACAAGCTGTCCTGTTGGCCACTACCACACTGCTGTTCTCACTATTGTCATTTGGCTGTTAGGTTGTGATCAGGGATGAGTAGTGGGATAGAGGGGTACAGGGTGTCGTGGAGAGGTTGCGGGGACTGGGGAGCCTTCCTGGGTTCAAATACTATTCAAAATCTTTCAAATTACTTTGAGCGTTTGCCAGATGGGTGGGATGTACACTTTTGGGACTTTTCTATTGGTTTTCTCACAACAGGCAAGCTCAATCAAGCAGAGTTGTTTGAAATGATTTCAAATAGTATTTGAAACCAGGTCTGGTGGGATCTAGGGAGGTGTTGATGGAGAGGTGGTGGGTGTTAGCTGCTATAGAGGCTTTGTAAAGATGGTGTGAAATGGGAGCATTGGTATTAAGGGTCTTATCCCAGTCGGGGGTCCATTGTGTGACAGGCTGAGCCCCCCCCTACCAGCATCCATGATCTCCCCCATTCTCTCTCTCTCTCGCTCTGTATCTCCCTGTATCTTCTCCCCTCCTCCGTAATTGACATGCTGTCCCAAACAGCCTCCTCTTCACCTCCCTTCCTTCTGCCTGGAGATGAGATACACTCTCTTTCAGGATTTACAACATACCTGCTAAACCACAGCCACAGCAACGGGCAGGATTCACAGTTTAACACCACACTTTCTTGGGATGACACTTGCGGTCTCTCAGCAGTGTGTCATTGTCCCATTTGCCAGTTTAGACGCATTTCATCATTTATATATATGGCCTTGAATTTTTCCTCACCAGGCGACCTAGTCAGGGAAAACCCAGGGACCTATTGTGTAATGCCTATTTACAATGGAAACATACGTATAGTTGTATGATGAAGTAGCTAGGTTTAGCTAGTGTCACTCAACAGGTGGCCTAGTGAATTCTCACATCCTATCAAAAAGCCTAAAGGATTGGTGTCATAAATCGCTAGCTTTTCTCTCCGCCACTTACGTCCGCAGGCAATAGCGGTGCACTTGAATGTGTGTGTTTGGGAGATTGCGGGTCGGTCGGGTGTGTGTACATACACATATTTGCACAGTGTTATCCAGTTTGTGTGGGGCCAACAGGAGTTGTGCGATTGTCAATAGTGGAAGTCTATATAAAACTCATTGACAAAGAGTGAACAAACAGCAGTGGTTTGCTCAGGACTTCCTAACAAACACTCCACAAGGAGAGAGAGGGAGAGAGTCCAATGGAGAGGGAGAGAGAGAGAGAGAGAGAGAGAGAGAGAGAGAGAGAGAGAAAGAGGGAACATTGATGGAGGGAGAAAAGAGGGAGGGACAGAGGGAGCCTTGGATGGGAGAGAGCGGCCGGCAGGGTCCGGCTTAGGTTACGCCCCGATTCTCTACCCTTCTCCCAAAGTGTGCGCTTGCACACTCCCCGTCTGTCCACGGCATGGCAACACTCACGCACCCCCAAATAGAAGAGTTGTCCTCAGGGTGAGGCTACTGTGTACTACCGGGATGTTGGCCTGATGATTATGTGACAGCAGCAACTGTTACTGCTCTATCGGTTGGGCTGAGGACAGGTCAGGAGAGAGGACGGGAAAGGAAAGTGGAGCCTCATAGAAAGTTTCACTCGTAATAAGACTGAGTGGAGTGGAGTAATGTTGTTGTAGTCCCCCCATCCCCATAGTAGTGGTTTGGCCCTGCCCCTGGGCTGCACTGTCTCTTGGGATAAACTACTACAATAGGGGGTGTTAGGGTTAGAATGCTAAAGCTCTTGTGCAAACAGAGTTCTTGAATGAAGGGGACATAAAAAAAATCTCTCTCTTCAGCCTCCACTGTCAGATCATGACCATCACTTTCCCTCCCCGTTTGAGACAGGAATTTGGACAGGATCCCTGAACTTTAAATGGGAAAATAGTTCCATCCTTTTTGGGTCTGGAGGGAAATGATGTGCCTCGTTGTGGAGAGGAAAGGAGGCGTTACAGTATATAAGATATGGGCTTAGAAGCAGGGGATGAGTGGGGAGACTCAGGGGAGAGAGGGAGCGATAGAGAGTGAGAGTGAGAGGGATAGATAGAGAGAGGATTCAGACTAAGAGGTGAAAGGCAGGGTGATTCAAATTCATCCCACGGTGCAAACAAAAGAAGGAATGAAAAGAGAGAGAATGCAGCAGGAGAGAGAGAGAGAGAGAGAGAGAGAGAGAGAGAGAGAGAGAGAGTGGAGAGGGGGGAAAAGATTTGGGTGAAGAAAAGATTGTAAGCCTCCCTTGTAACCCTGCGGATCTCTGAACAGTTCCCCCTAAATCACAACCCTTTGACTCAAAACACAATTACCCCTGTAGAAAACGGAAGAGAGGAGGCGAGAGAAGAAGGGGAATGGATGGATGAAGAGGGAGGGAGAGAACATTTATTATTCCACAGCCCCCCCCCCCCCCACCCCTCACCAAAGTTCTCTCATTGCTGAACAGGAGGTCAACAATTGACTCGATTACTAGACAAACTTTCCAAGGGGCCCTCTATACACTGCCCCCGTCCTCTTTTGGGCCCTACACACCATGTACTCACACAGCCCCCATGGCAGCCTCCGGACTCTTGGGACCACTGTTGATTTTTTTCTAGACCCCTTTATTGATGAGCCAGGTCCTTAGGGGTAAATGTTTGGCCCTTTTCAGGTACCCCTGTCTGGCAGTCGCTCTCTCTACTCTGGCCACACACTCCTCCCGCTCGCTCTAGTTGAACCTTTTCAGCTGGTGAATGATTCTCCTCTCCCTCCTTTTCTTTCTGAAGAGCTGGAGGGAGAAGGAAAGAGAGGGACTAGAGAGAGAGAGACGGTAGAGAGAGAGAGCAGATGAAGGACTAGAAGCCCCCTTTCTTTGTCTGTCTTTCTAGTAGCTAATGAATAGGAAATGGTGGATGTCCCAAAATGTTTATTTTTAATCACACAGATTCCCGATTCCCGATTTTTCTAAATCTTGTATCTTGTGGAACTTAAATCTTGTGGAAATTAATACTGATTCAAATGCACATATGAATGTCTGCATTCCTTCCAGCACTTTATATGAGTGAATATTTTATAGATTTATCCTAACATACTATACTGAAAGCAAATACCACCAGCCTATGGTTGTGGTAATAAATGAATCTGAATCTGAATGTAAAATGATGGAGAAATTGCTGACACAATGTGAGCTGCTGGGTGACTCAATGAGGTAAAAACACAAACACACAGCTGTAGGATGGGGTGGGCTGTGCTGATGACCCTACATTTATAAGGTCAGACAATACAGTGAGGAACGGCCTCCAACAATAGCCTTCAGTCTCTCACGTCACTCAAAAGGATCGTTCAAGCATAGAGGAGGACGAAGGCTCACTCTCTTTCTGTGTCGTTCTCTCACTTTCTCTCCTTCCCTATTTCTTTCACTCTACTTCTCTTTTTCTCTCTCCTCTCTCTCCCTCCTTTACTTTTCAATCTTTCTCCCTTTTCTCTCTCTTGCTCTCTTTCTCTCCCCCGTCTTCTCTCTCCCTCTCTCTCTCTCTGTCCCCCTATCGCTCTCTCTGTGGGAGAAAGAAGAGGGGGGCATAAATGCCACACACAGTCATTGACTCACCCACCCTGCACAGCTAACAGTGCTCTACTCACAGACAGATTTGTGAAGCACTCTGCTTCTTCCTTTCAGATAGGGAAAATATTTTCTACTCTTTTGCATGTGTGTGTATGTGTATTGTGTGTATTTATATGTGTACATATATTTCATTTGTATCTAATGGCGGCATGCTAACCGCTAGCTAGATTAGTGATAGGCAATAGCTAGCCTTCTATTACATCCTAGCTAGCTATTTTTAGCTTCTGTTATTGTTAGCTAGCTTTTGGTTTTTGTTACATTTAATAGACAGGCCTAAAAGGGATTTTTAATGTATTTTAACATTTTTATTTAACTAGGCAAGTCAGTTATGAACAAATTCTCATTTTCAATGATAGCTTAGGAACAGTGGGTTAACTGCCTTGTTCAGGGGCAGAACAACAGATTTGTACCTTGTCAGCTCTGGGATTTGACTTGCAACCTTTTAGTTACTAGTCCAACACTCTAACCACTAGGCTACCCTGCCGCCAGTCAAATGTGTGAATGTGTTTGCTTTTGGAATGAATGTAAACAAATAATTTTCTACAAAGATATGCTTTTTAAATAGGGCTGTCAGAGTTAATCAGTTAACTCTAGTTAACTTTTTGTCATTTTTGTCCACAATTTATTTTGAAACGTGATTAATCACATTGTCTGGGAGCACTCAAAATATACTGAAAACATTCAAAATGCGTAATCTATACAGTGAAAAACTATTTACCTGATTTGGCTAACCGTTACTTTGGACAAAAGCAGGACACCAATATTCTTGAAATGCATTTTACAGTATATATACAACAATCCTAAATTACAGCTCAATTTGGTCATATTCTGAATTTGAGATGAATCGTGATTAATCAAAGCAAATTCCTGCGATTATCTTGATTTACATTTTTCAACGTTTGACAGCCCTTCTTTGAATTGAACAGTCGAGCCTGCTCTTTCTCATGCTGTACCAAGCAGACATTGGGGATACTGGCTTGAAACACATAAGAGGCAGAATTACTCCTTATTTGATCCAAGGCCTTGACTGGAGGATTCCTCTGCCTCTCTCTGTGAGTCTGTGCGGTTGCTCCGTGTGTGTGTGCCTATACGTGCGTGCCAGCATGTGTATTATGACAAGTCCACCTCCACGTGTTATGGTTGGTTTGAATGGTTCATTTGCCAGTTAGTTGCTGACGAGGATTATCCCTATAATTTACCCATTTGTGTTGATTGATGTGCTGCTCTATCCCTCCCGCCACCCTTCAACCCTTCTACTCCTCCACCCCTGCTCGTCTGCCTGCACCCTATGCTTCACTGACTAATGCTTGGATAGAGAGCAAGGAGTCAGGAATTTTTAATTTGAATCTTTCAAAACTCTCATGTGATGGGATGTGTTCTGAAAGAAATGCATTCTTCAATCAGACTGGTTATGTGGTCAAGGTTAGCAGAGTTTGGAATATATTCCACCTGGCGTATTGTAATACACAGCATTTTACAGTCTAGTTTATTCTAATCTCAATCTCAATGATTCCGATTAAATTCTCATCATCAGGTTCACACTCTCTCAGCTTCGTCTATATGTTATATGTAGTTACAGTTTTGGGCACTAACAATTTGTTTTGTAAATCACTGTAATGCGCTACAGGTTTTTGTGACAAACTATTAGACTAGAGCAGTGGTTCCCAACTCCGGCCCTTGACTTCCCACAATAAAAATGTATTGTTGGAGGTACACGAAGACCAGAGTTGGAAACAACTGGACTGGAGAACTGTGTTATACACACATTGTGGCAATTGTTCGGCCAAAACTGCAGTGGTAACTCAGTTTTTAGATCAGTTTCCCGCTGTTTAGCTTCCATCGGCAGTAGGCCAGACAAGAGCTTCTCCAAGTGACACTTCTCTGGAGAGGTGCAAGTCGATCTCTGCTCTCTCACTCATGATCTCTGTTTTCTGTGTATCTCTCTTTGAGAGGGGACACACACGCACACACACACACGCACACTCTGCATTTCCAGAGTCCAGGGCCAGTTCTGTTGATGAGGTGATTTGTTGCCTCTTAGTTATGTAAATGGCCCTTAATTGTGGAACTGTTGGGATGCCCCCACTGCCTAACCCCTCACCACCCTCTGTCCCTGTGTGAAAGGAGACATTCTGGGCTTCAGGAGTTGTGTGAGGGAGAACAATGGTTCTCTGAGAGAGTTTGGCTGGGCTCAGTGGCTGAGAGGAGATCTGTGACACTGTGTCACAACACTGGCTACAGGTGTCCTTCTTAGAGGACAGGGGGACAGAGGGTAAACACTCATGCCTTTATCATCTGTGTGCACACATGGTGATGAGGGAGGGATTAGTGGTGTGTTAGCTCAGCTAGCCGAACTGAATGAGTGTGCTCGCATACTCCCTTAAAAAGTAGAAATAGTACTGTTTGTTATTTTTGAGATGCCTTAGCTAGTATACAATTCCTCAAAATAGTCCGAATTAATCTAAGATGGTGTGTGAGCTCAGCTAGCCGAACTGAATGAGTGTGCTCGCATACTCCCTTAAAAAGTAGAAATAGTACTGTTTGTTATTTTTGAGATGCCTTAGCTAGTATACAATTCCTCAAAATAGTCCGAATTAATCTAAGATAATGTTTTCACCGGTCATATCTTTGTCACGCAATTTTACATTTAACTAAGACAGTATTTTTCAATATAAAAAAAGTTTGTCTGAAAACGAGTCGTCTCTCATTGAATGACAACAAAGACTTTATTGAAGAATCCCTACTGTTGACCAATCACCAACGAAGGGGCGTAGACTTCGGCTCCAAACTTCGTCTTGCCTCCAGAAAAAGAAATTGTGTGCCCAAACAGCCTGAAAAACCCTCAACAAAAATGTCACAAAATGTCGTCATAATATATTCAGCCTTTTGTCTGCAAAGCCTATATCACTGGATGTCTTAAACGATGACTACATTGTTCTTATGTTGCATTTTAAAATTGGCATGAATCGTACTCTACACTCTTAGAAAAACAAGTTCCATAGAAACACTCTTTTTTTTAGCAAATCCTTCATATATGGAACCCCTTAAAGTTCTAAATGGAACCCCTTTGTACTAACAAAATAGTAATATTACTATGGAAATAATATAATAAGTAATGAAATAATGCAAAAATGAATGTCATTATAATCACATTCAAACACAAAACAGTTTAGGTAATTCAAACTGTTTGGAAATATGCACTGGTGGCCAGGGAGGCTCTTTGTTTGAGTGATAGCCAACACCAATATTGGTCATTCTGGATGCCTTCAGTGGGTTTATGCCTTCTTTATGGAGCAGTACAGTATGGGTTAATGCCTGTTGACATCCGCATCAGCCAATAGAGGGATCCTCTCTCTGCCTGATAGTTGAGTTCAGCGGCAAAATGGATAGGCCCCCCATTCGTGTCCACCTTGAAATACTGAAATAAAAATAACAATTAGCTAATTGCCAATGTCAGACTGGGTCTGTAGTTCTATAAGTAAAATGAACATTTATTTGTAAGAGTTAGCTGGCTTGTAAAATGGCTAGCTAATTAAAAAGGGTCTTAGCTAGCTAACAAATGGTGATCTTCAGGTCGGAAAGTCAGAGCTCTAAAAAGATGCCAGAGTTTCCGATTTGGAATTCCGAGTTGGATGAACGTTAAAAATGATTTTTCATAGTCTAATCTAGTTTTTTCCTGAGTTCCCAGTTGTTTTGAACACGGTGTTAGTATCAGCGTAGGGAGGGGGAGAGCAGCAGAGGGTCCACCTCTCACGGTCCCTGATCTCTCCTTCCTTTCCTCCGGTGAGACTGACCAGAGGGAGGGGATACCATCTTCCACCTGATGTCAAAACTCGAGTTTCTGCCTCATGCACAAATTTATGTTGTTCCTATACCAGAGTAAGTGAAATATGCCTTGATATTAAAATAGTGAAAGGTGGGTCTCTGCTCTCTCACTCATGATCTCTGTTCTCTGTTTATCTCTCTTTGTGAGGACGCGCCCACGCACGCGCACACACACACACACACACACACACACACACACACACACACACACACACACACACACACACACACACAGGATTACCAGTCCAGAGCCTGTTTTGTTGATGAGGTGATTTGTTGCCTCTTATTTATTTAAATGGGCCTTTATTGTAGAACTGTTGGCATGCCCATCCCCTTGGCAAAATTCTCAGTGTTTGTGGAATGAAGCAAGCATGAACACACCTCAAGCTGGACTTTCTTTAGTAATAGGCCTACTAATTCCATACAATTCCCTTGTGTTTCGAGTAAGTGTGTGTAGTAGTTCAGACGAGAAAGGGGCGATGCGCACTGTAGGGAGAGAGTAGCAAAATGACATGAGCCCTTGTGAATGTGTTGGTGACATAACATAATGAGACACACGTATCCAGAAGCACACACGCACACACACGGTACACAAACACTCTCCACTGTCTGTCTGTGAACTGATGAAGACAAGTCTTAACATGTGCTTTCAGCTGCTAGTTCAGATACAAGGAAATCATGCAGAGACATAGGCAGACTGCTGCAGGAAGAGAAGGAGTCCTTGCCGATGCTTCTCGAGGACAACATTGTTTGAAGTAGACATTTTTGGCAATTTTTTTTACTTATTTCAAATTGCTGATAAAGGGCCCGTAGGTTATAACTACGAAAACTTTGGGCCCTGCCTGAGATATCAGGAAGTTTCTCATGTTCGCCATGCTGTCATGCTGCCGCAGTAAACTAAAGATTTGGGTCGACGTCCATCATGGTTTCTCCCACAGTCTGCCCTCTACACTCGCACACACACACACACACACTCAGGGTGTGTATTTCCGCTGTGTCCACCCCCGTACCCCTGAAATCCCTCTTCCTCTCTCTATTGTCCAGAGGTTTCTAACAGCTGCCTAATATTCCCCTGTTATAGCCGACTCTACTCTGGGCCCTGTTATAAAAGTGGAAACAGACAGGCTAAAAATACCCTCCTAGTTCCAAACTCCCCTGCTCTGGCCACCCAGGACCAACCGTTATGATTATTATTTCTCTTGTAATCACTGTGGTGAACTATAAACTGAACACATTATTATTTGGTTTGGCTTCTCTAGTACTCCCTGCTTAAAGGGCAAGCTCTGTGTATGCATGTGTTTGCATTGCGAGCACGTGTGTGTGAGTATTGTATGCTGAGGCTTTGATGAGTATTGTACATAGCTCAAAGTGACAGTGACGACCTGGGTATGGCAAGGGCAACAGAGAAGGGAAGAATGAGTGAGAACAGCGAAAGACAGAGAAAGCGAGAGAGAGAGAGACACAGAGAAGAAGAGAGAGAGGCTCTCAGTGACTTTCAGAAGCGGTGGTGAAGTTGAGGAGGAGTGCTTTTGGGGGGGGGGGGGGAATAACGATGACAAAGTCCTTTTTTTCCCCTGATGGGTTTTGGTTGTTTATACATTGGTGCTGTTCCCTCTGAGAGAGCTGCAGCTGGTCCACAGCTGTGAATCAGTCTATTCCAACACACACTCCTCATCTGCTCTATCCAACCAACCCTCCCGCCCTCTTCTCTCCTTCCCTATTTCCTCTCCCTCGCCTCCTTAAATAGAGTTCAAAGAGATGTTTGTGGTTTGGGATAGTACCAACCTGATAGGTTACAGGGCTCTGGTAGAGAGGAAAGTGTAGTAAGATGGAAGGAGATGAGGAGGTGGTTGGAGGTAAAGAGAGAGAGAGTGCGTAGAGAGGGAGGCGAGGGTGGAGGTTAAGAAAGTGGAGAAAGAGAGAAGGTAGAGGTTAGGAGAGTGTAGTGAGAGAGGAGAGGGTGGAGGTATAGTAAGAGGAGTAGAGAGGGAGGAGAGGAGAGGGCGGCAGGAAACCACCGGTATGTGCAGGATGGTGGGTGGGTGGCCTGAAAAGAGGGAGAGAGGTAGGGAGGGAGAGGAATAGAGAGGGAATGCAGTGGGAGTGAGTAGAGGAGGGAGAGAGGGAAAATTGAGACGGTAGAAATGGGAAAAAGAAGGGAAAGGAAAACCTCCACAAAATGTTTAGTCACATTTTGCTATTGCTGTATTACTGCAGTCTCTCTCTTTCTGTACAATGAATGCTACTGTGTTAACCGATTAACAAGCATGAGGTATATGCTTCTAGCAGGTGACAGGAGGGACAGGTGTGTTTTGCAGTGTGTTTAAAGGTGTTGAGCAGCATGTGATCTGTCATCAGTCACTCAGTCTCTGTAGCAACAAGGGATCAACGTTTCAGTCTGACAGTTATCCTGAACACAGCATGGGAAAATCAGCAGCAGCCTACCAGCCTATCAGAGTTAACAGTAGTCATAACACACACACACACACACACACACACACTTTTTCAGGTGTATTAGTGATGCACGGATTGACTCATAACCTGCAGTCCCCGCGGTTACATCCTTATATCCGCAGGGCAGGCGGGATTATGGTCATGAAATATTGTGTGGATGAAAGGCGGGTGGTTGGCGGGCGGGTTGAATACAGATAAAACAATACATTTAAAAAAAATCCATAAATATATCATTATTGTGCAATTCATACCTAAAGGCTACATTGAAGTTTTTCTTTCATTATTTTAATCTGCCATTAGTGCATAGGTCTAACCTTTAGGGCCTAACTGTACGCACGCCAAATACACGCCAATCGCCAAATGCCTTTTGGGGACTTCGGCAGAAAAAGTTACCGCCGATCCACTGAGGCAAAAAGGACAATGTCGGAGTTGAATTCCGTGAGGACAACGTCGGAGTTGAATTCCGTGAGGACAACGTCGGAGTTCTCAAGAGTTGAATTTAATAAGAGGAAATTTATGAAATGGAGAGTTGAAAATAAAGAGAAGGGAGGGCCAGAACATTAATGTTTTGGAAAGATTTTGTGAGGTGGTAAAAGAGAATGATAGTAGTGCCGGCTATTTTATGTGTGATGATTGTGAGGTGCTATACAAATTAGATGGGGACTTCAAATATGGCACGTCAAGGGAACTGTAGCCTTCTGTTCAGATGGGTTAAATGGAATACGAACTGAAATGTAGGTCTATAATCTCACACCTAATATAATATAATATTAACTCCTGCAGAATTAATCATTTCTTGCAGTAAAATTATACACCAAATGTACATTTTGACTCGGAAACAGGAGTGGACAAATAGGATTTCTTTCTTTCAGCATCTTGACAGAATGTGAATGCGCAGTTAGGGAAAGTCTGTAAAGGTGCAATCATTATCAGCATCATAAAAGCTGATAGTATTTCAACCATATGTATCCAAGCTGACCAGGAATCTTATCAGAAACATGTTGGGTCATTTTCGCAGCTTTTCATTTCCTTAATACCGCTCAAACTCATGTCATTTTGAAATGTTGCTGAAAGATGTGTCCAGATTTTGTTTTGGGGGGTGGGGTTATTGCTTTTTCTCCCAGGTCCCTAAACGTCACTTGGGCGATAGAAGCAGAGATGAAAGAGAACTTTACCGATGCCAACTAGATTGAAGCATTCATCGACTTTAGTCTTTAGTTTATTTAGTCTTCTAGGACAGTAACGACAGAAGAGAAGCTGCATGTATCTAATTATAGACTAACAAATAGTCTACCAAAATATTGGAAATTATCATCCAAAACATATCTGAATTAGGCTTAAAAAAACTAAATCACGCACCCCCTGTCAAAAAACATTCCGCCATCGCTGACGGTACAGCACATTTTCTATCGGCCTATTTGCAGGTTATGGAGAGATCTTCACTTAATCACATAACAGTATGCAGAAACAGTTATGGCAATGTACGGCATACACTGATTATAGAAAACATTAAGAACACACGACATAGACTGACCAGGTGAATCCAGGCGAAAGCTATGATCCCTTATTGATATCACTTGTTAAATATACTTCAAATCAGTGTAAGTGAAGGGGTGAGACAGGTTAAAGAAGGATTTTTAAGTATAGAGACAATTGCAACTCAATGCTATGGATGTGTTCCTGATGTTTCTTATACTCAGACAGGTTATTAGCAATTGCAGGCGGGTGCGGGTGAACAAACAGCTGACCCATGCATCACTAACATCTATCTAATCCCAACAGGAATTGAGCCCACTACATTGGCTTTGCTAGCGTCACACTCTTACCAACTGAGTCACACAGGACCACACATATGGACACATACATCCATGAGCTTAAGTAGGTGGAACACTTGGACAGGGAGATTCACATAGACTTATACATTAATAGCCACATTTTTGTAATTTCTTGCAATTTCTTGCCAATGGGTCCAACTCCAAATGCAGTATTAATATGAATCATACATTAATATACTGGCTACAATGCTTCCTCTTGTATAATTTTTTACAACAGTTAACTGTTCACTTGTGTTGTTTGAGGATGGCTTGCCCAGCAGGGCAACAATGTTTTGAATTTTTGTCCTTTATATTGTTACTGTAGTCCGGTGGCTGGACTGTCTGGCAGGGCGTATACAGTATGATACAATGGCGTCTCCACACTGGCCTTTAGTCCTGTAGATACTCACTGATTGGCCCCCATTACCCCGGCTGACAGGAATTCAGAGAGGGAGTGGCCAGGGGGAGGAGGGAGAGAAGAGAGAGGGGTGGGGGGTTGACAGGGAAGGGGAAGGGGGGGGGGGATACATTTAAAAACAAAGTTTACCACTGAAGGAAATCAACAGGATTGAAAAAGTGGGGGAGCAAGAAGAGAAAGAGAGAGATTGACAGAAAAAGAGAGGCATAAAGCCGGACATCTCTCTCTCTCTCCCTCCCTCTCTGGCCTTAACACAACAGAATCCCCCACAAGTGCAGCCACATCAGGAACGGCTGGCTACATTATAGCTCCCATTATCGTCTCCCAAGTCATAACAGCCTGAGAACACCCACTTTGACTGCTGCTCCGCTCAGAGGCTCAGCCCAGAGAGGGGAGGAGGCAGGTTGCAAATGCAGGAATGAGCCGAGAGACGGTGGGGAAAAGGCAGAGAGATGTAAAGAGCGAGGGAGGGAGCGGAGAGGGGGAGAGAGAAAGAGAGAGAGAAAAAGAGAGAGAGATGGAAAAAAAAGGGGAGTGAAAGAGGAGAACAAAATACTTTCAGATGACTGTTTATGTTCCTTAACCCGTTCCAAAGTTGTGCTTTAGTTTTATGCAGTATGTACGTCTGCCTGTCTGTCTGCGGGGCAGATATATAAATTGGTTATCACTTTGACCACTTTGTAAATACGTGTTTTATCACATTGCAAATGTACATCTTGTTAATGTATGCCTTATTTGTAAAATAAGATTAAATTAAATTCACACATTTTCTCCCAAAGAGTAATTAAATGTAACAGAGGAATGGGCCAAAAGGATTTGGAGCTAATGTGGGATTGTCCCCCCAAAAAATTATCACGTAGACACATTTCTCTCAAATCTCAAATTGGAATGAAAGAAACTTATTTCCCCACATAAGCCTCTTCGTTCCTGGAGCAACACACGGCCTGAATAAGACAGAAGAAGGGGCTATAAGGCAGTTATAACATGTGACTTATGTGAGAGGTAGTTCTGTGTTACCTTGGCAGCGAGGTGGTCAGAGAGAGCAGGGCTGTATTATATTTGGGTAGTACTTTGTGTGCGCGAAGTCACTGGCCTATGCAGTCACTGGAGGAGCAGCTAAGTGAATATAGAACACACGCACAGTCACACATGCACAAACACACGCACACACACCGTGGAAATATTAATGTCATTAAGTCAATAGTAATTTGGCCAAAGTTGTTGTTGATTTTCCTGCTAGGTTTTTAACGACAATGGTGGCTGTCTGTGGTGAGGAGTGTGTGTGTGATGATGTTGAGGAGTGTATTTGGCCAGGTTTTGTGGTGAGGTAGGCACAGGTAGAAGATGTGGAATATGCTAAAGGGGTTGACAGATCCTCCTGTTGTGTCTCTTGTGGTGGTTTAGCACCAGGTTGTGACTGAGGCCTGGCGGCTGGGTGCTAGGGGCTGTCTGGCAGAGAGACTTTGCTTTGGGTCTCTGGGCTTGGGGCTTAGGGCTAGAAGATGGTTTGGGGAATGGGGTTGGCTGGGGGCTAGTTGGTGGTTGGTTGGGTGTGGATAGAGGCTGAACATCCAGGCCTGCCCTCACTGACCAGCTCCTATACCCTCAGGAAAGCGAGAGTTGTTTGGTTAGCAGTTTGATTTGTGGGATTGGGTTTTTAATATGCAGCCCTAGCCCACCTCTCTCAACCCTGTTAAGTTTGAAGGATAGACGCAACCACAGGTGTCAGAGCTAACTGTACTCTTTTAATCGTAACGACAACTGAACAATACAGAACGTGGGGGGCGTAACATAACCCCAGGGTCAACCACTGTTACAATAATATATTGTGTGACTCTCCTACTTGTACGTACTAAACAGACAAAACACCCCTCCCATATCAAACTGGGTGTGAAACTCATTCACAAAATCATGCAGACTAGAGGTCGATCGATTATGATTTTTCAATGCCGATACCGATTATTGGAGGACCAAAAAAAGCCATTTTTTTAAATTTTATTTGTAATAATGACAATTACAACAATACTGAATGAACAGTTATTTTAACTTAATATAATACATAAATAAAAATCTATTTAACTTCAAATAAATAATGAAACATGTTCCATTTGGTTTAATTAATGCAAAAACAAAGTGTTGGAGAAGAAAATAAAAGTGCAATATGTGCCATGTAAAAAAGCTAACTTTTAAGTTCCTTGCTCAGAACATGAGAACACATGAAAGCTGGAGGTTCCTTTTACTCTTCAATATTCCAAGGTAAGAGGTTTTAGGTGGTAGTTATAGTATTTATAGGACTATTTCTCTTTATATGATTTGTATTTCATATACCTTTGACTATTGGATGTTCTTATAGGCACTTTAGTATTGCCATTGTAACAGTATAGCTTCCGTCCCTCTCCTCCGTCCTACCTGGGCTCGAACCAGGAACACATCGACAACAGCCACCCTCGAAGCAGCGTTACCCATCGCTCCACAAAATCCGCGGGGAACAACTACTTCAAGTCTCAAATTATATAAAATTATGGCAAATTAGTTCGCAATGAGCCAGGCTGCCCAAACTGCTGCATATACCCTGACTCTGTGTGCAATGAACGCAAGAGAAGTGACACAATTTCACCTGGTTAATATTGCCTGCTAACCTGGATTTCCTTTAGCTAAATATGCAGGTATAAAAATATATGTGTATGTGTATATGTGTATGGTGTTTATGGTTAGGTACAGTCAGGCAACGATTGTGATTTTTTCCGCAAATGCGCTTTTGTTAAACCATCCCCCTGTGTTGCATCGATTATATGCAATGCAGGACACGCTAGATAAACTAGTAATATCATCAACCATGTGTAGTTAACTAGTGATTATGATTGATTGTTTTTTATAAGATACCTTTAATGCTAGCTAGCAACTTACCTTGGCTTCTTACTGCATTCGCGTAACAGGCAGGCTCCTCATGGAGTGCAATGAGGGGCAGGTGGTTATAGCGCGTTGGACTAGTTAACTGTAAGGTTGCAAGATTGAAACCCGGAGCTGACAAGGTCAAAATCTGTTGTTCTGCCACTGAACAAGGCAGTTAACCCACCGTTCCTAGGCCATCATTGAAAATAAGAATGTGTTCTTAACTAACTTCTATTCTTAACTGACTTCTGAAAGCCATCAGCTAAATCATATATATTTTAGATACAGTGTCCGTCAATTTAGCTTATGCTATGGTAGTCACTTCTAGACCTTTAGCAGAGTAACATACACATGTTTGTTAGTTCTATCTTTGACCAACATTAGCTAGCTAGCAGTGACATGTTTCTTTGCAGCAGGGACTCTGTAACCGATACTGTTTGTAAATCATGCTATTCCTTTGTATTTGAAAATGTTGATCGATTTTTGTACAGAGAAAGGTCTCACTTTGAACATCTATAGCTTTTTACAAACTGTGATAAAAAATGTTTTGATTCATTATCTGATTAACAGACCTAACCGTCTAATGCCAGTTCCCTACTACAGGATGGGAACCACTACAGTACCAGAATCCTACAGGATATTTTCTCCTTCATTCTGTAGGTTGCATTATTCTAGTTCAGCCCGATTTGGCAATGTTCTCATACTAGAGAACCAGAATAAGATAACTAAGCTGAACCAGGCAGAACAAGAAGTATGCAACCTACAGCTGAAAGTATTGTATTGGCTCCTGGGATTTTTAAATGGAAATGAAAGCGAAACCAAAAATGTGTTTGGCCTGGCTTTTTATCAATCTTCTAAATATGTCTTCCTGTATAGATTCACAGAAGATATTTACTCTGAGTGTATAAAACATTATGAACACTGCTCTTTCCATGAATTCAGGTGAAAGCTATGATCCCTTATTGATGTCACTTGTTAAATCCACTTCAATCAGTGTAGAAGGGGAATAGACAGGTTAAAGAAGGATTTTAAAGCCTTGAGACAGGTGGGACATTGTGTGCTATTCTGAGGGTGAATGGGCAAGACATAAGATTGAAGTGCCTTTGAACGGGGTGTGGTAGTAGGTGCCAGGGTTTTTCACCCTCAACAGCTCCCATGTGTATCAAGAATGGGCCACCCCCCAAAGGACATCCATTGGAGTCAACATGGGCCACCATCCCTGTGGAATGCCTGTGACACCTTGTAGAGTCCATCCGTGTTCTTAATGTCTTATACACTCAGTGTATATAAACTGTGCAGGGCTCTGTAGCATCAAACAGATGCTAGACATTTAGATGTATCCAAATAATGTTCATTTGTCAAGGGGAATGTACACTAATGCTAACTCAAAAAGAGAATTGGGTATTCAACAAGAATGTTGTGTGGTAAAAGTAACATACAAAAAACTACAAGATGAACAGTGTAGTGTATTTCAGTGTGTCCGAGTATGTCTCCTGTGTAGTAAAGTGGTCATGATGAAATTGCCATTCAAAGACACGTACAGTACGACAAGTGCAGTAAAGTTCAGGGAGTAGTTGTACAGCTGTGTGAGTTAGCAACAGCTGCTGTGTCGTGTGTGAGCGTGTCGGAGGTAAAAAAGTGCAGACATCTGCTGATCAACAAATGACGGGAGGGGTGTGGTCGTGATCAAACTGCCATTCAGCTCCTCATCTTCTGCTTGAAATCCAGCATAATGTCCAGTCCATTGAGAGGGATACAGATCACGGGATACTGTTCTGCTCCAATGACACACGCAGGCAAAGGAATTCTGTTTCTGTACCTAGAATCAGCTCCAGGAAGAAGCCCAGGCAACACAGACAAAAAATAAAATAAATTACACTATTGTACAGTTTGAAATACAGAGGAACTGGGCCAACATAACATCAACATTAGGGTAGGCTAGTTGAACATGCATACATGTGCACATGCACAGCAATTACATTTAGAACAATAAGTGGCTGATAGAGGCATAGCCCTCAACTTTTGCACAGTGGCCAGGCAGTGAACATGTACCTAGGTAGCCAGACAGTACCTAGCTACATGTCTCAGGCATGCTTAGGCAAATATTTTTCTAGTAAAACCAGATCATGAGTTTTAGAGATTTACAACAGTAAATTGTTGTATTATTATTTATTGTTAGTAAACTTAGCTAGCTAGCTTGCTGGTTAGCCAATAAGTGTAATTTACTGTATGTTTGGAATCCTAACTATATATTGCATCATGCCTCTAATTTTGTGAGATTGAAATGCATTCACTCTTAATCATAACCAATATGTCAACCCTAGTCAATTATCTTACCCTTGTCAATTCCTTCCACCTCATGGCTTGGTTTCTACTCTGACATGCACTGTCAACTGTGGGACCTTATGTAGGCAGGTGTGTGCCTTTCCAAATCATGTCCAATCAATTGACTTTACCAGAGGTGGACTCCAATCAAGTTGTAGAAACATCTCAAGAATGATCAATGGAAACAGGATGCACCCGAGCTCAATTTCAAATCTCATAGCAAAGGGTCTGAATACTTATGTAAATGTTATCTTTCATTTAAAAAAAAAATCTTTAATACATTTGCAAAAAATTCTACAAACCTGATTTTGCTTTGTCAATATGGGGTATTTGAGTGTAGATTGATGTGGGGGGAAATGATTTGATACATTTTAGACCAACGCTGTAACATAACAAAATGTAGAAAAAGCCAAGGGTTCTGAATACTTTCCGAATACACTGTAACATTAAAACATTCTTAAGATGACAACAAAATAGTTGGCACCTTCAATCCCTGAACATTTTCTCATAACAAGTAGATTTCAACACTCTGCCGCTCAGGCGAATTTGACGAACTACTGAACTTGGAACCAATCAGAACTCTCGTACTTACCCCTCATGATGAAGGCAGCCAATGGCCTGATTCTATATATTGTAACGACCCTGGGTATATAAGCACGGAAATCGACCCTGCCGCACGAGCATGCTTTTGCGGCACAGTCGATAGCGCACCGGGCCTCAGGCTCAAAGGTCGAGGGTTCGAGACCTGCTCCCTGCTGTTTCATTACATTGGTGTCAGAAGTGGGATCGGACCTCGCAACCACGACAGTGCGTGTGCTTGGCCGGCGAGCGCGTTCCTGTAAGACGTAGAGCCGCAAGCTAGCGCGAGGACGCGCTCTTTGAAAGGAGGGAGTAGTGTAACTTGGCTGATCTCTGGGAGCTGGACACAGGAGAGCTGAATAGATCATGTGAGCAAAAGTGAGAGACAAGAATTAATTAATAAATCATCACAGCAATGGAATGTGTTTATGAGCTAGAAAATGAACATCCCAACAGTCTGAGGGAGGGTGCTCTGTAATCATCAGGTAGGCTAGTTGAGAACAAGTTCTCATTTGCAATTGCGACCTGGCCAAGATAAAGCATAGCAGTGTGAACAGACAACACAGAGTTACACATGGAGTAAACAATTAACAAGTCAATAACACAGTAGAAAAAAATAATAAAGAGTCTATATACATTGTGTGCAAAAGGCATGAGGAGGTAGGCGAATAATTACAATTTTACAGATTAACACTGGAGTGATAAATGATCAGATGGTCATGTACAGGTATATATGACATGTTAGCTAGTGATAAAGCGATCAGTTCCTGCTAGCTAGCTACATTACCAAGGTTGCTGTGTTCTAAGTTGAGATGTCACCAGCTGTCTACTATCTTAGATGCGGATAACGTGATTGGCAGACTTGACCAGCAGAGATTGTAAACCAATCAAAACTTGTGTACTGTTTTGCTAGCGACCATAAAAGTATTTTGAAATAATAATTTGAAATAAAGAGTTGACTTTGTCAACAAACGGAAATGTGTTTCGAATAAATAAATATACACAATATGTAAAAAACAGATCCCCTCTCGACAGAGATCGATCATCTAAAGCAGATAGCTTGCTACGGCCCACCACCTACCTCTCTCCAGAGAAATATGCCATCACACACACGCACATGGACATGCGTGTGTGCACACATAAGGTGGCAGGTAGCCTAGTGGTTAGAGTGTTGGGCCAGTCACCCAAAGGTTGCTAGTTTGAATCCCCGAGCTGACAAGGTGAAAAATCTGTCATTGTGCCCTTGAGCAAGCACTTAACTGTAATTGCTCCAGGGTTGCTGTTGATAATGGCTGACCCTGGCCATAACCCCACTCTCTGAAGGGTGTCTCAGGGGGAGTAGGCATATGCAAAAAAACATAGGTCAAATATGAGCACCCACCAAATGATTATGCCACACACACTTCTCTATAGATCTTAACTCCTCTATATACAGGCAAGTTGTCCCACTGTAACACAATTTTCTGTCACATACTCCGACACACACACACACACACACATGCATAACCATTGAGATTTCATTCACAACCCCACCCTGTCATACACACACTCTCTGGCGTAGACATATGCTAAATACCTTTACAAAATGAAACATGAAAAATACATGTCGTTTTCAGACACGTGTGCAGTTTCCCATGGCTTTTCACATGACTCAGACATGCGATTTCCCAACATTCCACATGTGATACTCTCAGTTTCATGTGTGCTTTTGTGACCAGCAGGATTAGAACCCAAGTCTCCCAAGGGAGATGCCAATTAAACCAAGAAGGCTGACACTGGATTTCTCTCCCAATGTATATTTATTATAAATTTGTCTCAATCTCAGAATATTGACTGTTCAATTCGATGTAGGACTGTCAAATGTAAAAATACAAAAAATACATAATCAAGGCACAATTAATCACACATTTTATTTCTTATTTATTTAACCTTTATTTAACAAATGCAGAATTTGCTGAAATTGAAGAATATTGACGTCTTGATTTGGTCCAAAGCAGTGCAAAATCAGGCGAATTGATAAAGCTTTAACCACAATGTCAATTTGTTTTGACATTGCATTGTTGTTGTTAGCTGTATATATTATATAAAAGTATCCGTTTACATTCATTCCAGTAGCAAACACAATCCCACATTTTCAAATACATTTAAAATCCCTTTTAGGCCTGTGTGTTAAATGGAGCAAAAAACAAAATGGACAGCTAACAATAACAGAAGCTAAAAATAGCTAGCTAGGACAAAATGGAAGGCTAGCTATCACACATACACCGAAATGACCAGAAAACTCAACACAGTTTTGCTAAACATGTTATCTCTGGATTTTTGAAAACGTAACCGTGCATACAAACCCGGAAAACAGCATAAAGAAATATAAGGAGACATGGAGAGATAGACAACTTCTCTTTTCTTTTCACTGGGCTTCTTCCAACGGTCATGGGACAAATGCACAAAGAAGAGAGGCCCGCGCCTGCAGAAGTAACACTCCGAATGCCTCCCCCTAGCAGTACCACAAAGTATAAAGTACATGCATATCAATGCAACACCGTGGAGGACTACAGTAATATAGGAGTGGATGGCTCAGAAATAAGAAATCATTATTTTTTAATACACAAATTATTATACTCGGGTAGGCTAAGTAACCATTTTTACAAAATGGCATTACTGGTTTTGCATGCACAGTTGCAGTAGCAATGTTTCCACATGTTAACACCAACTTTTCACATGTGATGAGAATAACGCTATCAAATGTGAAACTGGCATGCATCTTGTTGATATTAGCCATCTGTTTACAGTGAAAGGCAAGATATGTTGCTCTGTTCTGGGCCAGCAGCAGATTTTCTATGCTCTTATTTGCAGCTCCTGACCATATAACCGGGCAATAGTCAAGATGTGATAAAAACCAGAGCCTGCAGGACTTGTTTGGTCGAATATGGTGTTAAAAAAACAGAGCATCTTTATCACAGACAGACCTCTTCCCATCTTTACAACAATTGAATCAATATGCCTTGACCATGACAATTTACAATCTAATGTAACACCAAGAATGTTAGTTTCCTCAACAGCCACATCATTCATTACCAGATTCAGCTGAAGTCTAGAACTTAGGGAATGATTTTAACTAAATGCAATGCTTTTAGTTCTAGTTCAGGACTAGTTTATTACTAGCCACCCATTCCAAAACTGACTGCAACTCTTTGTTTTAGGGTTGCAGTGATTTCAATAGCTGTGGTTGCTGCTGTGTATCATGTTGAATCATCAGTGTACATAGATACAGAGGCTTTGTTTAAGGCTAGTGGTAAGATCATTAGTAAAAATAGAGAACAGAATACCACACTTTGCATGCTTTACGTTAGATAAGCTTCAATTAAAGAAGACCCTCTCAACCCATGATATGGTAGAGGGTGTAAAGCCATAACACATACGTTTTTCCAATAACAGATTATGGTCAGTGATATCAAAGGCTGCAATCCCACAATTTTCTTTTTATCGATTTCTTTCTGCCAATTATCAGTAATTTGTGTCAGCGCAGTACATGTTGAGTGCCCTTCTCTACAAAGATGCTGAAAGTCTGTTGTTCATTTGCAATTTAATGTCATTTGTTCACAGAGAAATAGCATTGTATCTGGTCAAACAATTATTTTCAAAAGTTTGCGAAGGGCCTGCATGCAGCGAGCTGTTTGGTCGGCTATTAGAACCAATAAAGGGCACTTAACCATTCTTGGGTAGTGGAATCAGGGCTGTAACCAGGGTTTGAGTTTTAGTGTGGTCCGAAAGGGTGTGTCCCCAGGAATTGTCCTTTATATAATAATAAAAAACACGTTAAAATGCTGTTTGGAGAACAGCAAAAAGCAAAAACGACCCCATCCATTATCACCTTGACTGCTGTAGGTTCATTCACATCAGTCCATAGCCTATTAGCTATACAATTGCAATGTTATACCCCTCAAATGGGGGAAATATGGGAAATCATTCACAATGATACGTAGCATCAGCGACTGTTCAGTCAGTTGTAATGATGAATTGCATGAAATCATCAACTCTTTACATAGATATCTCTTTTCTTAAATTATATAGCGTTCACATTTGTATTCCTAGGCATTACTAATCAAGCTCTGATCAAACAGACATCAATGGAGCACACAGATCATGACAGTCACGTGAATTATTCAAATATTATTTACGATTCTTTATTAATATCAGTGATGTAGTGGTAAAAAAAAAAGTGGTTAATGGGTAAACTAAAAAATCTAGAGGGTGATCGAGATATGACAAACAACCACAGATATAAACAAAATGTATTACATTTGGATTGCATTTTAATGTAGGCCTTAGGGCATTATGGAAGACGGGCCATGTTGAGATGTTCAAATTGAAACATATCTTATTTTTTATAAAGTTCCTAATTTGTTTCATAAGATTAGTACAGATTTTCTTAGGGCCCCGACCCCAAGTTCAGGAACCACTGTACTAACCTCTCTCTTTGATTGTCTCCTCTGCTTCCTCTTGCATGCATCGCTGCCTGCCTCAGCTTACCACATCACTGTCTGTCTCAGTAGCCTACTCTCTGTAAAGCAGTTATTATAAGAACTTGGTAGCCTATTTTTTGCTCCTGCTGAGGTAGGCTCCATTTAACGTTAGCTTCTTACTTCATCCTCCTAGCTGGCTAAGTAAAACTAGCCACTCATTCTCTGAAAGAAGGTTTTTGGTTGTTTGGGATGTCTATAGACATGGCAGAAGTCGCAGGACGGTTTTAAAATGGCCTTTTGTCCGGCATCTCGCAAAAACCCAGTCATCAACGTCTCTTTGCTAAGTTGCTTATTGGAGCTGACTCCGACCTGGGGTAGTTCATTTCACATCTCAGGCCGTCGGACTATGCCGCGAGAAGGCGTAGTTTGGCGCCGTTTGAGAAGTGGTTAATGTGTTGCTAAAAGGGCAAATCCGGGGACTCAAGCAAATCAAGAATATAAGCATTCTGAGCTTTGATCAATGCTTTGAGCTATAGTCAGATGTTGACCCATAATTAATTTTCTTTATTGTATTATTATATTTTATTAAAAAAATTAATTATTACGTAGGTTTGGACCTCGGTGTCCTCATACTGCATGTACAGTAGTTAGGGTACTGAGAGGAATGCAAAGGCTCAGATTAAAGATATGAGAAACAGGACTGGAAATATAGTCCAATACCATCCTCAGTAGCTTTCCATCTGTTGTCAATGTCAGGTGGTTTCTCATTATTGATGGACAACAATAATTGTTCCACCTCTGCCACACTAACTTTACAGAATTCAAAATTACGTTTTTATTTAATTATTCGTTTTTTTATGCATGAATATGATGGTTCACAGTTTTGAGTTTGATTACTTTGCCAATGAAATATTAAAATAAGTGGCAATAACAAAAGGTTTTGTGATGAATGAGCCTTCTAATTCAATGAAAGATGGCGTTGAATTAGTCTTTCTGCCCATACTTTTATTTAAAGTAGTTCAAGGCTTGCTAATCAGCCAGACTTTAGCCACTCCTTTTGCTTCTAGATGCTCCTTCTCACAGACATCAGACCAGCAACTATTAATCACAACTTCAACATAGGAATCATTTCAAAACTTTTGTATGATCTCTTATACACTACTTTAGTCCCAGCCTTTGGAACTTTTGTATGATCTCTTATACACTACTTTAGTCCCAGCCTTTGGAACTTTTGTATGATCTCTTATACACTACTTTAGTCCCAGCCTTTGGAACTTTTGTATGATCTCTTATACACTACTTTAGTCCCAGCCTTTGGAACTTTTGTATGATCTCTTATACACTACTTTAGTCCCAGCCTTTGGAACTTTTGTATGATCTCTTATACACTACTTTAGTCCCAGCCTTTGGAACTTTTGTATGATCTCTTATACACTACTTTAGTCCCAGCCTTTGGAACTTTTGTATGATCTCTTATACACTACTTTAGTCCCAGCCTTTGGAACTTTTGATTTTCTGGATGTAACCATTACACTACGGTCACTATATCCAATGGGTATGGATACATTGGTAAAAATGTGATCAACACACGTGAAGGATGTAAGTCCTGCACTATTTGTAAATACTCTGGTAGGCTGATTGCAACATCCCTAAATAAGAACCTTTTGATGAGTCGGGTAAACTTGTAACCACAACACTTCAACAACATTAGACATTTGTCATGAGGTCCTCTCTAAGATTTATAGGAATATGGCTATGAACATATAAAGCAACACACCTCCCCCATAGGCATCCCTGTCTCTTCTGTAGTTGTGATATCCTTGTAATGCTACTGCTTTATCATTAAAGGAATGGATCTTAGACAGTTTCAAAGATGGCCAATATATGAATGTCATCCAATGTTAGCACGTTATTGATGTAATATGATCTATTTTTAGGCCTTTCCTAGGTAGCTCATCGAAGATGGACATAATAAGAAGAAAGAAAACACACAAATCATGACAAGAACGTGGTTTGCCTAATAGAGTCAGTCAATCAGGCACTTGTGAGTGACAGTTGGTGTACGTGTGTGTGTGATGTTGTGCTTAAGCTACTGACCTGGAAGCTGAGCTCTCTCCCTCCTCCCAGTCTTTTGGGAGGGAGAGTGGACAATGAGCCCATAGTAGGGGATGTAAGCAATGTCCCCACATTCTCTGGCAGCTTTCATGGCTGGAATAAGTTCTTTCCACCTCTGGCGCACATCTCCTGAGTAGTCCTCATTAATAAGGAACATGTTGGTTCCTCTCAAGTTCCTAGCTCTCTCCAGAACAGCCATCTTGTCCTAAACCTCAGGAATTTGACCACTATCGTCCTGGGTCTGTTACTTGGGCTGGTTGCAGGTTTTACAGACCTGTGGGTGCACTTCACCTCAATCTTCTTATGATCCATCTGCACCTTTTCAGTGATCATTTTTCTTAATTTCTCCTCAGACTTGGCCCAGTTCTCATGTGAAGACTCTGGTATGCCATCCACAACAATGTTATTCCTCCTGGATTGTCCCTCTAGACAGTCTGTTTTCCAAGTCATTGTTAATAATGATTCACAGACAGTGCTGATGTGCTCTCGCGTGGACTTACAGTTTGCTGTCATCTTGCCGAAAGTCTCTTTCAGGACATCCACCTGTGCCTGGGAGAACTGCAAGCTGTTCTTAAGGTCTTGGTCAGATTGTCCATCAGTATTTGGACAAAGCTCTTGAGAGAGACAGGGTGAAGAAGGGAAGAAAGAGAGAGAGGGGGGAGAGAGAGGGAGGGAAAGAGAGGAGGGGAAGAGAGGGCGAGAGGGTGTGAAAGAAGGTGGAGGGAGAGAGAAGAGGCGATAGAGAGAGACTGGAGTGATAGATGTGCAGATGAGGATGTGCAAGTAGAAATACTGGTGTGCAAAAGAGCAGAAGAACAAAAACAAATACGGGGATGAGGTAGGTAGTTGGTTGGATGGATGGGCTATTTACAGATGGGCTGTGTACAGCTGCAGCGATCGGTATGCTGCCAGTGAAATATATCTGCTGGAGCGCGTGCTATGGGTGGGTGTAACTATGGTGACCAATGAGCTAAGATATGGCGTGGCTTTACCTAGCAAAGACTTATAGATGACCTGGAGCCAGTGGGTTTGGTGATGAATATGTAGCGAGGACCAGCCAATGAGAGCACAGGTCTATGGGTATATGGGGCTTTGGTGACAAAACAGATGACACTGTGATAGACTGCATCCAATTTGCTGAGTAGAGTGTTGGAGGCTATTTTGTAAATGACATCCCTGAAGTCAAGGATTGGTAAGATAGTCAGTTTTATGAGGGTGTATTTGGCAGCATGAGTGAAGGAGGCTTTGTTGCAAAATAGGAAGCCGATTCTAGATTTAATTTTGGATTGGAGATGCTTAATATGAGTCTGGAAGGAGAGTTTACTGTCTAGACAGACACCTAGATATTTATAGTTGTCCACAAAGTCAGAACCGTCCAGAGTAGTGATGCTGGTCGGGCTGGCGGGCGGGTGTGGGCAGCGATCGGTTGAAGAGCATGCATTTCATTTGACTAGCATTTATGAGCAGTTGGAGGCCGCGGAAGGAGTGTTGTATGGTGAAAAAGCTCGTTTGGAGGTTTGCTAACACAGTGTCCAAAGAAGGGCCAGATGTTGAATGTTTAGAATTGAACCCTGTGGCACCCCCATAGAGACTGCCAGAGGTCCGGACAACAGGCCCTCCGATTTGAGACACTGAACTCTATCTGATAAGTAGTTAGTGAACCAGGCGAGGCAGTCATTAGAGAAACCAAGGCTGATGAGTCTGCCAATAAGAATACGGTGATTGACGGAGTCGAAAGCCTTGGCCAGGTCGATGAAGACGGCTGCACAGTACTGTCTTTTATCATGGCGGTTATGATATCGTTTAGGACCTTAAGCATGGCTGAGGTGCATCCGTGGCTAGCTCGGAAACTGGATTTCACAGCGGAGAAGGTACGTGGGATTCGAAATGGTCGGTGATATGTTTGTTCACTTGGTTTTCAAAGACTTTAGAAAGGCAGGGCAGGATGGATATAGGTCTGTAACAGTTTGGGTCTAAAGCGTCTCCCCCAGAACAATGTATTGACATAAGCGTCAATACACTCGTCCTTTCCCATTGACTGCAAATATATTGATAATAAGCTTCAACCCTGTGACACTCATCTTTTCCCATTGACTGCAATGTATTGACATAAGCGTCAATTGGTTGATGCTCATCTTTTACCATTCGCACCGCAAAGCTTGCTGGGAGCATGGCTAGTTGACATAAGCGTCAATCAGTTGATACCTAACTTTTTTGCAAAAACGTAACATGATACATTTTTGAGGCTGATAATGGGCTGTCTTATGATGGATGGCAGTTCCTCATGTCCTGAAGTTCTCTGTTGGCTGACTGTGTTTGATGTCTACTCTGTGTGTACTGTAATATGTTGCACTAATTGCTGTGTTAAGTGCCTACCAGAGCCTACAGCAATAATAGTAATAGTACCTGGAGTGATGTGGGTGGTTGTAATGAGCAGGTGCTCACTAGCTTTCTGAGGCTAATTGCCCACATACAATTCTACGCACACGCACACGCACACACACGCACACGCACAGTGCCCAAAACATGCCTGTTGATCTCTTGATTTCTAGTAAGGCTCCATTGTGGCATTCCTCTTCAGTTTGGGGACACAGAGACAGTCCATTGGCTCTGTATACTGAAGCATGTCTCTTTTGGCCCGTGTCTTCGGTTTGGAGACAGACAGAGAGAGATTGGCAGTGTGGCGAGAGCTTAATGCAGTAAATCATTGTTTGTGTCCCTAAAGACAGGCTAATCTCTCATAGCCTGTCCAGGCATGTCAACAGTAGGATCAGGACTTCATTACCACGCGAACACTTTGGGTGGCATCAGAAAAAGCTCATTTAGACACTCTGTGCCTCGTGTACAGGCAAGAGAGTGTGTCTATGACAGGGTGGTTGTGAATAAAAAGTACAATGGTGTGTGTGTGTGTGTGTGTCTACTCATTCATATTTCAGTTCAGCATGTGTTTTCCAGAACAATGCTATCGTTAGCCTAAGACACATTTCAAGAAGTCGTTAGATGGCTGCGGATCCACCCGGTGGTTATAGTTCTAGGTTCTAAGTTCAAATGTTGGTTTTCTGTCATTGTGTTCCCTAGCGGTGGTTCTAAGTTCTAAAAGTTATTGTTGTGTTTACGTCTCCTAACGGTGGTTCTCGTTGTCGCTCCCTCAGGGCGTAAGGCTGCTGGCTGGCTGTCCTGTTCCGTCACAGAACAGAATACTGAGCAGAGGACAGAGCCCCAATGCCAGTGGACATGCAGCCACATCAGGGGCTGTATCATTATGAGTCTACACCCAACCAGCCGCCCAGAGGGTAAGATATATTTTGTGACCAACTTTTGATTTTGGTGTGTATACAAAAAAAATGCATAAACAGAGAATCGAAAGACAGAAAATAAGAACAAGCATACAAGACAAAACGCCAAATAAAAACAAAAAGTTAATGAATGAAGTCAATAATTGTCCTGTCTATCCCATCCAGAGGGTAAGACAACACAACAACCCCATCAACAACAACCACTATTCCTCCTTGTCCTTAGTCTAACCAGTCTAACCTAAAACTATCAACACTTTTATATCATAATCCCTGAACTTTAAATCAAATCTGGTGCACTGGCCAGCTTCTTACTGTGATATTATGTTATTGTAACATTTATCACACAAGAGACTGTAAAGACCCCAACAAACAGACAGATATGAATGATTCACTCTCGTTCCTCCATACGTACTGTAAAACAATCTGACGACTCGTCTAGTCCAGGGGCTCAAATCTCTTTATTCCTCACAGACAGACGGCATTCTCTGAGTAGCTAAAAGCCTAAGCTGCAATTGTTTTGGAGATAGAGAGCCTCTCTCTCGCTCTCTCTCAGCTGCTAATTACAGGCCGGCCAGGCCCCGCTGAGCTCTGCATGACTGCCCTCCCTCCCACCCTACCGTACCCTGCTCAGGTTACTCTGATAGCGGGTAAGAGGAAGAGAGGGATAGAGGGAGAGAAAGTAAGGGAGGGAGGGAGAGAGAGTGAGAGAAAAAAGAGAGTAAGATGTGAGAAAGAGAGAGAAAAGGGGGACAGGGAGGCAGAGAGAAACAGAGGGAGAAAAATCAGAGGGAGGTGGAGAGAGAGAGAAAGCGTGAAAGAAAAGCTTAATTTACTTCTACCAGAAATCGAGAGTAAGAAAGAGGGAGAGAGAAAGGGGGAGAGAAAGCGGGAGGAGGTGGAATACACAGTGCGGAGAAAGAATTAGAGAGCTGAAAGGGAGACTTAGAAGGTACAGGGATGAATGAAGTCTGCTCTGCAGGAGAGGAATATAGGGAGAGAGAAAGAAAGACAGAGGGGGAGCGTGAGTGAGAAAGAGAGAGTGTGTGTGAGTGGAGAAAAGTTCTGAATCCAGAAAGAGAGTGAGAGAGAAAAGGGAGTAAAGAACACATTGAAATGTATTTGGAACGTTCCAGCTAGGCTTCCCTAGCCTGTTCAGCTGAGAAGGGAAACCCCCATCTGGGTAGCTAGTAGCTACAGCTATAACAACATTACTGTGAATTAGAGTACATCACCATCTGGTGGGGAGTGGGAAACATCACAACACCTCAGAATTCATGGGTTCCCAAACTCGGTGCACATTTAGGTTTTTGCCCCAGCACGACACAGCAGATTTATATAATCAAAGATTGATGATGAGATGGTCATTTGAATCAGCTGTTTAGTTTGCACTGGCAATTACACCGTTTACAGAAATAATTAGACATGACCCAAACGTAACAGGTATCAGTATTGGTAAACATGAATATAAACTAAACGTATTGAAACTCAATGCCCCCCTTGCTAAAAATATTTTCAGAGTACTCTAAAATATCAGGATATTAAATGAACGTGAAAAAAACCCAGGACATAATGGCAATAGGAAAAAGAATAACTCATTATCTAGAACAATTCTTTAAGTAGACCACAAAAAATATCAAATACTTAGGATGCTTAATAAGTGACAACAAACAACAAACATTTAAGTGATAATGGCCAAAAAGCCTGTGATTGGAGGATATATTGGCACGGGTTTTGTTAGGCTCGAGACAAAGTCAAAACATGCCAATATATCCTCCAAACACTGACTGAGGGCATTATCATTTTTATACAACGGGTTACCAACATATTCAAATAAGAATTATGTTAATGAATTAATTCACACAATTTCAGCCTTCTACAAGATACAGTCCTGACACAAATCTATGGTTGCTACCCAAGCCGGCTGGTCTTTTGGTGGGACAGCTGGAGATCGAATTTCAATACTGAAACAATGTTACAAATGTCAGAGAGACAGCCAGCCAGGTTTATACAAATGTTCGCAACTGAAAACTAATTGCTAATCTAAAGGAAATGGGAGATAATATCTAGATGCTTTTTACAGTGTAGATCAAGTTTATAAATTGTCTGGCTGGGCAAATGAGACAGTGTATTGCGCTGTCAGATGGAGCATTTCAACATCATAGCTTTAGCCGGTGGTAACTTGTGCAATAGACACCGGCTGGAATGCGGTTTTAACCAATCAGCATCCAGAATTAGACTCACCCGTTGTATAAATAAAGATAACTTTATCCCATTACTCAACAAAATGAAAGCCTGAATAAACCTCTTCAGAATGGCATGGCTCCCAAAGTTTTTAGATTTATTCTCTGTAATACCAGTTAGCTCACTGAAGACATTCTTTCAAAAAGTATACTTGGTCATAACATACTTTATATGGGCAAATAAAACTAATAGAATGAAAAGCAAAGTCTGACATCTTCTTAAGTCTGAGGGTGGTTTTAACCTTCCAGACTTGGAATTGTATCAACTCGCCTCCCAGGGCTTTTACTTACATACACTGAGTATACAAAACATTAAGAACACCTTCTCTTTCCATGACAGACTTACCAGGTGAATCCAGGTGAAAGCTATGATCCCTTATTGATGTCACTTTGTTATATCATCTTCCAATTAGTGTAGATGAAGGGGAGGAGACAGGTTAAAGGAGGATTTTTAAGCCTTGAGACATGGATTGTGTATGTGTGCCATTCAGAGGATGAGTGGGCAAGACAAAAAATGTAAGTACCTTTGGACGGGGTATGGTAGTAGGTACTAAGCTAACAAATGCAATTATTTTAAGATGGTCATACCATGGATCATTTAGCCATTTCATTTGGAATTTTAGGAGCCCTTTAGGTATATAAAAAATAGTAAAATATTATTTGATAAAATATTGAATTTGGCTTTTACTGCTACTGTACCCCATAGAAATCATTGAATAACATGGCAACAGAGACAGTAAAACAAATGAATCACAATTAAGGTTTTGAAGTGTCTGTCCTATATCTAGGAGATATTAGAAAGCTCTGGAAATATATATTTTTTTTTGACGCATATTTAACTCTTAATTAATAGTTTGTAGGCCAAACCGTTCAGACGCTGCAGATGTTTTCGTGAGAAGACCAATTTTCGGTATGTCTCATGGTCTAACAAAACACCACTGTAACTCTGCCACCTCCCACCGCAGATGCGGTCGATTGAGACGCAGACCATGCAAAAAACCTGATATCTCTATCTTAAACTGACAGATTTCTATGGGGATTTTTTTATTATGTTACTTAGATTGATGCACGGGTGCATCAATAGACTTAATATAAGGATTTTGAAATGATTTATACTTTTACTTTTGATACTGTTGGTAGTATATTTTAGCAATTCCATTTACTTTTGATACTAAAGTATATTTAAAACCAAATACTTTAACTTTTACTGAAGTATTATTTTTCTGGGTTACTTTTACTGGAGTCATTTTCTATTCAGGTATGTTTACTGTTACTCAAGTATGACAATTGGGTACATTTTCCAACACTGGTATTCAGGACCAAAAGTGAATTGCTAGGCCACAATTTTGCAGTATTACTTCAGTGCCTGGTTGCAAACAGGATGCACGTTTTGGAATACAGTATTTTATTCTGTACAAGCTTCCTTCTTTTCACTCTGTCAATTAGGTTAGTATTGTGGAGTAACTACAGCGTTGTTGATCCATCCTCATTTTTCTCCTATTACAGCCATTCAACTCTGTAACTGTTTTAAAGTCACATGGTGTCTCATGGTGAAATCCCTGAGCGGTCTCCTTCCTCTCTGGAAACTTAGATAGGAAGGACACCTGTATCTTTGTAGTGACTGGGTGAAGTGATACTCCATCCAAAGTGTAATTAACAACTTCACCAGGCTCAAAGAGATAATTCATTTTGACCTATCAACCAATAGGTGCCCTTCTTTGCGAGGCATTGGGAAACTTCCCTGGTCTTTATGGTTGAATCTGTGTTTGAAATTCACTGCTCGACCTTACAGATTTTTGTGTGTGGAGTATGGAGATGAGGTAGTCATGGTAAACACTATTCTTGCACACAGAGTGAGTCCATGCAACTTCTTATGTGACTTGTTAAGCATATCTTACTCCTGAACTTATTTAGGCTTGCCATAACAAAGGGGTTAAATACTTATTGACTCAAGACAGTTCAGCTTTTCATTTTTTATTAAATTGTAAAACAAATTGAAAAGCATTATTCCACTTTGACATTATGGGGTATTTTGAATTGAGTCCCTTTTAAATGCAGGCTGTAATACAACAAAATCTGGAAAAAGTCAAGGGGTGTGAATACTTTCTGAAGGCAACGTAGTTAAATGCACTAAAGAGGAATGATGGGTACATATTGAAGATAGGTGAAAATATTCTGGGGATGAGCATGCGTGTCTATTTTATAAATAGATAGGATAAAGCTAAGAACATTAACAACTTCTGACCAATGTATTTTCATACATGCAACTTAAAAGGTTTCTATTTGACATGTTTTGGACATCAGAGCAAAATTGAGGGAATCCTATTTGAGTCAGAGAAGGATGTTCATATGATAGGGAAAATATACAAAACCTTAAAGAATGCATATCCAACTGACAGTCTCTTAGAAAAATATAGAAACTATTGGAACCAAGACTTAAAAATAACTGATATTGGCACAAGATGGAGGGAATGTTGGAACATAACTAACGAAATTACAGTTAACTAAAATGTACTCTTAAAACCTCTTAAGTGTCATAGCCAAATCTAACTGCCTGTTGCTCAGGACCTGAAGCAAGGATATGCAAATTCTTGATACCAATTTGTAAGGAAATACTTTGAAGTTTGTTCAATTAATGTTGGAGAATAACACATTAGAGGTGGTAAAAGATAATAAAAATAAAAATACATGCGTTCTTTTGTACCATCTTTGAAATGCAAGAGGAAGGCCATAATATATTATGTCAGCCCAGGCACAATTTGGATTATGTCCACTAGATGGCAGCAGTGCAACGTTTTAGACTGATCCAATGAACCATTGCATTCCTGTTCAAACTGTTGTATCAAGATTGCCCAAATGTGCCTAATTGGTTTATTAATACATTTTCAAGTGCATAACTGTTCATTCTCTTGAAACAATAGCATGGTATTATTTCACTGTAATAGCTACTGTAAATTGGACAGTACAGTTAGATTAACAAGAATTTAAGCTTTCTGCCAATATCAGATATGTCTATGTCCTGGGAAATGACCTTGTTACTTTACAAACCTCATGCTAATCACATTAGCCTACGTTAGCTCAACCGTCCCGCGGGGGACCCACTGATCCTGTAGAGGTTTTAATCCAGTATAAACAAATGCATAGAATGTGTTAAACAAGAGAAAAAATTCACAAATTCTTTAGCACAACATCAGTGTCATATCATAAGTGTAAAACTAACGCTGACTTAATAATCCATACCTTCTCGGAATGCTATAAAGTCCAAAAGTTATGGGTGGGTTTAGAAGGTTGGCTGTCATAAGTATTAAAATATAAATGTAGTTTTAATTAATCTGTCTGCATATTTCAAGACATGGCATATGGGGGTGCATAGTGAGATACCAGATGGGTTGGACGATACTTTTCTCATCAATCATCCTGAAAAAACGTATACTTAAAAACTGTAAATCAACTAATCCTCCTTCGTTAACACAATGGAAAGGTCAATGCTTAATTATCTAAATGTTGGAAGTGTGTGTGCAACGGAGAGAAACAAAATGGTGCAGTTTAAGGCCATGTGGCGGAGAGTGATGCGGGCACTGGAGATGGGGGTGTGAGCAGGTGGGTCTGGGCAGAGGTGATGTTGTGGATGTTTGTGTGCGTCTGTCTGTATGTTGTCGTTTGTACGTGTATGCTTTGTATTGTTAATCTTACAAAAAAATGAATTAGCTGTGTAGTGTTAGGGCACAAACCAAAGCCTTCACCCAGGGGGTGCCCCGGGACCAAGTTTGGGAAACACTGGTTTAGATCACTGTTCTTTAATCCTTGTGTGCAGGCTTTTGTCCTAGCCCAGCACTAAACACACCTGATTAAACCAATCAACATATGATCACAACCATGAATCAGGTGGGTTAGTGTTAGGCTAGAAGGACCAGAATCGAAAAATACTGACTTAGAGAACGTACCAGCCATACTTTAGCTTGGCTCACCCTTACATCGGAGTGACTAAGAAGTAGTTGTTATCTTGGTTTCTTTGTACTGAATGTCTGTATGGATATGTTGCTTTCTATGTATGTCTGTGTCCCTCTGGATGCCTTTCTGTCTTTTTGCATGTCTGTCTGTATGTCTCTCCGTCAATGTCTGTCGTATGTCTAGCCTTGCTTCTTCAGGAAGGTCTCCCTACAGTGAAGTGTCATCCCTGCATGCTCCGCTCCACAATGGCCATCCTCAGGACTGCAGGAACATGTATAACCCAATGACCCCTAACCCCAGAATCAATCCTAACTCCGGTGTCAACCCCATGGACCAGTACATGAGACCCCCTCTGGCTCCCCCACTGCACAGCATGATGGGACACCGCAGCATGAATCAGTCCTCCGACGGTGAGTCAACAGTCCTGCGTCACGTGAAACACTTCTTGACCTTACCCTCATTATAACCAAAGACAGGCTCTATCTCAATTAGTATTTTCTCCATTCCTCCTGACTCTGGTGAATTGAGAAAAAAAACAGAAGAAACCTCTTCGTGATGCTCCGGTCCCTCAGGAGTCAGTATGGCTGTGTTCGAAAGCCTGTAATAATGTATTATTTCTTATCCTCTGTGTTTGTCCAGGTGGTAATAGCACCCCCTACTGTCACAACAACCTCATGTCATCCCACCATGGCTTCCCCCATGGACAGGGATTAGACCATGTGGGAGACGGTAAGAAAATAACTGGATCGTGTTTATTTCCGCTGCAAACCGCTTTAAAATGCTTTCCGTTGTAATGCCCCCTCTCCGCTCCTCATCTCCTCGCCTCACCCATCCTTTACCTCCCAATCTCCCCCACTCCCTATCTCCTCTTTTCTCTCCCCCTCCTCCTCCTCCTTTCGCCTCCCCAGGCTCGCGGTTCTCAACGCCTCGCTCCATGCTGAAGCTGAGTAAGAAGCGTGCCTTGTCCATCTCGCCGCTGTCTGACGCCAGCGTGGACCTACAGACGGTCATCAGAACCTCTCCTAACTCCCTGGTGGCCTTCGTCAACTCACGTTGTGGACCCAACGGAGCCAGCTCCTACGGACATCTGTCTGTGGGCGCCATGAGGTCAGAAGCAGGGGCCCTACACTATACTACGCTATGACATATACACCACATTGTATTGCACGATACTATATTACACTGTACTCACGCTGCTGACACAAAGGAGCCAGCTCCTACGGACATATGTCTGTCATGAGGTCAGGATCCAGAATACTATCATCTATAACGCAACACTACTTTACATTCTTTGGTATCAGTCACTTTGTATTGAAATGCATACTTTCCCAATAAAAATGTTAACATCAGTTTTAAATCAGTAACATAACCTGTGATCAGTGTAATATTCTTAAACATCATGATGATAAAATATATATATATATATAATATGCCCCCATGCACCTGTGAAACTGTTTATGATACCCCTATCTCTTGTATTGTAGTCCATCAATGGGTTACTCCAACTCAATGAACTACCAGTCCAGACAACAGAGCTCTATGTATGGTGGACACACCCCTGGACCCTGCCACGCCCCTCCCCCCCGACTACCCCCCCACAACCCACGCCTCCACGCACCAAAACATGGACACGTAAGACTATTTATGATTGTCTTCAGACACTTGCTATAGGCTTCACCTGCTACTAACAGTTTCGAGAGTGTGTATACAGAAAGATAGAGAGACATTCTAAAGCTTGTACCAAAGTACTGTATGTACATGTACTTGAGTAGACCCATTTCCCGGCCGCGTCATGAAAAGCCGTGCGTGCAGTTCGTCATCAGAAACCTCTGTTTACCTAGCAGTGGATACGATCACATGCAACTTCAAATGCAGATCGTGCAAATTAACAAAACACATCATCAGATGGTTATTGACTACAATTTCTTAGATGTTATCAGAGGAATGATTACCTAGCACGCTTGTAAGCCAGTGAGGCAAGGTAAAATATCACAAATAGAGCCAGAAGAATAAAATATAGATGTAGGATCTTAATTTGAGCCAGTATGCTACAAGCAGGAAAATAAATGTGAATTATTATGTGGATTATAATTAATGGAAATTTTTGTAGGGGTTGATACATTTTTTTGTTACGGCAAATCAAGTCTAAAATTTCAAAGTGGAAATCAATACACTCAAATACGCTACAAGTTTGCATTACCTGCTGAGCGTAAACATTCTCAGCAACAAAAGAGCGATCAAATTATGATCCTACATCTGTACTTGTTGAACATAGCTGTAGCCATCAGTCTTGTGTGTTTTCATGCTCATCACTTACGTAGATCAGCTTTAATATTGCAGATAGATTGAAGCTTCCATCAATGTAATTATCTGCATCATTTCCAATCCTCCGTATATATGTTTTGTAAATATATATATATATACACACATACATACATAGATATGTGTATATATTTTTTTACTATAATTTTTTAAATAATAAACATTCCTTTAAATCTTCCCCTAACCCTTCCACCCATCCCCTAATTTGAGTAAACTACTGACTGGATAACAACACAGGCTTCTACTTCCAGTTTAGACATACTATAAACATTTTATGAACACAATTAATTTTACAATAGTTATCTTTGTTCGTTTTTAATCCCATCCTTCAGCTCCACTCAACCCCTCCAATCGCTCTTAACACAGACAATTGTTTTCCTTCTATTTGCCATATATTTTTCAACTGTGCTGTGATGTTTCACAAAACTTCTGAACCTTTCTATTCTCATAGTTTCTATAGATTATAAATTAAATATACATTTTGCTAAAAGTATTATTATATTTATTATATTATTGATCGATTGACTAGGACTTTTCAAATCACCCAGCAGTGCTATTTGCAGAGTTAGCTCCAGATAAACTTTGCAATTCTTCAGCCATTCCTGGACCTGCGACCAAAAACAAGCTACATATGAACAGTACCAAAACAATGATCTAATGATTCTGTTTCTTCACAAACAAAATCTGCAGAGCTGGGATGGTTGTATCCCCCATTTACAGTATATAACATTCTATTGGTTGAAATCATTTTATAATAATTTAAATTCTACGTTTTGAATATGCCGTCATTTTGCGTATCAGTTCATAAACCATTCCCCATGGAATCGGTAAATCAAAATAATTTCCTAACTATTTTGCAATCTATATGGCATAACTGTACATTTTCTGGTCCTTAAATTAAACTGGTGTACTTTTTTTATTTGTTACAATTTTCTTTAACCATTTTTGCAGTAATGCTGTAGTTAGTTGGTTGTAATTTTGGGTAGAGCAGATATTTTTGTTAGCTGCATGTGTGACATAACTCCACCAGTCCTATTTATGCTATAATTTACAGAGATTATACCTTTTGTTTTACTTTTATTCCAAAACTAATGTTTATTATCTATTACTATATATGAGTGTCTTTTCTGGTGGATTAAACTGAAATTACAACCAACTTCCTATGGCTTGTTTTAAAAATAGTTTATATAATTTGGAGATTATTTCACTTTTAAATAACTGAGAGTAAGAGGTTTTAATCTGAATGAAGGGAAAAGGGCCATTCTTGACCATGGGGCGAGACATTCTTACTAATCTGCAAGAGAACCAGTTCGGATTTAAGTATAACTTTTTATGACTGAAGCCTTTAGTGAGAGGTCTAATGCTATAATATTTAATAATTTCTACCCTCCGAATTCATATTTATGATATAAATAGGCCTGTTTCATTTGGACTGGCTTGCCATTCCAAATCAAATTTAATATTTTTTTGCGCATAATTATTACTTTTTTAACACACAAAAACAGGTCGCTAGGTGTAGGCAAGGCCATAAGAAACAACTAGAGAGTTAATAAGGGTGATTGTTCCACAAATAGACAGGTATTTTCCTTTTTTTGCTAACTTTCTATTAAAATGTATCATAGTGAGACATTTTTATTTCGGGATATGAATACTGAGTATGTCCACATCACCGTCAGACCTTATTATTTATTGGTAAATCTAAAAGTTATATATTTTTTTAGTGATCCAATATGTAATATAGTACACTTATTATAATTTGGTTGTAATCCAGAGAGGTAAGAAAAAGTTCAATGGTCAATGCAAATAGTCTGGGTATCCATTTGATTAGCTGTTCAGGAGTCTTATGGCTGGGGATAGAAGCTGTTAAGAACCCTTTTGGACCTAGACTTGGCACCGTTACCGGTTGCCGTGCTGTAGCAGAGAGAACAGTCTATGACTAGGCTGGCATCTGTGGCAATTTTTAGGGCCTTCCTCGGACACTGCCTGGTATAGAGGTCCTGGATGAAAGGAAGCTGGCCCCAGTGATGTACTGGGCCGTATGCACTACCTTCTGTAGTGCCTTGCGGTCGGAGGCCGAGCAGTGCCAGGCGGTGATGCAACCCGTGAGGATCTGAGAACCCAATGCAGAATCTTTTCAGTCTCCTGAGGGGGAATAGGCATTGTCGTGTCCTCTTCACGACTGTCTTGGTGTGTTTGGACCATGATAGTTTGTTGGTGACTTGGACACTAGAGCCCCGTCAATGAGAATGGGGACTTGTTCGGCCCACCTTTTCCTGTAGTCCACGATCATCTCCTTTGTCTTGATCACGTTGAGGTAGAGGTTGCTATCCTGGCACCACACTGCCAAGTCTCTGACCTCCTCCCTATAGGCTGTCTCATCCCTGTCGGTGATCAGGCCTACCACTGTTGTGTCATCATTAAACTTAATCTTGTTGGAGTCGTGCTTGGCCAAGCAGTCATGGGTGAACAGCGAGTACGGGAGAGGACTGAGCACGCACCCCTGAGGGGCCCCCGTGTTGAGGATCAGGATGGCAGATGTGTTGTTACCTACCCTTACCACCCGGGGCGGCCTGTCAGGAAGTCCAGGATCAAGTAGGGCATAGCGACTATGGTGGTCTGCTTGAAACATGTTGGTATTACAGACTCGGTCAGGGATAAGTTGAAAATGTCAGTGAAGACACTTGCCAGTTGGTCAGCGCATGCTCGGATTAAATCTTAGTCCTGTATTGACGCTTTGCCTGTTTGATGGTTCGTCGGAGGGCATAGAGGGATTTCTTAAAAGCATCAGAGTTGGAGTCCCGCTCCTTGAAAGCAGCAGCTCCACAATTTAGGTCAGTGTGGATGTTACCTATAATCCGTGGTTTCTGTTTGGGGTATGTACATACGGTTACCTTGGGGACGACCTCATCTATGCACTTATTGATGAAACCAGTGATTGATTTGGTGAACTCCTCAAAGCCATCGGAAGAATCCCGGAACATATTCTAATCTGTGCTAGCAAAAGAATCCTGTAGCTTAGCATCTGCTTCATCTGACCACTTCCATATAGAGCGAGTCACTGGTACTTCTTGCTTTAATTTTTGCTTGTAAGCAGGAATCAGGAGGATATAGGTATGGTCAGATTTGCCAAGTGAAGGGCGAGGGATTTCCTTTGTTAATTCTATTTCCTTTGTTAATATGGACTCTTTTGACCTAAATTGCTTATGTTTTAGTATTGAATTGCATGGCCTCTAAAGGCACATTTAAAAGTGTCCTATACAATAAAGGGATCTTCTGTACTAATGTTATGTTGGAAAAAGTCAGGTAAAATGATTCTGTCCTACTTAAAATCATGTTATCATCCAATAGGCTTTGATTACATTTCCAATATCCTCACCCACGTGGAAATTCTGTAAGAGGAATGTATATGCCAATTATTTTATGGTCCAACTGCATTCTGTCCCCTATCAACATTTTTATATTTTGGTGCCAGCGAGAATGACATAAGAAAGTAGTCAAGACGACTACTTTGATTGAGCATCCGCCATGTATATCTCACTAGGTCAGGATATTTAAGCCTCCATATATCCACTAGTTCCAATATATCCATGATGTTCATGATTTCCTTAAGTGCATGAAAGTTCGTAGTGTGATTTACTTTACGGTCCATTGAGGTATTTAAAACCCTATTATAATCTCCCACCCTAATAATTTAGTATTGTATTGCTTGTAGGTTTGACAAAGTATTATATATATTTTCAAAGAAGCATGGATCATCATTATTTGGACTGTATAGATTAATGATCCAAATCTGTTTACGGTCCAATATTTTTTTTAAATAATCCATCTACCGTGCCAATCTGTTTGGACAATTTGCACATTCTGATCAAAATAGTTGTTAATAAATTGAGTTTCTTTGCCCATGGAAGAATATATATACCCCCTGTCCTTTTTCTACAAACCTCATCTGAAATTGTCGAATGAGTTTCCTGTAAACAATAGATATTATATTCCTTCTCTTATCTGCTAAGCCATTACAATTATAACTAGCTATACTTTAACAATTTAACATAATGAAAAGTTTCAGTTCTAGTTATCATAATATATGTTTGTAAACTTACCATTAAAAAGTACCGTCACGATTGAGTGTTCATATAGCTGTACCATGGTATTTGCACTGCTAAACACAACCAGTCATGATGTGTTCATCTGATTGTCAAAGAATCACTCCAAAAGATCGCTCCTGTTGGCTACCCGCGCACGTTTGTCCACTCACAAAATAAATCCAAACAGTGCACTGCAATTTGGAAAGAAACATCTGTAACAAATAAACTGAAATTGTAATGGCATTCAGCGATTGATGCATCCACTGTTGTACACGCGTCTCGGTCTTGGCCACTTTTCTCCGCCTTGGCAAAATGTTAATGTTCTCGTCAAACTGCAACACAATTTGGAGGGTATACCGCCCACTTTCACTGTGTGCTCTTTTTGAAGGACGGCTCTCAGGGGCCCTGGGATCCAGGGGTGGTCTGCCAGTCACTGGGACGACAACCCAACTTGGGATGGGGAGAAGTTTTAATGGGTGGAATAATGGAGAATAACTGGAGGTTTACTTAGTAGCAAAACAAATATGGACACTCAATCATTATTGTACTTATTAATGGCATGTTTACAAGCATAGGGTTAGCAATCCTGCTTATCTTTTGATGTCAGGATATGTGCGCATCACTCGAACGCAACATTTGATGGTGAACAAGAATTGGCTCTATATAGTCCTGACCTGTTTCTCTGTGTGTAGCCAAAGACAGAGGTGGTATTGGGCATTGTGATGTTTTACCAGACATTCTAACGTACCAATGTTGTAACTGAGTACAATCCTGTCTTTGCTTGTGTGTGTGTGTGTGTGTGTATGTATGTATGTGTGTGTAGCTAAAGACAGAGCCAGTGCTGGGTAGTGTGATGGATGGGATCAACATTAAGAGTCTGGAGGAAAGGTCTGAGGGTGACGTGGCCAGCCCATCCTCTACTGGTACACAGGTAACAGGTTACACTACACACACACACATACACACACAACCTCAGGTAACACTACGCTCATTACACACACATAACATACAAGCAATAGGTTACACTACACTACACTATCCACAATACACACACAACCAGGGGTGACAGGGTTCAGTTCTTGGACCGACTCTCTTCTCTGTATACATCAATGATGTCGCTCTTGCTGCTGGTGAGTCTCTGATCCACCTCTACGCAGACGACACCATTCTGTATACTTCTGGCCCTTCTTTGGACACTGTGTTAACAACCCTCGAGGCAAGCTTCAATGCCATACAACTCTCCTTCCGTGGCCTCCAATTGCTCTTAAATACAAGTAAAACTAAATGCATGCTCTTCAACCGATCTCTGCCTGCACCTGCCCGCCTGTCCAACATCACTACTCTGGACGGCTCTGACTTAGAATAAGTGGACAACTACAAATACCTAGGTGTCTGGTTAGACTGTAAACTCTCCTTCCAGACCCACATCTCCAATCCAAAGTTAAATCTAGAATTGGCTTCCTATTTCACAACAAAGCATCCTTCACTCATGCTGCCAAACATACCCTTGTAAAACTGACCATCCTATCAATCTTCGACTTTGGTGTCATTTACAAAATAGCCTCCAATACCCTACTCAACAAATTGGATGCAGTCTATCACAGTGCCATCCGTTTTGTCACCAAAGCCCCATATACTACCCACCATTGTGACCTGTACGCTCTCGTTGGCTGGCCCTTGCTTCATACTCGTCGCCAAACCCACTGGCTCCATGTCATCTACAAGACCCCGCTAGGTAAAGTCCCCCCTTAACTCAGCTCGCTGGTCACCATAGCATCACCCACCTGTAGCACGCGATCCAGCAGATATATCTCTCTGGTCCACCCCATAAACCAATTCTTTCTTTGGCCGCCTCTCCTTACAGTTCTCTGCTGCCAATGACTGGAACGAACTACAAAAATCTCTGAAACTGGAAACACTTATCTCCCTCACTAGCTTTAAGCACCAACTGTCAGAGCAGCTCACAGATTACTGCACCTGTACATAGCCCACCTATAATTTAGCCCAAACAACTACCTTTTTCCCTAATGTATTTATTTATTTTGCTCCTTTGCACCCCATTATTTTTATTTCTACTTTGCACATTCTTCCACTGGAATGGTAGATTTGCAGTGGAAGAATGTTACTTGCTATATTGTATTTACTTTGCCACCATGGCCTTTTTTTTTTTTTGCCTTTACCTACCTCCCTTATCTCACCTCATTTGCTCACATCGTATATAGACTTGTTTCTACTGTATTATTGACTGTATGTTTGTTTTACTCCATGTGTAACTCTGTGTCGTTGTATGTGTCGAACTGCTTTGCTTTATCTTGGTCAGGTCGCAATTGTAAATGAGAACTTGTTCTCAACTTGCCTACCTGGTTAAATAAAGGTGAAATAAAACAATAAAAAAGTAAGCCAGTTTGGTATGGTCCGGTATGGTGTCCCAGGAAAATAAATAGTTGGGGTACGTCATACGTGAGCCTATCACAATAATTAAAATGTAATGCCAAGAAAACTATAGGCAATTACACCATTATTTAACATTACCACATGTCAGCTGCATACAAAAATGACAACTTACTTGAAAACGGGCGGTATACCCTCCAAATTGTGTTGTGGTTTGGTGAGCCGAGACCGAGACACGTGATGCATGAATCGCTGAATGACATTACAACTTCAGGTTTTTTGTTACAGATGTGTCTTTCCATTCATCAATTTGCGGGTGCACAGTTTGGATGCTGGATTTATTTTGTGAGTGGAAAACGTGCGCGGGTAGCCAACAGGAGCGACCTTTTGAAGTGATTGTTTGACAATCAGATGAAATTCATCATGACTGGTTGTATTTATTGCACATTAAAAGGTAATGCATGATCAAAGTTACGAAATATTTTTACTTGCCTACTAGGCCCACGGAGATTATAGTAAATCAATAGGGATTCTATATGTAATTCTATGATTAGACCCATAACATTTTTGAAAAAAAATAGTAGGTCCCTTACCGATACAGGCACACCGAGAAATCTGACTGCAGATAGTGTGCTTAGCACAATAAGAGGCTGTTCCTTCTCTTGCTAGAACAAAAGCTATCCCTGCTGTGTACTGACCTGGTACCAACGATCCTGCCGTTTATTATGCTTGTAGAATCGCAACGCTCGTCAGTGGCCATGAACTTGACTTTGAGCCAATCAGAGAGCACAAACCTCCATGTGCTGGAGCTGACAGAAGTGACAAGAAAAAGGGACAAAATACGGCAAATTTCCCGGTGTTATCCACCCCCTTTTCATCTGTATTGTTCTTACTGAAACATGTTTTTTTTTATCCTTTACTCCTTTTACATCTAGCTAAGGAGTTTTGTGTCTGAATAAATATGTTTGTTAGGTTCAGTTTGATAATATGCACCTGCTCATTTTGTTAGCTAGCTAAATAGTTAACGTTAGCTTAATAACTGAGCCAGGAAGTCACATACAGTAAATATGAAACTAATGGGGTGGTAAGTGCAGCACAATGCACACAACACTAACTGCTTGCCTTTACCAAGCTAGCTTTCGACCAATAATTGATTTCACTTTCCATTATCCCGTACTGCCAATGCCAGTTCGCTTGCTATCTAATTTTAGCTAAATGGTTAGCACAACATAGCTAGCTAGCTACTCCACCGACTCTCGACAGCTAACAGGCATCCGCTTCATTCAAAAACAAATCCATTGTGATTTAATTATAATGTTGCTACCTACACCAGTTATTTAGTTGTGGTCATCTGGTTAGTGTCAATAAGGGCTTACTACAAATTCTAGCTAGCAACAACATTAGCGCAGCTTGCCAGTTAGCTTACATTAGCTACAGCAGGCACAAGCCAAACAAGCTACTGCCCCCTTGTGGCTGGGAGTATTTATGCGAAGCAAAAATCAGAGGTAAAACTGTGATTTCTCTGTGGGTCTGTCCTGCGACTAGTGAGGTCTGGCTGCCCGAAAACTTGCTCGCTTAGCCCCATCCCCGTCTCCCTTCTCCAGACCATCTCTGGAGACCTCACTTTCCTCATCAACTCATCCCTGACCACTGGCTGCATCCCCTCTGACCACAAAATGGCTAGAGTCGCTCCCCTCCTCAATAAACAAACATTCAATCCCTCTGATGTAAAAAAACAACAACTACAGACCGGTATCCCCTCTTTCTTTTCTTTCCAAAACACTTTCTGACAACTGTCTCAGAACGATCTTCTTGACCCTAACCAGTTCAAGACGGGTCACTCAACCAAGACTGCTCTCCTCTGTGTCACGGAGGCTTGCTGCACTGCCAAAGCTGACTCTTTCTCCTCAGTTCTCATCCTCCTAGATCTATCCGCTGCCTTCGACAGCATGAACCATCATGTCCTCCTCTCCACCCTCTCATGTCTGGGCATCTCAGACTGCTCCTACCAGGTGACGTGGAGAGGATCTGTGTCTGCACCAAATACTCTCACTACTGGTGTCCCCCGGGGCTCAGTTCTAGGCCCATGTCTCAGCTTGGATGTCGTCCCCCCACCTCCAGCTCAACAAGACAGAGCTGCTCTTGCTCCCGTGGGAAGGCCTGCCGGCTCCAAAACATCTCCATCATGGTTGACCACTCTATGGTGTCCCCCTCCCAGAATGCAAAGAACCTTGCAAACATCAAAGTAGATACTTGCCCCGGCAGGTTTATGCTCTACAACATCCGTAGAGTACGACCCTACCTCACAAAGGAATCGGCGCAGGCCCTAATCCATGCAATTGTCATCTCCCGTCTGGACTACTACAACTCTGTCTTGGCTGGGCAGTCAAAGCTTTCATCCACTACAAGACCATGGTACTTGCCTATGGAGCAGCATGCAGCAAACCCTAAACCCAACCTGAGTACTCCGTTCTGCTACCTCTGGTCTCTTGGCCCTCCCACCGCTACGGGAGGGCATCTCCCGCTCAGCCCAGCAATGGTGAAACCAGCTTCCCCCTAAAGCTAGGGTAGCTGAGTCTTCCGAAATCATCTGAAACCCTACCTTTAAAGAGTATCTAAAATTAAGATGAATGCACTAAATGCACTGGATAAGAGTGTCTGCTAAATGACTAAAATGTACATATTTAATGAAGAACATAACACACAGGTAACAGGTTACACAACACACTCAATCACACATGGTAACACTCAATCACAATTTTAAAACATTTTGCTAACAAAATGTGTGAGATTGTCATTGTGAGAGAGAGAGAGATTGTGTGTATGCACCTGCATGTGTGTGTGTGCTATGTGTTTCAACAACTGTTTCAACTATGTGTATTTAATGTTGCTGATCTGAGAACTGCCCATGTACTTCCTGTTGTGTTGAACCCTGACTTCTAACCAATGACCCGTGACCATTGACCTCTACCCAGGATCCTCTGATGGGTCTGCTGGAGGGGAGGGAGGATCTGGATAAGGAGGATAAACCGGAACCAGAGGCCATCTATGAGACCAACTGCCACTGGGAGAGCTGCAGCAAGGAGTTTGACACGCAGGAGCAGCTAGTCCACGTGAGTATGGACAGGACAGGAGGCTTTCCTGACTACGTGACTTGGCCTGGATAATCTCGGGGCCCCCGGCACTAGTTAGGGCCCAGAGTTTTTCTGGTCAGGTCATGAGGAAAAAGTATTGGCCTTACATATACACACTGTATGAGAGAAGGGAAAGGAAGGGAACCATTGGTTTGAGTCTGTCTCGAGTAGCGGTCTCCAACTATGGTCCAAAACACAGGGTCCGTGTAAATCAATAATAACATTCCTTTGTCTTCAACAGCACATAAACAACGAGCACATCCATGGAGAGAAGAAGGAGTTTGTGTGCCACTGGCAGGAGTGTTCCAGGGAGCAGAGACCTTTCAAGGCCCAGTACATGCTGGTGGTTCACATGCGCAGGCACACAGGAGAGAAACCTCATAAGTGTACTGTGAGTATACTACAGTATCCTGATCGCTCTCTCGCAAACTGAGCTTTGAAATTGATTGTTGAATGAATTCAAATTCAGTTTATACTCAAATTCATCAAATAATGAATTTCATAGATCAGTTTGAGAGAGAAACACAGTATAGGTAGTATACTCACAGTGCATGTATGTGGCTTTAATCGAAATGTGCTACCAACAGTGATTACATCAGACCTTGTCTTTCAGTCTACATTACATATTGGTATTTGTACAGTATGTGTGTTTCAGTTTGAGCTGTGTTATAATGTGTTATGTGTGTTTCAGTTTGAGGGCTGTAATAAGATGTGCGTCTATAGTTTCAGTTTGAGGGATATTATACAATGCATTCAGAAGGTATTCAGACTCCCCCTTTGACTTTTCCACACTTTGTTACGTTACAGTCTTATTCTAAAATGGATTAAATAGTTTTTTTCCCCTCATCAATGTTTTTTTTCCCTCACACAATACCCAAATAATGACAAAGCAAAACATTATTTTATTTCTTTGCAAATGTATTAAAAAATGTAAACTGAAATATCAAATTTACACAAGTATTCAGACTCTTTACTCAGTACTTTGTTGAAGCACCTTTGGCAGCGATTACGGCCTCAAGTCTTCTTGGATATGACGCTACAAGCTTGGCTCACCTGTATTTGGGGCATTTCTCCCATTCTTCTCTTGCATATCCTCTCAAGCTGTGTCAGGTTGGATGGGGAGTCGCTGCACAGTTATTTTCAGGTCTATCCAGAGATGTTTGATCGGGTGCTCTAACAGGGCCACTCAAGGACATTCAGAGACTTGTCATTCAGAGACTTGGAAGGGGAACCTTCGCCCTAGTCTGAGATCCTGAGCACTCTGGAGCAGGTTTTCATCAAGGATCTCTGTACTTTGCTCCATTCATCTTTCCCTCAATCCTGATTCGTCTCCCAGTCCCTGCCACCATGCTTCAGTAGGGATGGTGCCAGGTTTCCTTCAGACGTGACCTTTGGCATTCAGGCCAAAGAGTTCGATCTTGGTTTCATCAGACCAGAGAATTTTGATTTGCATGGTCTGGGAGTCCTTTAGGTGCCTTTTGAAAAACTACAAGCGGGCTGTCTTTTACTGAGGAGTGGCTTCCGTCTGGCCACTCTACCATAAAGGCCTGATTGGTGGAGTGCTGCAAAGATGGTTGTCCTTCTGGAAGGTTCTCCCATCTCCACAGAGGAACTCTGGAACTCTCTCAGAGTGATCATCGGGTTCTTGGTCACCTCCCTGAACAAGGCCCTTCTCCCTCGACGGCTCTGGTTGGCCAGGCAGCCAGCTCTAGAAAGAGTCTTGGTTGTTTCAAACTTCTTCCGTTTAAGAATACTGGAGGCCACTGTGTTCTTGGAGACCTTCAATGCTGCAGAAATGTTTTGGTACCCTTCCCCAGATCTATGCCTTGACACAATCCTGTCTCGGAGCTCTATGGACAGTTCCTTCGACCTCATGGCTTGGTTTATGCTCTGACATGCACTGTCTACTGTGGGATCTTATATAGGCAGCTTTTCATTTTGTTTTCATTTTGTCATTATGGGGTATTGTGTGTAGATTGATGAGGGGGGGAATTATTTAATCAATTTTAGAATAAGGCTATAACGTAACATAATGTGGATAAAGGTAAGGGGTCTGAACACTTTCCTAATGTACTGTAAGATTGAGCTGTGTTGTAATGTGTTATGTGTGTTTCAGTTTGATGGGTATTATAAGACAATGTTAACCTCTGTTTCAGTTTGTGGGCTGTAATAAGGCCTACTCTTAGTATGGGTCTTGTGTGTTTCAGTTTGAGCTGTGTTATAATGCTTTATGTGTTGTTTCAGTTTGAGGGCTGTAATAAGGCCTACTCGGTATGGGTCTTGTGTGTTTCAGTTTGAGCTGTGTTATAATGCTTTATGTGTTGTTTTTAGTTTGAGGGCTGTAATAAGGCCTACTCTTAGTATGGGTCTTGTGTGTTTCAGTTTGAGCTGTGTTATAATGCTTTATGTGTTGTTTTTAGTTTGAGGGCTGTAATAAGGCCTACTCTCGCCTGGAGAACCTGAAGACCCACCTGCGGTCTCATACAGGGGAGAAGCCGTATGTCTGTGAACACGAGGGATGCAACAAAGCCTTCTCCAATGCCTCAGACAGAGCCAAGCACCAGAACCGCACACACTCCAACGAGGTACAATCAATCAACCAATCACTCAGTCAATCAATCACACTATCTCCAACTGCTGACATCATCACCTGCTTAAAGGGATTGTTCACTCAAATTATAGCTTTAAATGGTTTTATGAATAGCCTAGTGAATGATCTATCAGCATCGATTACATTGAAATCTATGATTTATCTCACAGACTTATCTTATGTTTTGACATCATGGGAGACTATTTGAAAGATGGATGGCATAAGAAATAACTTAAAATAGCTACAAATGTCTGACATCTACCTGAATTGTTTCCATGTCCAATCATGTTGTGTCCTCCTGTCCCACTACAGAAGCCGTATGTGTGTAAGATCCCCGGGTGTACGAAACGCTACACAGACCCCAGCTCTCTGCGGAAGCACGTGAAGACAGTCCACGGCCCTGAGGCTCACATCACTAAGAAGCACCGAGGGGACACTGGGCCCCGGCCGCCTGGCTCATCACTGACCCCTGGGGGACAGTCTGGTGAACTGCTGCTGGAGAAAGAGGAGACTAGACACAGGGAGGACTGCAAACTGCTGGCGCCTGAATCTGCTCTGGTGAGTGAGGGAAGGAGAAGACGGCTCATAATAATGGCTGGAACGGAGCAAATGGAATGGCATCAAACACATCCAAACCATGTCTTTTTTGTATTTGATACCATTCCACTCCAGCCATTACCACAACCTTGTTCTCCCCAATTAAGGTGCCACCAACCTCCTGTGATTTAGACTGGAGAGCTGAGAATGAAATCATCTTTTTACTCAACTCCTGCCCTCTGTGCTGTCCAGCTGCTATAGAGTTCTTCCAAATGTTTTAAGCTACATGTATTAAGCTACATTATCATCTCTCTTTCTTCCAGAAGTCTCAGCCCAGTCCGGGTGGCCAGTCGTCCTGCAGTAGCGAGCGTTCTCCACTGGGGAGCGCGAACAACAACGACAGTGGTGTGGAGATGAACCTGAACGCAGCAGGGAGTCTGGAGGACCTGACCGCTCTGGAGGACGGAGGGGCGGGAGGAGGAGGGGAAGCTGGGGGAAGAGGGCAGGGCATGGCAGGGATGGGGGGCACGTCGTCTCAGGCCCTAAAGAGACTAGAGAACCTGAAGATAGACAAGCTGAAACAGATCAGAAGGCCCACTCCACCCGGACGCTGTGGTAGGAGTAGCAAGCTACCAGCACTCACAGGTTTGTAAAGTCGCTTATATAGATTGAAAAACTATGGTTGAACCAGTGATTTTAAACCTGGTCTTTGTCTATAGAGGACCATTTACCTAAAATCAGACCTGGGAGTAAGATGCTTAGCTTGGATTCAGTTCACAATACTTATGCTTTCCTCTTGAACAACCCTTGAAGAGTACGGCTAACTAAAATGTATGTGTTACCCTTCCGATGAGCTTATCATATAAACTACAATACGAAAAGTAAGGTTGAATTCACTTTTAATCACGTCAGCACAGGTAACAGCCGTTTACAGTCTTTCTTTAGTTTTTCATTCTTACTCTTCCCAATTCACTTAAACTGTATTTCTTTATTTCCCATGGGCTTCACCAGAGTACCCCCTAGTGGCTGGAATACAACTGTATTAAGCCCCTTACAACACCCCCCTGCAAAAACTAAATGTTGTCCCAAACATTTCACTGGCCTCAAAACAAACAGAAGATGTAAGTACTGGTCATGAGAACAACGGCGAAAAACTGGCCTAACAGCCATATAACTATCTAGACCAGTCTGTCCAGTCTGCCTTAATGTCTAGTCTGCCTTAATGGGCAAAGACACAACCCCCACAAAACATTATCACACTGTGATTAGTAAAGGTAAACAAGAAAATATATACACATCAGAGCATCTCTAGTTGGTATCCTGATAAGAGCTTGGCAGCCCTAAATGTCTCTGGGCCTCCTCTGCCGGGCTGAACGGCGGGGCAAGGTCATGGGTGACCCCAATGAATCAGTGTCCACTTCATCATGAGCCCTCAGCTGTTTCCATATTTACCCCTGTCCTCTCCGGGCTCTTTTTGAGGATTGGCACTCCTTCATAGTTAAGTTTCTATCAGTCTGACCCTGTTCCTCACTATTATCTGGTACTAGTTGTGTGCTACTCTGTCTGCTTTCTTCATCCCTACGTGGCCTATTGATGAATACTGGATAAGAATCCTCATCTGAGCTCTCAGACTCAGCGCTCTCCCCATTTTGCTGCTTTTGCTGGGGTGGTTCCCTTCTCCACAGACCTCTACCAGGTGTTTCAACAGGTTCTTCAAATGGTAGGGAATTACATGACATGAGCATATTGCGATGCAGAACCCTGGCCCTGCCTTGTACCACTCTCAGGTTTTTACCTCATAGACAGGGCTGTCATCACCTTTCCTGGTTACCACCACGTGTATTTGGTCTTCCCAGTGTGATCTTAGCTTTCCCGTCCCCCCACGTTCTGACATGTTCCTCACCAGTACACGATCCCCTGAGACCAGAAACAAACTCATTTTCTTCCGGTCGTAGTAGGCTTTTCCCTTTACTGTTGACTTCTCCATGTTTCTACTGGCGATGTCATAGGCTTCAGCCATCTGTTGCTGCCACTTCTTAGCATAATCCTGGTATGATTTCTCCTGTTCCTTTATCTGTAACCCAAAGACAAGGTCAACAGGTAGCAGTGGAGCCCTTCCAAATAGCAGGAAATACGGTGAGAACAGAGTAGCATCACTGGTGGTACAATTATATGCATGAATGACATTGTTCAGATAATCACCCCAGCTGGACTTTTTTTCTTCATCTAGTGTGCGCAACATTGACAACAGTGTACGGTTAAATCTCTCCACCGGATTCCCCTGTGGATGATATGGAGATGTTCTGGAATTGGCTATTCCCGTACAGTTCTTCTAGGCTCTGAATAACTGATTTTCAAACTCTCTTCCCTGATCATGATGGATTTTTGACACAAAGCCAAACTTGGGAAAAAATAATCTAAAAGCTTTTTTGCTGCAGTTTTCCCTGACTTATTTCTGGTGGGGTAGGCTTGTGTAAATTTTGTAAAGTTATCTAAAATAACTCAAATGTACTCGTAGCCCCCTGTGCTTTTCTCCAAATGCACATAGTCAATTGAAATCATCTGGAAAGGAGGGCCCCAATGTTGCATTGGGGCCCTAGTTATTACACTGGGTTTCTTTTGTTTGATACACTTACACACTTTGGTGTTCAATGTCATGTTGCATTCTCGTGCTAAGCGTTCTCGTGCTAAGCGTTCTCGTGCTATGTTCAACACTCTTTCTGTTCCTAGATGGGCCATTTCAGTGTGTAAGTACTTGTAAATCAGTGTTCTATACTGATTTGGTACCTCAACTTGTGTCCTTTTTGCTGTTTTCCTTTGTAATAATCCATCTGGTGAGACATGGAGCCTGTTCCACTCTTGCAGTAACCGTTTGACTTTGTATGACTCTTGTTGACATTCTGTTGGTTTAGGCTTAGTCCTTTGGCTTTTCAGTTCCAAGATTCTCCATACAGCCACTTCCTTTAACTGAGCCTGCATGATATCGTGTGGAGACAGTCGGTCTGTAACTGTTCTCCCCCACCATGACAGCTCATCTTGCACTGATGGCCTTAGTGTGACCGCGGATATCCACGTTACACAGTCATTCCGTTGTCTCTGAACATTATTGAGTGTTGCTTTTACCATCTCAAGTGAGTGTTTCTCTGTGCTTTCTTCCATGTAATGTTCAGCATGCAAAGGAGAGCGGGACAGAACGTCTTCACCTTTCCAGGAAGATACTTCAGTGTGAGATTCAAGTCGGACAGCGATGGCCGGTGGCATTCAGTCTTGCTGTAGTTAGAACACATGTCAAGGGGTTATTATCACTGGACACTGTCACAGAGGGAGCATAAAATAAGGCATCTCGGAACCACTCAGTCACTGCCCATTTGAGGGCCAAGAATTCCAGTTTCCCTGAGCGAAGGTGATAGTTTCTCTCTGCTTGAGTCAGGGTGCGGGAGCCTTATCCAATGACTCTCAGTTTGCCACTTTGTCATTGGTATAACACCCCTCCCAATCCCTCTTTGGAGGCATCAACATGCAGGATAAATGGGTCCTTGAAATCTGGGTGGGCAAGCACAGGTGGATTAGTC